>NW_027328740.1:75216358-75559123 GCF_048564905.1 Vicugna pacos | reverse complement strand
AACTGAGCATGTGGAGAGACGTTCGTTCATCCAGCACAAAGGGAACGGGTTGCAGCAGAAACCCTTACTCTGGTTTCTCAGTCTGTTTCCTAGTGCCGGTTTGAAGTGCCTGCCGTTTTCACTGTAAAACCGAGTTGGAGCTTGTACCTCCCCATATATATGTATGGAGTGGAGTTGGCAACTGAAAAGAAACTTTGTGTTCCCTTCAAGCTAGGTGAAGGACGGCTTTCACACACACTTATCTCTCAGAACTGAGCATGTGGAGAGACGTTCGTTCATCCATCACAAAGGGAACGGGTTGCAGGAGAAACCCTTACTCTGGTTTCTCAGTCTGTTTCCTAGTGCCGGTTTGAAGTGCCTGCCGTTTTCACTGTAAAACCGAGTTGGAGCTTGTACCTCCCCATATATATGTATGGAGTGGAGTTGGCAACTGAAAAGAAACTTTGTGTTCCCTTCAAGCTAGGTGAAGGACGGCTTTCACACACACTTATCTCTCAGAACTGAGCATGTGGAGAGATGTTCGTTCATCCAGCACAAAGGGAACGGGTTGCAGGAGAAACCCTTACTCTGGTTTCTCAGTCTGTTTCCTAGTGCCGGTTTGAAGTGCCTGCCGTTTTCACTGTAAAACCGAGTTGGAGCTTGTACCTCCCCATATATATGTATGGAGTGGAGTTGGCAACTGAAAAGAAACTTTGTGTTCCCTTCAAGCTAGGTGAAGGACGGCTTTCACACACACTTATCTCTCAGAACTGAGCATGTGGAGAGACGTTCGTTCATCCAGCACAAAGGGAACGGGTTGCAGGAGAAACCCTTACTCTGGTTTCTCAGTCGGTTTCCTAGTGCCGGTTTGAAGTGCCTGCCGTTTTCACTGTAAAACCGAGTTGGAGCTTGTACCTCCCCATATATATGTATGGAGTGGAGTTGGCAACTGAAAAGAAACTTTGTGTTCCCTTCAAGCTAGGTGAAGGACGGCTTTCACACACACTTATCTCTCAGAACTGAGCATGTGGAGAGACGTTCGTTCATCCAGCACAAAGGGAACGGGTTGCAGGAGAAACCCTTACTCTGGTTTCTCAGTCTGTTTCCTAGTGCCGGTTTGAAGTGCCTGCCGTTTTCACTGTAAAACCGAGTTGGAGCTTGTACCTCCCCATATATATGTATGGAGTGGAGTTGGCAACTGAAAAGAAACTTTGTGTTCCCTTCAAGCTAGGTGAAGGACGGCTTTCACACACACTTATCTCTCAGAACTGAGCATGTGGAGAGACGTTCGTTCATCCAGCACAAAGGGAACGGGTTGCAGGAGAAACCCTTACTCTGGTTTCTCAGTCTGTTTCCTAGTGCCGGTTTGAAGTGCCTGCCGTTTTCACTGTAAAACCGAGTTGGAGCTTGTACCTCCCCATATATATGTATGGAGTGGAGTTGGCAACTGAAAAGAAACTTTGTGTTCCCTTCAAGCTAGGTGAAGGACGGCTTTCACACACACTTATCTCTCAGAACTGAGCATGTGGAGAGACGTTCGTTCATCCAGCACAAAGGGAACGGGTTGCAGGAGAAACCCTTACTCTGGTTTCTCAGTCTGTTTCCTAGTGCCGTTTTGAAGTGCCTGCCGTTTTCACTGTAAAACCGAGTTGGAGCTTGTACCTCCCCATATATATGTATGGAGTGGAGTTGGCAACTGAAAAGAAACTTTGTGTTCCCTTCAAGGTAGGTGAAGGACGGCTTTCACACACACTTATCTCTCAGAACTGAGCATGTGGAGAGACGTTCGTTCATCCAGCACAAAGGGAACGGGTTGCAGGAGAAACCCTTACTCTGGTTTCTCAGTCTGTTTCCTAGTGCCGGTTTGAAGTGCCTGCCGTTTTCACTGTAAAACCGAGTTGGAGCTTGTACCTCCCCATATATATGTATGGAGTGGAGTTGGCAACTGAAAAGAAACTTTGTGTTCCCTTCAAGCTAGGTGAAGGACGGCTTTCACACACACTTATCTCTCAGAACTGAGCATGTGGAGAGACGTTCGTTCATCCAGCACAAAGGGAACGGGTTGCAGGAGAAACCCTTACTCTGGTTTCTCAGTCGGTTTCCTAGTGCCGGTTTGAAGTGCCTGCCGTTTTCACTGTAAAACCGAGTTGGAGCTTGTACCTCCCCATATATATGTATGGAGTGGAGTTGGCAACTGAAAAGAAACTTTGTGTTCCCTTCAAGCTAGGTGAAGCACGGCTTTCACACACACTTATCTCTCAGAACTGAGCATGTGGAGAGACGTTCGTTCATCCAGCACAAAGGGAACGGGTTGCAGGAGAAACCCTTACTCTGGATTCTCAGTCTGTTTCCTAGTGCCGTTTTGAAGTGCCTGCAGTTTTCACTGTAAAACCGAGTTGGAGCTTGTACCTCCCCTTATATATGTATGGAGTGGAGTTGGCAACTGAAAAGAAACTTTGTGTTCCCTTCAAGCTAGGTGAAGGACGGCTTTCACACACACTTATCTCTCAGAACTGAGCATGTGGAGAGACGTTCGTTCATCCAGCACAAAGGGAACGGGTTGCAGGAGAAACCCTTACTCTGGTTTCTCAGTCTGTTTCCTAGTGCCGGTTTGAAGTGCCTGCCGTTTTCACTGTAAAACCGAGTTGGAGCTTGTACCTCCCCATATATATGTATGGAGTGGAGTTGGCAACTGAAAAGAAACTTTGTGTTCCCTTCAAGCTAGGTGAAGGACGGCTTTCACACACACTTATCTCTCAGAACTGAGCATGTGGAGAGACGTTCGTTCATCCAGCACAAAGGGAACGGGTTGCAGGAGAAACCCTTACTCTGGTTTCTCAGTCTGTTTCCTAGTGCCGGTTTGAAGTGCCTGCCGTTTTCACTGTAAAACCGAGTTGGAGCTTGTACCTCCCCATATATATGTATGGAGTGGAGTTGGCAACTGAAAAGAAACTTTGTGTTCCCTTCAAGCTAGGTGAAGGACGGCTTTCACACACACTTATCTCTCAGAACTGAGCATGTGGAGAGACGTTCGTTCATCCAGCACAAAGGGAACGGGTTGCAGGAGAAACCCTTACTCTGGTTTCTCAGTCTGTTTCCTAGTGCCGGTTTGAAGTGCCTGCCGTTTTCACTGTAAAACCGAGTTGGAGCTTGTACCTCCCCATATATATGTATGGAGTGGAGTTGGCAACTGAAAAGAAACTTTGTGTTCCCTTCAAGCTAGGTGAAGGACGGCTTTCACACACACTTATCTCTCAGAACTGAGCATGTGGAGAGACGTTCGTTCATCCAGCACAAAGGGAATGGTTGGCAGGAGAAACCCTTACTCTGGTTTCTCAGTCGGTTTCCTAGTGCCGGTTTGAAGTGCCTGCCGTTTTCACTGTAAAACCGAGTTGGAGCTTGTACCTCCCCATATATATGTATGGAGTGGAGTTGGCAACTGAAAAGAAACTTTGTGTTCCCTTCAAGCTAGGTGAAGGACGGCTTTCACACACACTTATCTCTCAGAACTGAGCATGTGGAGAGACGTTCGTTCATCCAGCACAAAGGGAACGGGTTGCAGGAGAAACCCTTACTCTGGTTTCTCAGTCGGTTTCCTAGTGCCGGTTTGAAGTGCCTGCCGTTTTCACTGTAAAACCGAGTTGGAGCTTGTACCTCCCCATATATATGTATGGAGTGGAGTTGGCAACTGAAAAGAAACTTTGTGTTCCCTTCAAGCTAGGTGAAGGACGGCTTTCACACACACTTATCTCTCAGAACTGAGCATGTGGAGAGACGTTCGTTCATCCAGCACAAAGGGAACGGGTTGCAGGAGAAACCCTTACTCCGGTTTCTCAGTCGGTTTCCTAGTGCCGGTTTGAAGTGCCTGCCGTTTTCACTGTAAAACCGAGTTGGAGCTTGTACCTCCCCATATATATGTATGGAGTGGAGTTGGCAACTAAAAAGAAACTTTGTGTTCCCTTTAAGCTAGGTGAAGGACGGCTTTCACACACACTTATCTCTCAGAACTGAGCATGTGGAGAGACGTTCGTTCATCCAGCACAAAGGGAACGGGTTGCAGGAGAAACCCTTACTCTGGTTTCTCAGTCTGTTTCCTAGTGCCGGTTTGAAGTGCCTGCCGTTTTCACTGTAAAACCGAGTTGGAGCTTGTACCTCCCCATATATATGTATGGAGTGGAGTTGGCAACTGAAAAGAAACTTTGTGTTCCCTTCAAGCTAGGTGAAGGACGGCTTTCACACACACTTATCTCTCAGAACTGAGCATGTGGAGAGACGTTCGTTCATCCAGCACAAAGGGAACGGGTTGCAGGAGAAACCCTTACTCTGGTTTCTCAGTCTGTTTCCTAGTGCCGGTTTGAAGTGCCTGCCGTTTTCACTGTAAAACCGAGTTGGAGCTTGTACCTCCCCATATATATGTATGGAGTGGAGTTGGCAACTGAAAAGAAACTTTGTGTTCCCTTCAAGCTAGGTGAAGGACGGCTTTCACACACACTTATCTCTCAGAACTGAGCATGTGGAGAGACGTTCGTTCATCCAGCACAAAGGGAACGGTTGGCAGGAGAAACCCTTACTCTGGTTTCTCAGTCTGTTTCCTAGTGCCGGTTTGAAGTGCCTGCCGTTTTCACTGTAAAACCGAGTTGGAGCTTGTACCTCCCCATATATATGTATGGAGTGGAGTTGGCAACTGAAAAGAAACTTTGTGTTCCCTTCAAGCTAGGTGAAGGACGGCTTTCACACACACTTATCTCTCAGAACTGAGCATGTGGAGAGACGTTCGTTCATCCAGCACAAAGGGAACGGTTGGCAGGAGAAACCCTTACTCTGGTTTCTCAGTCTGTTTCCTAGTGCCGGTTTGAAGTGCCTGCCGTTTTCACTGTAAAACCGAGTTGGAGCTTGTACCTCCCCATATATATGTATGGAGTGGAGTTGGCAACTGAAAAGAAACTTTGTGTTCCCTTCAAGCTAGGTGAAGGACGGCTTTCACACACACTTATCTCTCAGAACTGAGCATGTGGAGAGACGTTCGTTCATCCAGCACAAAGGGAACGGGTTGCAGGAGAAACCCTTACTCTGGTTTCTCAGTCTGTTTCCTAGTGCCGGTTTGAAGTGCCTGCCGTTTTCACTGTAAAACCGAGTTGGAGCTTGTACCTCCCCATATATATGTATGGAGTGGAGTTGGCAACTGAAAAGAAACTTTGTGTTCCCTTCAAGCTAGGTGAAGGACGGCTTTCACACACACTTATCTCTCAGAACTGAGCATGTGGAGAGACGTTCGTTCATCCAGCACAAAGGGAACGGGTTGCAGGAGAAACCCTTACTCTGGTTTCTCAGTCTGTTTCCTAGTGCCGGTTTGAAGTGCCTGCCGTTTTCACTGTAAAACCGAGTTGGAGCTTGTACCTCCCCATATATATGTATGGAGTGGAGTTGGCAACTGAAAAGAAACTTTGTGTTCCCTTCAAGCTAGGTGAAGGACGGCTTTCACACACACTTATCTCTCAGAACTGAGCATGTGGAGAGACGTTCGTTCATCCAGCACAAAGGGAACGGGTTGCAGGAGAAACCCTTACTCTGGTTTCTCAGTCTGTTTCCTAGTGCCGGTTTGAAGTGCCTGCCGTTTTCACTGTAAAACCGAGTTGGAGCTTGTACCTCCCCATATATATGTATGGAGTGGAGTTGGCAACTGAAAAGAAACTTTGTGTTCCCTTCAAGCTAGGTGAAGGACGGCTTTCACACACACTTATCTCTCAGAACTGAGCATGTGGAGAGACGTTCGTTCATCCAGCACAAAGGGAACGGGTTGCAGGAGAAACCCTTACTCTGGTTTCTCAGTCTGTTTCCTAGTGCCGGTTTGAAGTGCCTGCCGTTTTCACTGTAAAACCGAGTTGGAGCTTGTACCTCCCCATGTATATGTATGGAGTGGTGTTGGCAACTGAAAAGAAACTTTGTGTTCCCTTCAAGCTAGGTGAAGGACGGCTTTCACACACACTTATCTCTCAGAACTGAGCATGTGGAGAGACGTTCGTTCATCCAGCACAAAGGGAACGGGTTGCAGGAGAAACCCTTACTCTGGTTTCTCAGTCTGTTTCCTAGTGCCGGTTTGAAGTGCCTGCCGTTTTCACTGTAAAACCGTGTTGGAGTTTGTACCTCCCCATATATATGTATGGAGTGGAGTTGGCAACTGAAAAGAAACTTTGTGTTCCCTTCAAGCTAGTTGAAGGACGGCTTTCACACACACTTATCTCTCAGAACTGAGCATGTGGAGAGACGTTCGTTCATCCAGCACAAAGGGAACGGGTTGCAGGAGAAACCCTTACTCTGGTTTCTCAGTCGGTTTCCTTGTGCCGGTTTGAAGTGCCTGCCGTTTTCACTGTAAAACCGAGTTGGAGCTTGTACCTCCCCATATATATGTATGGAGTGGAGTTGGCAACTGAAAAGAAACTTTGTGTTCCCTTCAAGCTAGGTGAAGGACGGCTTTCACACACACTTATCTCTCAGAACTGAGCATGTGGAGAGACGTTCGTTCATCCAGCAGAAAGGGAACGGGTTACAGGAGAAACCCTTACTCTGGTTTCTCAGTCTGTTTCCTAGTGCCGGTTTGAAGTGCCTGCCGTTTTCACTGTAAAACCGAGTTGGAGCTTGTACCTCCCCATATATATGTATGGAGTGGAGTTGGCAACTGAAAAGAAACTTTGTGTTCCCTTCAAGCTAGGTGAAGGACGGCTTTCACACACACTTATCTCTCAGAACTGAGCATGTGGAGAGACGTTCGTTCATCCAGCACAAAGGGAACGGGTTGCAGGAGAAACCCTTACTCTGGTTTCTCAGTCTGTTTCCTAGTGCCGGTTTGAAGTGCCTGCCGTTTTCACTGTAAAACCGAGTTGGAGCTTGTACCTCCTCATATATATGTATGGAGTGGAGTTGGCAACTGAAAAGAAACTTTGTGTTCCCTTCAAGCTAGGTGAAGGACGGCTTTCACACACACTTATCTCTCAGAACTGAGCATGTGGAGAGACGTTCGTTCATCCAGCACAAAGGGAACGGGTTGCAGGAGAAACACTTACTCTGGTTTCCCAGTCGGTTTCCTAGTGCCGGTTTGAAGTGCCTGCCGTTTTCACTGTAAAACCGAGTTGGAGCTTGTACCTCCCCATATATATGTATGGAGTGGAGTTGGCAACTGAAAAGAAACTTTGTGTTCCCTTCAAGCTAGGTGAAGGACGGCTTTCACACACACTTATCTCTCAGAACTGAGCATGTGGAGAGACGTTCGTTCATCCAGCACAAAGGGAACGGGTTGCAGGAGAAACCCTTACTCTGGTTTCTCAGTCGGTTTCCTAGTGCCGGTTTGAAGTGCCTGCCGTTTTCACTGTAAAACCGAGTTGGAGCTTGTACCTCCCCATATATATGTATGGAGTGGAGTTGGCAACTGAAAAGAAACTTTGTGTTCCCTTCAAGCTAGGTGAAGGACGGCTTTCACACACACTTATCTCTCAGAACTGAGCATGTGGAGAGACGTTCGTTCATCCAGCACAAAGGGAACGGGTTGCAGGAGAAACCCTTACTCTGGTTTCTCAGTCGGTTTCCTAGTGCCGGTTTGAAGTGCCTGCCGTTTTCACTGTAAAACCGAGTTGGAGCTTGTACCTCCCCATATATATGTATGGAGTGGAGTTGGCAACTGAAAAGAAACTTTGTGTTCCCTTCAAGCTAGGTGAAGGACGGCTTTCACACACACTTATCTCTCAGAACTGAGCATGTGGAGAGACGTTCGTTCATCCAGCACAAAGGGAACGGGTTGCAGGAGAAACCCTTACTCTGGTTTCTCAGTCTGTTTCCTAGTGCCGGTTTGAAGTGCCTGCCGTTTTCACTGTAAAACCGAGTTGGAGCTTGTACCTCCCCATATATATGTATGCAGTGAAGGTGGCAACTGAAAAGAAACTTTGTGTTCCCTTCAAGCTAGGTGAAGGACGGCTTTCACACACACTTATCTCTCAGAACTGAGCATGTGGAGAGACGTTCGTTCATCCAGCACAAAGGAAACTGTTGGCAGGAGAAACCATTACTCTGGTTTCTCAGTCGATTTCCTAGTGCCGGTTTGAAGTGCCTGCCGTTTTCACTGTAAAACCGAGTTGGAGCTTGTACCTCCCCATATATATGTATGGTGTGGAGTTGGCAACTGAAAAGAAACTTTGTGTTCCCTTCAAGCTAGGTGAAGGACGGCTTTCACACACACTTATCTCTCAGAACTGAGCATGTGGAGAGACTTTCGTTCATCCAGCACAAAGGGAACGGGTGGCAGGAGAAACCCTTACTCTGGTTTCTCAGTCAGTTTCCTAGTGCCAGTTTGAAGTGCCTGCCGTTTTCACTGTAAAACCGAGTTGGAGCTTGTACCTCCCCATATATATGTATGGAGTGGAGTTGGCAACTGAAAAGAATCTTTGTGTTCCCTTCAAGCTAGGTGAAGGACGGCTTTCACACACACTTATCTCTCAGAACTAAGCATGTGGAGAGACGTTCGTTCATCCATCACAAAGGGAACGGGTTGCAGGAGAAACCCTTACTCTGGTTTCTCAGTCTGTTTCCTAGTGCCGGTTTGAAGTGCCTGCCGTTTTCACTGTAAAACCGAGTTGGAGCTTGTACCTCCCCATATATATGTATGGAGTGGAGTTGGCAACTGAAAAGAAACTTTGTGTTCCCTTCAAGCTAGGTGAAGGACGGCTTTCACACACACTTATCTCTCAGAACTGAGCATGTGGAGAGACGTTCGTTCATCCAGCACAAAGGGAACGGGTTGCAGGAGAAACCCTTACTCTGGTTCCTCAGTCTGTTTCCTAGTGCCGGTTTGAAGTGCCTGCCGTTTTCACTGTAAAACCGAGTTGGAGCTTGTACCTCCCCATATATATGTATGGAGTGGAGTTGGCAACTGAAAAGAAACTTTGTGTTCCCTTCAAGCTAGGTGAAGGACGGCTTTCACACACACTTATCTCTCAGAACTGAGCATGTGGAGAGACGTTCGTTCATCCAGCACAAAGGGAACGGGTTGCAGGAGAAACCCTTACTCTGGTTTCTCAGTCGGTTTCCTAGTGCCGGTTTGAAGTGCCTGCCGTTTTCACTGTAAAACCGAGTTGGAGCTTGTACCTCCCCATATATATGTATGGAGTGGAGTTGGCAACTGAAAAGAAACTTTGTGTTCCCTTCAAGCTAGGTGAAGGACGGCTTTCACACACACTTATCTCTCAGAACTGAGCATGTGGAGAGACGTTCGTTCATCCAGCACAAAGGGAACGGGTTGCAGGAGAAACCCTTACTCTGGTTTCTCAGTCTGTTTCCTAGTGCCGGTTTGAAGTGCCTGCCGTTTTCACTGTAAAACCGAGTTGGAGCTTGTACCTCCCCATATATATGTATGCAGTGAAGGTGGCAACTGAAAAGAAACTTTGTGTTCCCTTCAAGCTAGGTGAAGGACGGCTTTCACACACACTTATCTCTCAGAACTGAGCATGTGGAGAGACGTTCGTTCATCCAGCACAAAGGAAACTGTTGGCAGGAGAAACCATTACTCTGGTTTCTCAGTCGATTTCCTAGTGCCGGTTTGAAGTGCCTGCCGTTTTCACTGTAAAACCGAGTTGGAGCTTGTACCTCCCCATATATATGTATGGTGTGGAGTTGGCAACTGAAAAGAAACTTTGTGTTCCCTTCAAGCTAGGTGAAGGACGGCTTTCACACACACTTATCTCTCAGAACTGAGCATGTGGAGAGACTTTCGTTCATCCAGCACAAAGGGAACGGGTGGCAGGAGAAACCCTTACTCTGGTTTCTCAGTCGGTTTCCTAGTGCCAGTTTGAAGTGCCTGCCGTTTTCACTGTAAAACCGAGTTGGAGCTTGTACCTCCCCATATATATGTATGGATTGGAGTTGGCAACTGAAAAGAAACTTTGTGTTCCCTTCAAGCTAGGTGAAGGACGGCTTTCACACACACTTATCTCTCAGAACTGAGCATGTGGAGAGACGTTCGTTCATCCATCACAAAGGGAACGGGTTGCAGGAGAAACCCTTACTCTGGTTTCTCAGTCTGTTTCCTAGTGCCGGTTTGAAGTGCCTGCCGTTTTCACTGTAAAACCGAGTTGGAGCTTGTACCTCCCCATATATATGTATGGAGTGGAGTTGGCAACTGAAAAGAAACTTTGTGTTCCCTTCAAGCTAGGTGAAGGACGGCTTTCACACACACTTATCTCTCAGAACTGAGCATGTGGAGAGACGTTCGTTCATCCAGCACAAAGGGAACGGGTTGCAGGAGAAACCCTTACTCTGGTTCCTCAGTCTGTTTCCTAGTGCCGGTTTGAAGTGCCTGCCGTTTTCACTGTAAAACCGAGTTGGAGCTTGTACCTCCCCATATATATGTATGGAGTGGAGTTGGCAACTGAAAAGAAACTTTGTGTTCCCTTCAAGCTAGGTGAAGGACGGCTTTCACACACACTTATCTCTCAGAACTGAGCATGTGGAGAGACGTTCGTTCATCCAGCACAAAGGGAACGGGTTGCAGGAGAAACCCTTACTCTGGTTTCTCAGTCGGTTTCCTAGTGCCGGTTTGAAGTGCCTGCCGTTTTCACTGTAAAACCGAGTTGGAGCTTGTACCTCCCCATATATATGTATGGAGTGGAGTTGGCAACTGAAAAGAAACTTTGTGTTCCCTTCAAGCTAGGTGAAGGACGGCTTTCACACACACTTATCTCTCAGAACTGAGCATGTGGAGAGACTTTCGTTCATCCAGCACAAAGGGAACGGTTTGCAGGAGAAACCCTTACTCTGGTTTCTCAGTCGGTTTCCTTGTGCCGTTTTGAAGTGCCTGCCGCTTTCACTGTAAAACCGAGTTGGAGCTTGTACCTCCCCATATATATGTATGGAGTGGAGTTGGCAACTGAAAAGAAACTTTGTGTTCCCTTCAAGCTAGGTGAAGGACGGCTTTCACACACACTTATCTCTCAGAACTGAGCATGTGGAGAGACGTTCGTTCATCCAGCACAAAGGGAACGGGTGGCAGGAGAAACCCTTACTCTGGTTTCTCAGTCTGTTTCCTAGTGCCGGTTTGAAGTGCCTGCCGTTTTCACTGTAAAACCGAGTTGGAGCTTGTACCTCCCCATATATATGTATGGAGTGGAGTTGGCAACTGAAAAGAAACTTTGTGTTCCCTTCAAGCTAGGTGAAGGACGGCTTTCACACACACTTATCTCTCAGAACTGAGCATGTGGAGAGACGTTCGTTCATCCAGCACAAAGGGAACGGGTTGCAGGAGAAACCCTTACTCTGGTTTCTCAGTCGGTTTCCTAGTGCCGGTTTGAAGTGCCTGCCGTTTTCACTGTAAAACCGAGTTGGAGCTTGTACCTCCCCATATATATGTATGGAGTGGAGTTGGCAACTGAAAAGAAACTTTGTGTTCCCTTCAAGCTAGGTGAAGGACGGCTTTCACACACACTTATCTCTCAGAACTGAGCATGTGGAGAGACTTTCGTTCATCCAGCACAAAGGGAACGGTTTGCAGGAGAAACCCTTACTCTGGTTTCTCAGTCGGTTTCCTTGTGCCGTTTTGAAGTGCCTGCCGCTTTCACTGTAAAACCGAGTTGGAGCTTGTACCTCCCCATATATATGTATGGAGTGGAGTTGGCAACTGAAAAGAAACTTTGTGTTCCCTTCAAGCTAGGTGAAGGACGGCTTTCACACACACTTATCTCTCAGAACTGAGCATGTGGAGAGACGTTCGTTCATCCAGCACAAAGGGAACGGGTTGCAGGAGAAACCCTTACTCTGGTTTCTCAGTCTGTTTCCTAGTGCCGGTTTGAAGTGCCTGCCGTTTTCACTGTAAAACCGAGTTGGAGCTTGTACCTCCCCATATATATGTATGGAGTGGAGTTGGCAACTGAAAAGAAACTTTGTGTTCCCTTCAAGCTAGGTGAAGGACGGCTTTCACACACACTTATCTCTCAGAACTGAGCATGTGGAGAGACGTTCTTTCATCCAGCACAAAGGGAACGGTTGGCAGGAGAAACCCTTACTCTGGTTTCTCAGTCGGTTTCCTAGTGCCGGTTTGAAGTGCCTGCCGTTTTCACTGTAAAACCGAGTTGGAGCTTGTACCTCCCCATATATATGTATGGAGTGGAGTTGGCAACTGAAAAGAAACTTTGTGTTCCCTTCAAGCTAGGTGAAGGACGGCTTTCACACACACTTATCTCTCAGAACTGAGCATGTGGAGAGACGTTCGTTCATCCAGCACAAAGGGAACGGGTTGCAGGAGAAACCCTTACTCTGGTTTCTCAGTCGGTTTCCTAGTGCCGGTTTGAAGTGCCTGCCGTTTTCACTGTAAAACCGAGTTGGAGCTTGTACCTCCCCATATATATGTATGGAGTGGAATTGGCAACTGAAAAGAAACTTTGTGCTCCCTTCAAGCTAGGTGAAGGACGGCTTTCACACACACTTATCTCTCAGAACTGAGCATGTGGAGAGACGTTCGTTCATCCAGCACAAAGGGAACGGGTTGCAGGAGAAACCCTTACTCTGGTTTCTCAGTCTGTTTCCTAGTGCCGGTTTGAAGTGCCTGCCGTTTTCACTGTAAAACCGAGTTGGAGCTTGTACCTACCCATATATATGTATGGAGTGGAGTTGGCAACTGAAAAGAAACTTTGTGTTCCCTTCAAGCTAGGTGAAGGACGGCTTTCACACACACTTATCTCTCAGAACTGAGCATGTGGAGAGACGTTCGTTCATCCAGCACAAAGGGAACGGGTTGCAGGAGAAACCCTTACTCTGGTTTCTCAGTCGGTTTCCTAGTGCCGGTTTGAAGTGCCTGCCGTTTTCACTGTAAAACCGAGTTGGAGCTTGTACCTCCCCATATATATGTATGGAGTGGAGTTGGCAACTGAAAAGAAACTTTGTGTTCCCTTCAAGCTAGGTGAAGGACGGCTTTCACACACACTTATCTCTCAGAACTGAGCATGTGGAGAGACGTTCGTTCATCCAGCACAAAGGGAACGGGTTGCAGGAGAAACCCTTACTCTGGTTTCTCAGTCTGATTCCTAGTGCCGGTTTGAAGTGCCTGCCGTTTTCACTGTAAAACCGAGTTGGAGCTTGTACCTCCCCATATATATGTATGGAGTGGAGTTGGCAACTGAAAAGAAACTTTGTGTTCCCTTCAAGCTAGGTGAAGGACGGCTTTCACACACACTTATCTCTCAGAACTGAGCATGTGGAGAGACGTTCGTTCATCCAGCACAAAGGGAACGGGTTGCAGGAGAAACCCTTACTCTGGTTTCTCAGTCTGTTTCCTAGTGCCGGTTTGAAGTGCCTGCCGTTTTCACTGTAAAACCGAGTTGGAGCTTGTACCTCCCCATATATATGTATGGAGTGGAGTTGGCAACTGAAAAGAAACTTTGTGTTCCCTTCAAGCTAGGTGAAGGACGGCTTTCACACACACTTATCTCTCAGAACTGAGCATGTGGAGAGACGTTCGTTCATCCAGCACAAAGGGAACGGGTTGCAGGAGAAACCCTTACTCTGGTTTCTCAGTCTGTTTCCTAGTGCCGGTTTGAAGTGCCTGCCTTTTTCACTGTAAAACCGAGTTGGAGCTTGTACCTCCCCATATATATGTATGGAGTGGAGTTGGCAACTGAAAAGAAACTTTGTGTTCCCTTCAAGCTAGGTGAAGGACGGCTTTCACACACACTTATCTCTCAGAACTGAGCATGTGGAGAGACGTTCGTTCATCCAGCACAAAGGGAACGGGTTGCAGGAGAAACCCTTACTCTGGTTTCTCAGTCTGTTTCCTAGTGCCGGTTTGAAGTGCCTGCCGTTTTCACTGTAAAACCGAGTTGGAGCTTGTACCTCCCCATATATATGTATGGAGTGGAGTTGGCAACTGAAAAGAAACTTTGTGTTCCCTTCAAGCTAGGTGAAGGACGGCTTTCACACACACTTATCTCTCAGAACTGAGCATGTGGAGAGACGTTCGTTCATCCAGCACAAAGGGAACGGGTTGCAGGAGAAACCCTTACTCTGGTTTCTCAGTCTGTTTCCTAGTGCCGGTTTGAAGTGCCTGCCGTTTTCACTGTAAAACCGAGTTGGAGCTTGTACCTCCCCATATATATGTATGGAGTGGAGTTGGCAACTGAAAAGAAACTTTGTGTTCCCTTCAAGCTAGGTGAAGGACGGCTTTCACACACACTTATCTCTCAGAACTGAGCATGTGGAGAGACGTTCGTTCATCCAGCACAAAGGGAACGGGTTGCAGGAGAAACCCTTACTCTGGTTTCTCAGTCTGATTCCTAGTGCCGGTTTGAAGTGCCTGCCGTTTTCACTGTAAAACCGAGTTGGAGCTTGTACCTCCCCATATATATGTATGGAGTGGAGTTGGCAACTGAAAAGAAACTTTGTGTTCCCTTCAAGCTAGGTGAAGGACGGCTTTCACACACACTTATCTCTCAGAACTGAGCATGTGGAGAGACGTTCGTTCATCCAGCACAAAGGGAACGGGTTGCAGGAGAAACCCTTACTCTGGTTTCTCAGTCTGTTTCCTAGTGCCGGTTTGAAGTGCCTGCCGTTTTCACTGTAAAACCGAGTTGGAGCTTGTACCTCCCCATATATATGTATGGAGTGGAGTTGGCAACTGAAAAGAAACTTTGTGTTCCCTTCAAGCTAGGTGAAGGACGGCTTTCACACACACTTATCTCTCAGAACTGAGCATGTGGAGAGACGTTCGTTCATCCAGCACAAAGGGAACGGGTTGCAGGAGAAACCCTTACTCTGGTTTCTCAGTCTGTTTCCTAGTGCCGGTTTGAAGTGCCTGCCGTTTTCATTGTAAAACCGAGTTGGAGCTTGTACCTCCCCATATATATGTATGGAGTGGAGTTGGCAACTGAAAAGAAACTTTGTGTTCCCTTCAAGCTAGGTGAAGGACGGCTTTCACACACACTTATCTCTCAGAACTGAGCATGTGGAGAGACGTTCGTTCATCCAGCACAAAGGGAACGGGTTGCAGGAGAAACCCTTACTCTGGTTTCTCAGTCGGTTTCCTAGTGCCGGTTTGAAGTGCCTGCAGTTTTCACTGTAAAACCGAGTTGGAGCTTGTACCTCCCCTTATATATGTATGGAGTGGAGTTGGCAACTGAAAAGAAACTTTGTGTTCCCTTCAAGCTAGGTGAAGGACGGCTTTCACACACACTTATCTCTCAGAACTGAGCATGTGGAGAGACGTTCGTTCATCCAGCACAAAGGGAACGGGTTGCAGGAGAAACCCTTACTCTGGTTTCTCAGTCTGTTTCCTAGTGCCGGTTTGAAGTGCCTGCCGTTTTCACTGTAAAACCGAGTTGGAGCTTGTACCTCCCCATATATATGTATGGAGTGGAGTTGGCAACTGAAAAGAAACTTTGTGTTCCCTTCAAGCTAGGTGAAGGACGGCTTTCACACACACTTATCTCTCAGAACTGAGCATGTGGAGAGACGTTCGTTCATCCAGCACAAAGGGAACGGGTTGCAGGAGAAACCCTTACTCTGGTTTCTCAGTCTGTTTCCTAGTGCCGGTTTGAAGTGCCTGCCGTTTTCACTGTAAAACCGAGTTGGAGCTTGTACCTCCCCATATATATGTATGGAGTGGAGTTGGCAACTGAAAAGAAACTTTGTGTTCCCTTCAAGCTAGGTGAAGGACGGCTTTCACACACACTTATCTCTCAGAACTGAGCATGTGGAGAGACGTTCGTTCATCCAGCACAAAGGGAACGGGTTGCAGGAGAAACCCTTACTCTGGTTTCTCAGTCTGTTTCCTAGTGCCGGTTTGAAGTGCCTGCCGTTTTCACTGTAAAACCGAGTTGGAGCTTGTACCTCCCCATATATATGTATGGAGTGGAGTTGGCAACTGAAAAGAAACTTTGTGTTCCCTTCAAGCTAGGTGAAGGACGGCTTTCACACACACTTATCTCTCAGAACTGAGCATGTGGAGAGACGTTCGTTCATCCAGCGCAAAGGGAACGGGTTGCCAGGAGAAACTCTTACTCTGGTTTTTCAGTCTGTTTCCTAGTGCCGTTTAGAAGTGCCTGCCGTTTTCACTGTAAAACCGAGTTGGAGCTTGTACCTCCCCATATATATGTATGGAGTGGAGTTGGCAACTGAAAAGAAACTTTGTGTTCCCTTCAAGCTAGGTGAAGGACGGCTTTCACACACACTTATCTCTCAGAACTGAGCATGTGGAGAGACGTTCGTTCATCCAGCACAAAGGGAACGGGTTGCAGGAGAAACCCTTACTCTGGTTTCTCAGTCTGTTTCCTAGTGCCGGTTTGAAGTGCCTGCCGTTTTCACTGTAAAACCGAGTTGGAGCTTGTACCTCCCCATATATATGTATGGAGTGGAGTTGGCAACTGAAAAGAAACTTTGTGTTCCCTTCAAGCTAGGTGAAGGACGGCTTTCACACACACTTATCTCTCAGAACTGAGCATGTGGAGAGACGTTCGTTCATCCAGCACAAAGGGAACGGGTTGCAGGAGAAACCCTTACTCTGGTTTCTCAGTCTGTTTCCTAGTGCCGGTTTGAAGTGCCTGCCGTTTTCACTGTAAAACCGAGTTGGAGCTTGTACCTCCCCATATATATGTATGGAGTGGAGTTGGCAACTGAAAAGAAACTTTGTGTTCCCTTCAAGCTAGGTGAAGGACGGCTTTCACACACACTTATCTCTCAGAACTGAGCATGTGGAGAGACGTTCGTTCATCCAGCACAAAGGGAACGGGTTGCAGGAGAAACCCTTACTCTGGTTTCTCAGTCGGTTTCCTAGTGCCGGTTTGAAGTGCCTGCAGTTTTCACTGTAAAACCGAGTTGGAGCTTGTACCTCCCCTTATATATGTATGGAGTGGAGTTGGCAACTGAAAAGAAACTTTGTGTTCCCTTCAAGCTAGGTGAAGGACGGCTTTCACACACACTTATCTCTCAGAACTGAGCATGTGGAGAGACGTTCGTTCATCCAGCACAAAGGGAACGGGTTGCAGGAGAAACCCTTACTCTGGTTTCTCAGTCTGTTTCCTAGTGCCGGTTTGAAGTGCCTGCCGTTTTCACTGTAAAACCGAGTTGGAGCTTGTACCTCCCCATATATATGTATGGAGTGGAGTTGGCAACTGAAAAGAAACTTTGTGTTCCCTTCAAGCTAGGTGAAGGACGGCTTTCACACACACTTATCTCTCAGAACTGAGCATGTGGAGAGACGTTCGTTCATCCAGCACAAAGGGAACGGGTTGCAGGAGAAACCCTTACTCTGGTTTCTCAGTCTGTTTCCTAGTGCCGGTTTGAAGTGCCTGCCGTTTTCACTGTAAAACCGAGTTGGAGCTTGTACCTCCCCATATATATGTATGGAGTGGAGTTGGCAACTGAAAAGAAACTTTGTGTTCCCTTCAAGCTAGGTGAAGGACGGCTTTCACACACACTTATCTCTCAGAACTGAGCATGTGGAGAGACGTTCGTTCATCCAGCACAAAGGGAACGGGTTGCAGGAGAAACCCTTACTCTGGTTTCTCAGTCTGTTTCCTAGTGCCGGTTTGAAGTGCCTGCCGTTTTCACTGTAAAACCGAGTTGGAGCTTGTACCTCCCCATATATATGTATGGAGTGGAGTTGGCAACTGAAAAGAAACTTTGTGTTCCCTTCAAGCTAGGTGAAGGACGGCTTTCACACACACTTATCTCTCAGAACTGAGCATGTGGAGAGACGTTCGCTCATCCAGCACAAAGGGAACGGGTTTCAGGAGAAACCCTTACTCTGGTTTCTCAGTCTGTTTCCAAGTGCCGGTTTGAAGTGCCTGCCGTTTTCACTGTAAAACCGAGTTGGAGCTTGTACCTCCCCATATATATGTATGGAGTGGAGTTGGCAACTGAAAAGAAACTTTGTGTTCCCTTCAAGCTATGTGAAGGACGGCTTTCACACACACTTATCTCTCAGAACTGAGCATGTGGAGAGACGTTCGTTCATCCAGCACAAAGGGAACGGGTTGCAGGAGAAACCCTTACTCTGGATTCTCAGTCTGTTTCCTAGTGCCGTTTTGAAGTGCCTGCCGTTTTCACTGTAAAACCGAGTTGGAGCTTGTACCTCCCCATATATATGTATGGAGTGGAGTTGGCAACTGAAAAGAAACTTTGTGTTCCCTTCAAGCTAGGTGAAGGACGGCTTTCACACACACTTATCTCTCAGAACTGAGCATGTGGAGAGACGTTCGTTCATCCAGCACAAAGGGAACGGGTTGCAGGAGAAACCCTTACTCTGGTTTCTCAGTCTGTTTCCTACTGCCGGTTTGAAGTGCCTGCCGTTTTCACTGTAAAACCGAGTTGGAGCTTGTACCTCCCCATATATATGTATGGAGTGGAGTTGGCAACTGAAAAGAAACTTTGTGTTCCCTTCAAGCTAGGTGAAGGACGGCTTTCACACACACTTATCTCTCAGAACTGAGCATGTGGAGAGACGTTCGTTCATCCAGCACAAAGGGAACGGGTTGCAGGAGAAACCCTTACTCTGGTTTCTCAGTCGGTTTCCTAGTGCCGGTTTGAAGTGCCTGCAGTTTTCACTGTAAAACCGAGTTGGAGCTTGTACCTCCCCTTATATATGTATGGAGTGGAGTTGGCAACTGAAAAGAAACTTTGTGTTCCCTTCAAGCTAGGTGAAGGACGGCTTTCACACACACTTATCTCTCAGAACTGAGCATGTGGAGAGACGTTCGTTCATCCAGCACAAAGGGAACGGGTTGCAGGAGAAACCCTTACTCTGGTTTCTCAGTCTGTTTCCTAGTGCCGGTTTGAATTGCCTGCCGTTTTCACTGTAAAACCGAGTTGGAGCTTGTACCTCCCCATATATATGTATGGAGTGGAGTTGGCAACTGAAAAGAAACTTTGTGTTCCCTTCAAGCTAGGTGAAGGACGGCTTTCACACACACTTATCTCTCAGAACTGAGCATGTGGAGAGACGTTCGTTCATCCAGCGCAAAGGGAACGGGTTGCCAGGAGAAACTCTTACTCTGGTTTTTCAGTCTGTTTCCTAGTGCCGTTTAGAAGTGCCTGCCGTTTTCACTGTAAAACCGAGTTGGAGCTTGTACCTCCCCATATATATGTATGGAGTGGAGTTGGCAACTGAAAAGAAACTTTGTGTTCCCTTCAAGCTAGGTGAAGGACGGCTTTCACACACACTTATCTCTCAGAACTGAGCATGTGGAGAGACGTTCGTTCATCCAGCACAAAGGGAACGGGTTGCAGGAGAAACCCTTACTCTGGTTTCTCAGTCTGTTTCCTAGTGCCGGTTTGAAGTGCCTGCCGTTTTCACTGTAAAACCGAGTTGGAGCTTGTACCTCCCCATATATATGTATGGAGTGGAGTTGGCAACTGAAAAGAAACTTTGTGTTCCCTTCAAGCTAGGTGAAGGACGGCTTTCACACACACTTATCTCTCAGAACTGAGCATGTGGAGAGACGTTCGTTCATCCAGCACAAAGGGAACGGGTTGCAGGAGAAACCCTTACTCTGGTTTCTCAGTCTGTTTCCTACTGCCGGTTTGAAGTGCCTGCCGTTTTCACTGTAAAACCGAGTTGGAGCTTGTACCTCCCCATATATATGTATGGAGTGGAGTTGGCAACTGAAAAGAAACTTTGTGTTCCCTTCAAGCTAGGTGAAGGACGGCTTTCACACACACTTATCTCTCAGAACTGAGCATGTGGAGAGACGTTCGTTCATCCAGCACAAAGGGAACGGGTTGCAGGAGAAACCCTTACTCTGGTTTCTCAGTCGGTTTCCTAGTGCCGGTTTGAAGTGCCTGCAGTTTTCACTGTAAAACCGAGTTGGAGCTTGTACCTCCCCTTATATATGTATGGAGTGGAGTTGGCAACTGAAAAGAAACTTTGTGTTCCCTTCAAGCTAGGTGAAGGACGGCTTTCACACACACTTATCTCTCAGAACTGAGCATGTGGAGAGACGTTCGTTCATCCAGCACAAAGGGAACGGGTTGCAGGAGAAACCCTTACTCTGGTTTCTCAGTCTGTTTCCTAGTGCCGGTTTGAAGTGCCTGCCGTTTTCACTGTAAAACCGAGTTGGAGCTTGTACCTCCCCATATATATGTATGGAGTGGAGTTGGCAACTGAAAAGAAACTTTGTGTTCCCTTCAAGCTAGGTGAAGGACGGCTTTCACACACACTTATCTCTCAGAACTGAGCATGTGGAGAGACGTTCGTTCATCCAGCACAAAGGGAACGGGTTGCAGGAGAAACCCTTACTCTGGTTTCTCAGTCTGTTTCCTAGTGCCGGTTTGAAGTGCCTGCCGTTTTCACTGTAAAACCGAGTTGGAGCTTGTACCTCCCCATATATATGTATGGAGTGGAGTTGGCAACTGAACAGAAACTTTGTGTTCCCTTCAAGCTAGGTGAAGGACGGCTTTCACACACACTTATCTCTCAGAACTGAGCATGTGGAGAGACGTTCGTTCATCCAGCACAAAGGGAACGGGTTGCAGGAGAAACCCTTACTCTGGTTTCTCAGTCTGTTTCCTAGTGCCGGTTTGAAGTGCCTGCCGTTTTCACTGTAAAACCGAGTTGGAGCTTGTACCTCCCCATATATATGTATGGAGTGGAGTTGGCAACTGAAAAGAAACTTTGTGTTCCCTTCAAGCTAGGTGAAGGACGGCTTTCACACACACTTATCTCTCAGAACTGAGCATGTGGAGAGACGTTCGTTCATCCAGCACAAAGGGAACGGGTTGCAGGAGAAACCCTTACTCTGGTTTCTCAGTCTGTTTCCTAGTGCCGGTTTGAAGTGCCTGCCGTTTTCACTGTAAAACCGAGTTGGAGCTTGTACCTCCCCATATATATGTATGGAGTGGAGTTGGCAACTGAAAAGAAACTTTGTGTTCCCTTCAAGCTAGGTGAAGGACGGCTTTCACACACACTTATCTCTCAGAACTGAGCATGTGGAGAGACGTTCGCTCATCCAGCACAAAGGGAACGGGTTTCAGGAGAAACCCTTACTCTGGTTTCTCAGTCTGTTTCCAAGTGCCGGTTTGAAGTGCCTGCCGTTTTCACTGTAAAACCGAGTTGGAGCTTGTACCTCCCCATATATATGTATGGAGTGGAGTTGGCAACTGAAAAGAAACTTTGTGTTCCCTTCAAGCTATGTGAAGGACGGCTTTCACACACACTTATCTCTCAGAACTGAGCATGTGGAGAGACGTTCGTTCATCCAGCACAAAGGGAACGGGTTGCAGGAGAAACCCTTACTCTGGATTCTCAGTCTGTTTCCTAGTGCCGTTTTGAAGTGCCTGCCGTTTTCACTGTAAAACCGAGTTGGAGCTTGTACCTCCCCATATATATGTATGGAGTGGAGTTGGCAACTGAAAAGAAACTTTGTGTTCCCTTCAAGCTAGGTGAAGGACGGCTTTCACACACACTTATCTCTCAGAACTGAGCATGTGGAGAGACGTTCGTTCATCCAGCACAAAGGGAACGGGTTGCAGGAGAAACCCTTACTCTGGTTTCTCAGTCTGTTTCCTAGTGCCGGTTTGAAGTGCCTGCCGTTTTCACTGTAAAACCGAGTTGGAGCTTGTACCTCCCCATATATATGTATGGAGTGGAGTTGGCAACTGAAAAGAAACTTTGTGTTCCCTTCAAGCTAGGTGAAGGACGGCTTTCACACACACTTATCTCTCAGAACTGAGCATGTGGAGAGACGTTCGTTCATCCAGCACAAAGGGAAACGGTTGCAGGAGAAACCCTTTCTCTGGTTTCTCAGTCTGTTTCCTAGTGCCGGTTTGAAGTGCCTGCCGTTTTCACTGTAAAACCGAGTTGGAGCTTGTACCTCCCCATATATATGTATGGAGTGGAGTTGGCAACTGAAAAGAAACTTTGTGTTCCCTTCAAGCTAGGTGAAGGACGGCTTTCACACACACTTATCTCTCAGAACTGAGCATGTGGAGAGACGTTCGTTCATCCAGCACAAAGGGAACGGGTTGCAGGAGAAACCCTTACTCTGGTTTCTCAGTCGGTTTCCTAGTGCCGGTTTGAAGTGCCTGCCGTTTTCACTGTAAAACCGAGTTGGAGCTTGTACCTCCCCTTATATATGTATGGAGTGGAGTTGGCAACTGAAAAGAAACTTTGTGTTCCCTTCAAGCTAGGTGAAGGACGGCTTTCACACACACTTATCTCTCAGAACTGAGCATGTGGAGAGACGTTCGTTCATCCAGCACAAAGGGAACGGGTTGCAGGGGAAACCCTTACTCTGGTTTCTCAGTCTGTTTCCTAGTGCCGGTTTGAAGTGCCTGCCGTTTTCACTGTAAAACCGAGTTGGAGCTTGTACCTCCCCATATATATGTATGGAGTGGAGTTGGCAACTGAAAAGAAACTTTGTGTTCCCTTCAAGCTAGGTGAAGGACGGCTTTCACACACACTTATCTCTCAGAACTGAGCATGTGGAGAGACGTTCGTTCATCCAGCACAAAGGGAACGGGTTGCAGGAGAAACCCTTACTCTGGTTTCTCAGTCTGTTTCCTAGTGCCGGTTTGAAGTGCCTGCCGTTTTCACTGTAAAACCGAGTTGGAGCTTGTACCTCCCCATATATATGTATGGAGTGGAGTTGGCAACTGAAAAGAAACTTTGTGTTCCCTTCAAGCTAGGTGAAGGACGGCTTTCACACACACTTATCTCTCAGAACTGAGCATGTGGAGAGACGTTCGTTCATCCAGCACAAAGGGAACGGGTTGCAGGAGAAACCCTTACTCTGGTTTCTCAGTCTGTTTCCTAGTGCCGGTTTGAAGTGCCTGCCGTTTTCACTGTAAAACCGAGTTGGAGCTTGTACCTCCCCATATATATGTATGGAGTGGAGTTGGCAACTGAAAAGAAACTTTGTGTTCCCTTCAAGCTAGGTGAAGGACGGCTTTCACACACATTTATCTCTCAGAACTGAGCATGTGGAGAGACGTTCGTTCATCCAGCACAATGGGAACGGGTTGCAGGAGAAACCCTTACTCTGGTTTCTCAGTCTGTTTCCTAGTGCCGGTTTGAAGTGCCTGCCGTTTTCACTGTAAAACCGAGTTGGTGCTTGTACCTCCCCATATATATGTATGGAGTGGAGTTGGCAACTGAAAAGAAACTTTGTGTTCCCTTCAAGCTAGGTGAAGGACGGCTTTCACACACACTTATCTCTCAGAACTGAGCATGTGGAGAGACGTTCGTTCATCCAGCGCAAAGGGAACGGGTTGCAGGAGAAACTCTTACTCTGGTTTTTCAGTCTGTTTCCTAGTGCCGTTTAGAAGTGCCTGCCGTTTTCACTGTAAAACCGAGTTGGAGCTTGTACCTCCCCATATATATGTATGGAGTGGAGTTGGCAACTGAAAAGAAACTTTGTGTTCCCTTCAAGCTAGGTGAAGGACGGCTTTCACACACACTTATCTCTCAGAACTGAGCATGTGGAGAGACGTTCGTTCATCCAGCACAAAGGGAACGGGTTGCAGGAGAAACCCTTACTCTGGTTTCTCAGTCTGTTTCCTAGTGCCGGTTTGAAGTGCCTGCCGTTTTCACTGTAAAACCGAGTTGGAGCTTGTACCTCCCCATATATATGTATGGAGTGGAGTTGGCAACTGAAAAGAAACTTTGTGTTCCCTTCAAGCTAGGTGAAGGACGGCTTTCACACACACTTATCTCTCAGAACTGAGCATGTGGAGAGACGTTCGTTCATCCAGCACAAAGGGAACGGGTTGCAGGAGAAACCCTTACTCTGGTTTCTCAGTCTGTTTCCTAGTGCCGGTTTGAAGTGCCTGCCGTTTTCACTGTAAAACCGAGTTGGAGCTTGTACCTCCCCATATATATGTATGGAGTGGAGTTGGCAACTGAAAAGAAACTTTGTGTTCCCTTCAAGCTAGGTGAAGGACGGCTTTCACACACACTTATCTCTCAGAACTGAGCATGTGGAGAGACGTTCGTTCATCCAGCACAAAGGGAACGGGTTGCAGGAGAAACCCTTACTCTGGTTTCTCAGTCTGTTTCCTAGTGCCGGTTTGAAGTGCCTGCCGTTTTCACTGTAAAACCGAGTTGGAGCTTGTACCTCCCCATATATATGTATGGAGTGGAGTTGGCAACTGAAAAGAAACTTTGTGTTCCCTTCAAGCTAGGTGAAGGACGGCTTTCACACACACTTATCTCTCAGAACTGAGCATGTGGAGAGACGTTCGTTCATCCAGCACAAAGGGAACGGGTTGCAGGAGAAACCCTTACTCTGGTTTCTCAGTCTGTTTCCTAGTGCCGGTTTGAAGTGCCTGCCGTTTTCACTGTAAAACCGAGTTGGAGCTTGTACCTCCCCATATATATGTATGGAGTGGAGTTGGCAACTGAAAAGAAACTTTGTGTTCCCTTCAAGCTAGGTGAAGGACGGCTTTCACACACACTTATCTCTCAGAACTGAGCATGTGGAGAGACGTTCGTTCATCCAGCACAAAGGGAACGGGTTGCAGGAGAAACCCTTTCTCTGGTTTCTCAGTCTGTTTCCTAGTGCCGGTTTGAAGTGCCTGCCGTTTTCACTGTAAAACCGAGTTGGAGCTTGTACCTCCCCATATATATGTATGGAGTGGAGTTGGCAACTGAAAAGAAACTTTGTGTTCCCTTCAAGCTAGGTGAAGGACGGCTTTCACACACACTTATCTCTCAGAACTGAGCATGTGGAGAGACGTTCGTTCATCCAGCACAAAGGGAACGGGTTGCAGGAGAAACCCTTACTCTGGATTCTCAGTCTGTTTCCTAGTGCCGTTTTGAAGTGCCTGCAGTTTTCACTGTAAAACTGAGTTGGAGCTTGTACCTCCCCTTATATATGTATGGAGTGGAGTTGGCAACTGAAAAGAAACTTTGTGTTCCCTTCAAGCTAGGTGAAGGACGGCTTTCACACACACTTATCTCTCAGAACTGAGCATGTGGAGAGACGTTCGTTCATCCAGCACAAAGGGAACGGGTTGCAGGAGAAACCCTTACTCTGGTTTCTCAGTCTGTTTCCTAGTGCCGGTTTGAAGTGCCTGCCGTTTTCACTGTAAAACCGAGTTGGAGCTTGTCCCTCCCCTTATATATGTATGGAGTGGAGTTGGCAACTGAAAAGAAACTTTGTGTTCCCTTCAAGCTATGTGAAGGACGGCTTTCACACACACTTTTCTCTCAGAACTGAGCATGTGGAGGGACGTTCATTAATACAGCACAAAGGGAACGGGTTGCAGGGGAAACCCTTTCTCTGGTTTCTCAGTCTGTTTCCTAGTGCCGGTTTGAAGTGCCTGCCGTTTTCACTGTAAAACCGAGTTGGAGCTTGTACCTCCCCATATATATGTATGGAGTGGAGTTGGCAACTGAAAAGAAACTTTGTGTTCCCTTCAAGCTAGGTGAAGGACGGCTTTCACACACACTTATCTCTCAGAACTGAGCATGTGGAGAGACGTTCGTTCATCCAGCACAAAGGGAACGGGTTGCAGGAGAAACCCTTACTCTGGTTTCTCAGTCGGTTTCCTAGTGCCGGTTTGAAGTGCCTGCCGTTTTCACTGTAAAACCGAGTTGGAGCTTGTACCTCCCCATATATATGTATGGAGTGGAGTTGGCAACTGAAAAGAAACTTTGTGTTCCCTTCAAGCTAGGTGAAGGACGGCTTTCACACACACTTATCTCTCAGAACTGAGCATGTGGAGAGACGTTCGTTCATCCAGCACAAAGGGAACGGGTTGCAGGAGAAACCCTTACTCTGGTTTCTCAGTCTGTTTCCTAGTGCCGGTTTGAAGTGCCTGCCGTTTTCACTGTAAAACCGAGTTGGAGCTTGTACCTCCCCATATATATGTATGGAGTGGAGTTGGCAACTGAAAAGAAACTTTGTGTTCCCTTCAAGCTAGGTGAAGGACGGCTTTCACACACACTTATCTCTCAGAACTGAGCATGTGGAGAGACGTTCGTTCATCCAGCACAAAGGGAACGGGTTGCAGGAGAAACCCTTACTCTGGTTTCTCAGTCTGTTTCCTAGTGCCGGTTTGAAGTGCCTGCCGTTTTCACTGTAAAACCGAGTTGGAGCTTGTACCTCCCCATATATATGTATGGAGTGGAGTTGGCAACTGAAAAGAAACTTTGTGTTCCCTTCAAGCTAGGTGAAGGACGGCTTTCACACACACTTATCTCTCAGAACTGAGCATGTGGAGAGACGTTCGTTCATCCAGCACAAAGGGAACGGGTTGCAGGAGAAACCCTTACTCTGGTTTCTCAGTCTGTTTCCTAGTGCCGGTTTGAAGTGCCTGCCGTTTTCACTGTAAAACCGAGTTGGAGCTTGTACCTCCCCATATATATGTATGGAGTGGATTTGGCAACTGAAAAGAAACTTTGTGTTCCCTTCAAGCTAGGTGAAGGACGGCTTTCACACACACTTATCTCTCAGAACTGAGCATGTGGAGAGACGTTCGTTCATCCAGCACAAAGGGAACGGGTTGCAGGAGAAACCCTTACTCTGGTTTCTCAGTCTGTTTCCTAGTGCCGGTTTGAAGTGCCTGCCGTTTTCACTGTAAAACCGAGTTGGAGCTTGTACCTCCCCATATATATGTATGGAGTGGAGTTGGCAACTGAAAAGAAACTTTGTGTTCCCTTCAAGCTAGGTGAAGGACGGCTTTCACACACACTTATCTCTCAGAACTGAGCATGTGGAGAGACGTTCGCTCATCCAGCACAAAGGGAACGGGTTGCAGGAGAAACCCTTACTCTGGTTTCTCAGTCTGTTTCCTAGTGCCGGTTTGAAGTGCCTGCCGTTTTCACTGTAAAACCGAGTTGGAGCTTGTACCTCCCCATATATATGTATGGAGTGGAGTTGGCAACTGAAAAGAAACTTTGTGTTCCCTTCAAGCTAGGTGAAGGACGGCTTTCACACACACTTATCTCTCAGAACTGAGCATGTGGAGAGACGTTCGTTCATCCAGCACAAAGGGAACGGGTTGCAGGAGAAACCCTTACTCTGGTTTCTCAGTCTGATTCCTAGTGCCGGTTTGAAGTGCCTGCCGTTTTCACTGTAAAACCGAGTTGGAGCTTGTACCTCCCCATATATATGTATGGAGTGGAGTTGGCAACTGAAAAGAAACTTTGTGTTCCCTTCAAGCTAGGTGAAGGACGGCTTTCACACACACTTATCTCTCAGAACTGAGCATGTGGAGAGACGTTCGTTCATCCAGCACAAAGGGAACTGGTGGCAGGAGAAACCCTTACTCTGGTTTCTCAGTCTGTTTCCTAGTGCCGGTTTGAAGTGCCTGCCGTTTTCACTGTAAAACCGAGTTGGAGCTTGTACCTCCCCATATATATGTATGGAGTGGAGTTGGCAACTGAAAAGAAACTTTGTGTTCCCTTCAAGCTAGGTGAAGGACGGCTTTCACACACACTTATCTCTCAGAACTGAGCATGTGGAGAGACGTTCGTTCATCCAGCACAAAGGGAACGGGTTGCAGGAGAAACCCTTACTCTGGTTTCTCAGTCTGTTTCCTAGTGCCGGTTTGAAGTGCCTGCCGTTTTCACTGTAAAACCGAGTTGGAGCTTGTATCTCCCCATATATATGTATGGAGTGGAGTTGGCAACTGAAAAGAAACTTTGTGTTCCCTTCAAGCTAGGTGAAGGACGGCTTTCACACACACTTATCTCTCAGAACTGAGCATGTGGAGAGACGTTCATTCATCCAGCACAAAGGGAACGGGTTGCAGGAGAAACCCTTACTCTGGTTTCTCAGTCTGTTTCCTAGTGCCGGTTTGAAGTGCCTCCCGTTTTCACTGTAAAACCGAGTTGGAGCTTGTACCTCCCCATATATATGTATGGAGTGGAGTTGGCAACTGAAAAGAAACTTTGTGTTCCCTTCAAGCTAGGTGAAGGACGGCTTTCACACACACTTATCTCTCAGAACTGAGCATGTGGAGAGACGTTCGTTCATCCAGCACAAAGGGAACGGGTTGCAGGAGAAACCCTTACTCTGGTTTCTCAGTCGGTTTCCTAGTGCCGGTTTGAAGTGCCTGCCGTTTTCACTGTAAAACCGAGTTGGAGCTTGTACCTCCCCTTATATATGTATGGAGTGGAGTTGGCAACTGAAAAGAAACTTTGTGTTCCCTTCAAGCTAGGTGAAGGACGGCTTTCACACACACTTATCTCTCAGAACTGAGCATGTGGAGAGACGTTCGTTCATCCAGCACAAAGGGAACGGGTTGCAGGAGAAACCCTTACTCTGGTTTCTCAGTCTGTTTCCTAGTGCCGGTTTGAAGTGCCTGCCGTTTTCACTGTAAAACCGAGTTGGAGCTTGTACCTCCCCATATATATGTATGGAGTGGAGTTGGCAACTGAAAAGAAACTTTGTGTTCCCTTCAAGCTAGGTGAAGGACGGCTTTCACACACACTTATCTCTCAGAACTGAGCATGTGGAGAGACGTTCGTTCATCCAGCACAAAGGGAACGGGTTGCAGGAGAAACCCTTACTCTGGTTTCTCAGTCTGTTTCCTAGTGCCGGTTTGAAGTGCCTGCCGTTTTCACTGTAAAACCGAGTTGGAGCTTGTACCTCCCCATATATATGTATGGAGTGGAGTTGGCAACTGAAAAGAAACTTTGTGTTCCCTTCAAGCTAGGTGAAGGACGGCTTTCACACACACTTATCTCTCAGAACTGAGCATGTTGAGAGACGTTCGTTCATCCAGCACAAAGGGAACGGGTTGCAGGAGAAACCCTTACTCTGGATTCTCAGTCTGTTTCCTAGTGCCGTTTTGAAGTACCTGCAGTTTTCACTGTAAAACCGAGTTGGAGCTTGTACCTCCCCTTATATATGTATGGAGTGGAGTTGGCAACTGAAAAGAAACTTTGTGTTCCCTTCAAGCTAGGTGAAGGACGGCTTTCACACACACTTATCTCTCAGAAATGAGCATGTGGAGAGACGTTCGTTCATCCAGCACAAAGGGAACGGATTGCAGGAGAAACCCTTACTCTGGTTTCTCAGTCTGTTTCCTAGTGCCGGTTTGAAGTGCCTGCCGTTTTCACTGTAAAACCGAGTTGGAGCTTGTACCTCCCCATATATATGTATGGAGTGGAGTTGGCAACTGAAAAGAAACTTTGTGTTCCCTTCAAGCTAGGTGAAGGACGGCTTTCACACACACTTATCTCTCAGAACTGAGCATGTGGAGAGACGTTCGTTCATCCAGCACAAAGGGAACGGGTTGCAGGAGAAACCCTTACTCTGGTTTCTCAGTCTGTTTCCTAGTGCCGGTTTGAAGTGCCTGCCGTTTTCACTGTAAAACCGAGTTGGAGCTTGTACCTCCCCATATATATGTATGGAGTGGAGTTGGCAACTGAAAAGAAACTTTGTGTTCCCTTCAAGCTAGGTGAAGGACGGCTTTCACACACACTTATCTCTCAGAACTGAGCATGTGGAGAGACGTTCGTTCATCCAGCACAAAGGGAACGGGTTGCAGGAGAAACCCTTACTCTGGTTTCTCAGTCTGTTTCCTAGTGCCGGTTTGAAGTGCCTGCCGTTTTCACTGTAAAACCGAGTTGGTGCTTGTACCTCCCCATATATATGTATGGAGTGGAGTTGGCAACTGAAAAGAAACTTTGTGTTCCCTTCAAGCTAGGTGAAGGACGGCTTTCACACACACTTATCTCTCAGAACTGAGCATGTGGAGAGACGTTCGCTCATCCAGCACAAAGGGAACGGGTTGTAGCAGAAACCCTTACTCTGGTTTCTCAGTCTGTTTCCAAGTGCCGGTTTGAAGTGCCTGCCGTTTTCACTGTAAAACCGAGTTGGAGCTTGTACCTCCCCATATATATGTATGGAGTGGAGTTGGCAACTGAAAAGAAACTTTGTGTTCCCTTCAAGCTATGTGAAGGACGGCTTTCACACACACTTATCTCTCAGAACTGAGCATGTGGAGAGACGTTCGTTCATCCAGCACAAAGGGAACGGGTTTCAGGAGAAACCCTTACTCTGGATTCTCAGTCTGTTTCCTAGTGCCGTTTTGAAGTGCCTGCCGTTTTCACTGTAAAACCGAGTTGGAGCTTGTACCTCCCCTTATATATGTATGGAGTGGAGTTGGCAACTGAAAAGAAACTTTGTGTTCCCTTCAAGCTAGGTGAAGGACGGCTTTCACACACACTTATCTCTCAGAACTGAGCATGTGGAGAGACGTTCGTTCATCCAGCACAAAGGGAACGGGTTGCAGGAGAAACCCTTACTCTGGTTTCTCAGTCTGTTTCCTAGTGCCGGTTTGAAGTGCCTGCCGTTTTCACTGTAAAACCGAGTTGGAGCTTGTACCTCCCCATATATATGTATGGAGTGGAGTTGGCAACTGAAAAGAAACTTTGTGTTCCCTTCAAGCTATGTGAAGGACGGCTTTCACACACACTTTTCTCTCAGAACTGAGCATGTGGAGGGACGTTCATTCATCCAGCACAAAGGGAACGGGTTGCAGGAGAAACCCTTTCTCTGGTTTCTCAGTCTGTTTCCTAGTGCCGGTTTGAAGTGCCTGCCGTTTTCACTGTAAAACCGAGTTGGAGCTTGTACCTCCCCATATATATGTATGGAGTGGAGTTGGCAACTGAAAAGAAACTTTGTGTTCCCTTCAAGCTAGGTGAAGGACGGCTTTCACACACACTTATCTCTCAGAACTGAGCATGTGGAGAGACGTTCGTTCATCCAGCACAAAGGGAACGGGTTGCAGGAGAAACCCTTACTCTGGTTTCTCAGTCGGTTTCCTAGTGCCGGTTTGAAGTGCCTGCCGTTTTCACTGTAAAACCGAGTTGGAGCTTGTACCTCCCCATATATATGTATGGAGTGGAGTTGGCAACTGAAAAGAAACTTTGTGTTCCCTTCAAGCTAGGTGAAGGACGGCTTTCACACACACTTATCTCTCAGAACTGAGCATGTGGAGAGACGTTCGTTCATCCAGCACAAAGGGAACGGGTTGCAGGAGAAACCCTTACTCTGGTTTCTCAGTCTGTTTCCTAGTGCCGGTTTGAAGTGCCTGCCGTTTTCACTGTAAAACCGAGTTGGAGCTTGTACCTCCCCATATATATGTATGGAGTGGAGTTGGCAACTGAAAAGAAACTTTGTGTTCCCTTCAAGCTAGGTGAAGGACGGCTTTCACACACACTTATCTCTCAGAACTGAGCATGTGGAGAGACGTTCGTTCATCCAGCACAAAGGGAACGGGTTGCAGGAGAAACCCTTACTCTGGTTTCTCAGTCTGTTTCCTAGTGCCGGTTTGAAGTGCCTGCCGTTTTCACTGTAAAACCGAGTTGGAGCTTGTACCTCCCCATATATATGTATGGAGTGGAGTTGGCAACTGAAAAGAAACTTTGTGTTCCCTTCAAGCTAGGTGAAGGACGGCTTTCACACACACTTATCTCTCAGAACTGAGCATGTGGAGAGACGTTCGTTCATCCAGCACAAAGGGAACGGGTTGCAGGAGAAACCCTTACTCTGGTTTCTCAGTCTGTTTCCTAGTGCCGGTTTGAAGTGCCTGCCGTTTTCACTGTAAAACCGAGTTGGAGCTTGTACCTCCCCATATATATGTATGGAGTGGAGTTGGCAACTGAAAAGAAACTTTGTGTTCCCTTCAAGCTAGGTGAAGGACGGCTTTCACACACACTTATCTCTCAGAACTGAGCATGTGGAGAGACGTTCGTTCATCCAGCACAAAGGGAACGGGTTGCAGGAGAAACCCTTACTCTGGTTTCTCAGTCTGTTTCCTAGTGCCGGTTTGAAGTGCCTGCCGTTTTCACTGTAAAACCGAGTTGGAGCTTGTACCTCCCCATATATATGTATGGAGTGGAGTTGGCAACTGAAAAGAAACTTTGTGTTCCCTTCAAGCTAGGTGAAGGACGGCTTTCACACACACTTATCTCTCAGAACTGAGCATGTGGAGAGACGTTCGCTCATCCAGCACAAAGGGAACGGGTTGCAGGAGAAACCCTTACTCTGGTTTCTCAGTCTGTTTCCTAGTGCCGGTTTGAAGTGCCTGCCGTTTTCACTGTAAAACCGAGTTGGAGCTTGTACCTCCCCATATATATGTATGGAGTGGAGTTGGCAACTGAAAAGAAACTTTGTGTTCCCTTCAAGCTATGTGAAGGACGGCTTTCACACACACTTATCTCTCAGAACTGAGCATGTGGAGAGACGTTCGTTCATCCAGCACAAAGGGAACGGGTTGCAGGAGAAACCCTTACTCTGGATTCTCAGTCGGTTTCCTAGTGCCGGTTTGAAGTGCCTGCCGTTTTCACTGTAAAACCGAGTTGGAGCTTGTACCTCCCCTTATATATGTATGGAGTGGAGTTGGCAACTGAAAAGAAACTTTGTGTTCCCTTCAAGCTAGGTGAAGGACGGCTTTCACACACACTTATCTCTCAGAACTGAGCATGTGGAGAGACGTTCGTTCATCCAGCACAAAGGGAACGGGTTGCAGGAGAAACCCTTACTCTGGTTTCTCAGTCTGTTTCCTAGTGCCGGTTTGAAGTGCCTGCCGTTTTCACTGTAAAACCGAGTTGGAGCTTGTACCTCCCCATATATATGTATGGAGTGGAGTTGGCAACTGAAAAGAAACTTTGTGTTCCCTTCAAGCTATGTGAAGGACGGCTTTCACACACACTTTTCTCTCAGAACTGAGCATGTGGAGGGACGTTCATTCATCCAGCACAAAGGGAACGGGTTGCAGGAGAAACCCTTTCTCTGGTTTCTCAGTCTGTTTCCTAGTGCCGGTTTGAAGTGCCTGCCGTTTTCACTGTAAAACCGAGTTGGAGCTTGTACCTCCCCATATATATGTATGGAGTGGAGTTGGCAACTGAAAAGAAACTTTGTGTTCCCTTCAAGCTAGGTGAAGGACGGCTTTCACACACACTTATCTCTCAGAACTGAGCATGTGGAGAGACGTTCGTTCATCCAGCACAAAGGGAACGGGTTGCAGGAGAAACCCTTACTCTGGTTTCTCAGTCGGTTTCCTAGTGCCGGTTTGAAGTGCCTGCCGTTTTCACTGTAAAACCGAGTTGGAGCTTGTACCTCCCCATATATATGTATGGAGTGGAGTTGGCAACTGAAAAGAAACTTTGTGTTCCCTTCAAGCTAGGTGAAGGACGGCTTTCACACACACTTATCTCTCAGAACTGAGCATGTGGAGAGACGTTCGTTCATCCAGCACAAAGGGAACGGGTTGCAGGAGAAACCCTTACTCTGGTTTCTCAGTCGGTTTCCTAGTGCCGGTTTGAAGTGCCTGCCGTTTTCACTGTAAAACCGAGTTGGAGCTTGTACCTCCCCATATATATGTATGGAGTGGAGTTGGCAACTGAAAAGAAACTTTGTGTTCCCTTCAAGCTAGGTGAAGGACGGCTTTCACACACACTTATCTCTCAGAACTGAGCATGTGGAGAGACGTTCGTTCATCCAGCACAAAGGGAACGGGTTGCAGGAGAAACCCTTACTCTGGTTTCTCAGTCTGTTTCCTAGTGCCGGTTTGAAGTGCCTGCCGTTTTCACTGTAAAACCGAGTTGGAGCTTGTACCTCCCCATATATATGTATGGAGTGGAGTTGGCAACTGAAAAGAAACTTTGTGTTCCCTTCAAGCTAGGTGAAGGACGGCTTTCACACACACTTATCTCTCAGAACTGAGCATGTGGAGAGACGTTCGTTCATCCAGCACAAAGGGAACGGGTTGCAGGAGAAACCCTTACTCTGGTTTCTCAGTCTGTTTCCTAGTGCCGGTTTGAAGTGCCTGCCGTTTTCACTGTAAAACCGAGTTGGAGCTTGTACCTCCCCATATATATGTATGGAGTGGAGTTGGCAACTGAAAAGAAACTTTGTGTTCCCTTCAAGCTAGGTGAAGGACGGCTTTCACACACACTTATCTCTCAGAACTGAGCATGTGGAGAGACGTTCGTTCATCCAGCACAAAGGGAACGGGTTGCAGGAGAAACCCTTACTCTGGTTTCTCAGTCTGTTTCCTAGTGCCGGTTTGAAGTGCCTGCCGTTTTCACTGTAAAACCGAGTTGGAGCTTGTACCTCCCCATATATATGTATGGAGTGGAGTTGGCAACTGAAAAGAAACTTTGTGTTCCCTTCAAGCTAGGTGAAGGACGGCTTTCACACACACTTATCTCTCAGAACTGAGCATGTGGAGAGACGTTCGTTCATCCAGCACAAAGGGAACGGGTTGCAGGAGAAACCCTTACTCTGGTTTCTCAGTCTGTTTCCTAGTGCCGGTTTGAAGTGCCTGCCGTTTTCACTGTAAAACCGAGTTGGAGCTTGTACCTCCCCATATATATGTATGGAGTGGAGTTGGCAACTGAAAAGAAACTTTGTGTTCCCTTCAAGCTAGGTGAAGGACGGCTTTCACACACACTTATCTCTCAGAACTGAGCATGTGGAGAGACGTTCGCTCATCCAGCACAAAGGGAACGGGTTGCAGGAGAAACCCTTACTCTGGTTTCTCAGTCTGTTTCCTAGTGCCGGTTTGAAGTGCCTGCCGTTTTCACTGTAAAACCGAGTTGGAGCTTGTACCTCCCCATATATATGTATGGAGTGGAGTTGGCAACTGAAAAGAAACTTTGTGTTCCCTTCAAGCTATGTGAAGGACGGCTTTCACACACACTTATCTCTCAGAACTGAGCATGTGGAGAGACGTTCGTTCATCCAGCACAAAGGGAACGGGTTGCAGGAGAAACCCTTACTCTGGATTCTCAGTCGGTTTCCTAGTGCCGGTTTGAAGTGCCTGCCGTTTTCACTGTAAAACCGAGTTGGAGCTTGTACCTCCCCTTATATATGTATGGAGTGGAGTTGGCAACTGAAAAGAAACTTTGTGTTCCCTTCAAGCTAGGTGAAGGACGGCTTTCACACACACTTATCTCTCAGAACTGAGCATGTGGAGAGACGTTCGTTCATCCAGCACAAAGGGAACGGGTTGCAGGAGAAACCCTTACTCTGGTTTCTCAGTCTGTTTCCTAGTGCCGGTTTGAAGTGCCTGCCGTTTTCACTGTAAAACCGAGTTGGAGCTTGTACCTCCCCATATATATGTATGGAGTGGAGTTGGCAACTGAAAAGAAACTTTGTGTTCCCTTCAAGCTATGTGAAGGACGGCTTTCACACACACTTTTCTCTCAGAACTGAGCATGTGGAGGGACGTTCATTCATCCAGCACAAAGGGAACGGGTTGCAGGAGAAACCCTTTCTCTGGTTTCTCAGTCTGTTTCCTAGTGCCGGTTTGAAGTGCCTGCCGTTTTCACTGTAAAACCGAGTTGGAGCTTGTACCTCCCCATATATATGTATGGAGTGGAGTTGGCAACTGAAAAGAAACTTTGTGTTCCCTTCAAGCTAGGTGAAGGACGGCTTTCACACACACTTATCTCTCAGAACTGAGCATGTGGAGAGACGTTCGTTCATCCAGCACAAAGGGAACGGGTTGCAGGAGAAACCCTTACTCTGGTTTCTCAGTCGGTTTCCTAGTGCCGGTTTGAAGTGCCTGCCGTTTTCACTGTAAAACCGAGTTGGAGCTTGTACCTCCCCATATATATGTATGGAGTGGAGTTGGCAACTGAAAAGAAACTTTGTGTTCCCTTCAAGCTAGGTGAAGGACGGCTTTCACACACACTTATCTCTCAGAACTGAGCATGTGGAGAGACGTTCGTTCATCCAGCACAAAGGGAACGGGTTGCAGGAGAAACCCTTACTCTGGTTTCTCAGTCTGTTTCCTAGTGCCGGTTTGAAGTGCCTGCCGTTTTCACTGTAAAACCGAGTTGGAGCTTGTACCTCCCCATATATATGTATGGAGTGGAGTTGGCAACTGAAAAGAAACTTTGTGTTCCCTTCAAGCTAGGTGAAGGACGGCTTTCACACACACTTATCTCTCAGAACTGAGCATGTGGAGAGACGTTCGTTCATCCAGCACAAAGGGAACGGGTTGCAGGAGAAACCCTTACTCTGGTTTCTCAGTCTGTTTCCTAGTGCCGGTTTGAAGTGCCTGCCGTTTTCACTGTAAAACCGAGTTGGAGCTTGTACCTCCCCATATATATGTATGGAGTGGAGTTGGCAACTGAAAAGAAACTTTGTGTTCCCTTCAAGCTAGGTGAAGGACGGCTTTCACACACACTTATCTCTCAGAACTGAGCATGTGGAGAGACGTTCGTTCATCCAGCACAAAGGGAACGGGTTGCAGGAGAAACCCTTACTCTGGTTTCTCAGTCGGTTTCCTAGTGCCGGTTTGAAGTGCCTGCCGTTTTCACTGTAAAACCGAGTTGGAGCTTGTACCTCCCCATATATATGTATGGAGTGGAGTTGGCAACTGAAAAGAAACTTTGTGTTCCCTTCAAGCTAGGTGAAGGACGGCTTTCACACACACTTATCTCTCAGAACTGAGCATGTGGAGAGACGTTCGTTCATCCAGCACAAAGGGAACGGGTTGCAGGAGAAACCCTTACTCTGGTTTCTCAGTCTGTTTCCTAGTGCCGGTTTGAAGTGCCTGCCGTTTTCACTGTAAAACCGAGTTGGAGCTTGTACCTCCCCATATATATGTATGGAGTGGAGTTGGCAACTGAAAAGAAACTTTGTGTTCCCTTCAAGCTAGGTGAAGGACGGCTTTCACACACACTTATCTCTCAGAACTGAGCATGTGGAGAGACGTTCGTTCATCCAGCACAAAGGGAACGGGTTGCAGGAGAAACCCTTACTCTGGTTTCTCAGTCTGTTTCCTAGTGCCGGGTTGAAGTGCCTGCCGTTTTCACTGTAAAACCGAGTTGGAGCTTGTACCTCCCCATATATATGTATGGAGTGGAGTTGGCAACTGAAAAGAAACTTTGTGTTCCCTTCAAGCTAGGTGAAGGACGGCTTTCACACACACTTATATCTCAGAACTGAGCATGTTGGGAGACGTTCGCTCATCCAGCACAAAGGGAACGGGTTGCAGGAGAAACCCTTACTCTGGTTTCTCAGTCTGTTTCCTAGTGCCGGTTTGAAGTGCCTGCCGTTTTCACTGTAAAACCGAGTTGGAGCTTGTACCTCCCCATATATATGTATGGAGTGGAGTTGGCAACTGAAAAGAAACTTTGTGTTCCCTTCAAGCTAGGTGAAGGACGGCTTTCACACACACTTATCTCTCAGAACTGAGCATGTGGAGAGACGTTCGTTCATCCAGCACAAAGGGAACGGGTTGCAGGAGAAACCCTTACTCTGGTTTCTCAGTCTGATTCCTAGTGCCGGTTTGAAGTGCCTGCCGTTTTCACTGTAAAACCGAGTTGGAGCTTGTACCTCCCCATATATATGTATGGAGTGGAGTTGGCAACTGAAAAGAAACTTTGTGTTCCCTTCAAGCTAGGTGAAGGACGGCTTTCACACACACTTATCTCTCAGAACTGAGCATGTGGAGAGACGTTCGTTCATCCAGCACAAAGGGAACGGGTTGCAGGAAAAACCCTTACTCTAGTTTCTCAGTCTGTTTCCTAGTGCCGGTTTGAAGTGCCTGCCGTTTTCACTGTAAAACCGAGTTGGAGCTTGTACCTCCCCATATATATGTATGGAGTGGAGTTGGCAACTGAAAAGAAACTTTGTGTTCCCTTCAAGCTAGGTGAAGGACGGCTTTCACACACACTTATCTCTCAGAACTGAGCATGTGGAGAGACGTTCATTCATCCAGCACAAAGGGAACGGGTTGCAGGAGAAACCCTTACTCTGGTTTCTCAGTCGGTTTCCTAGTGCCGGTTTGAAGTGCCTGCCGTTTTCACTGTAAAACCGAGTTGGAGCTTGTACCTCCCCATATATATGTATGGAGTGGAGTTGGCAACTGAAAAGAAACTTTGTGTTCCCTTCAAGCTAGGTGAAGGACGGCTTTCACACACACTTATCTCTCAGAACTGAGCATGTGGAGAGACGTTCGTTCATCCAGCACAAAGGGAACGGGTTGCAGGAGAAACCCTTACTCTGGTTTCTCAGTCTGTTTCCTAGTGCCGGTTTGAAGTGCCTGCCGTTTTCACTGTAAAACCGAGTTGGAGCTTGTACCTCCCCATATATATGTATGGAGTGGAGTTGGCAACTGAAAAGAAACTTTGTGTTCCCTTCAAGCTAGGTGAAGGACGGCTTTCACACACACTTATCTCTCAGAACTGAGCATGTGGAGAGACGTTCGTTCATCCAGCACAAAGGGAACGGGTTGCAGGAGAAACCCTTACTCTGGTTTCTCAGTCTGTTCCCTAGTGCCGGTTTGAAGTGCCTGCCGTTTTCACTGTAAAACCGAGTTGGAGCTTGTACCTCCCCATATATATGTATGGAGTGGAGTTGGCAACTGAAAAGAAACTTTGTGTTCCCTTCAAGCTAGGTGAAGGACGGCTTTCACACACACTTATCTCTCAGAACTGAGCATGTGGAGAGACGTTCGTTCATCCAGCACAAAGGGAACTGGTGGCAGGAGAAACCCTTACTCTGGTTTCTCAGTCTGTTTCCTAGTGCCGGTTTGAAGTGCCTGCCGTTTTCACTGTAAAACCGAGTTGGAGCTTGCACCTCCCCATATATATGTATGGAGTGGAGTTGGCAACTGAAAAGAAACTTTGTGTTCCCTTCAAGCTAGGTGAAGGACGGCTTTCACACACACTTATCTCTCAGAACTGAGCATGTGGAGAGACGTTCGCTCATCCAGCACAAAGGGAACGGGTTGCAGGAGAAACCCTTACTCTGGTTTCTCAGTCTGTTTCCTAGTGCCGGTTTGAAGTGCCTGCCGTTTTCACTGTAAAACCGAGTTGGAGCTTGTACCTCCCCATATATATGTATGGAGTGGAGTTGGCAACTGAAAAGAAACTTTGTGTTCCCTTCAAGCTAGGTGAAGGACGGCTTTCACACACACTTATCTCTCAGAACTGAGCATGTGGAGAGACGTTCGTTCATCCAGCACAAAGGGAACTGGTGGCAGGAGAAACCCTTACTCTGGTTTCTCAGTCTGTTTCCTAGTGCCGGTTTGAAGTGCCTGCCGTTTTCACTGTAAAACCGAGTTGGAGCTTGTACCTCCCCATATATATGTATGGAGTGGAGTTGGCAACTGAAAAGAAACTTTGTGTTCCCTTCAAGCTAGGTGAAGGACGGCTTTCACACACACTTATCTCTCAGAACTGAGCATGTGGAGAGACGTTCGTTCATCCAGCACAAAGGGAACGGGTTGCAGGAGAAACCCTTACTCTGGTTTCTCAGTCTGTTTCCTAGTGCCGGTTTGAAGTGCCTGCCGTTTTCACTGTAAAACCGAGTTGGAGCTTGTACCTCCCCATGTATATGTATGGAGTGGTGTTGGCAACTGAAAAGAAACTTTGTGTTCCCTTCAAGCTAGGTGAAGGACGGCTTTCACACACACTTATCTCTCAGAACTGAGCATGTGGAGAGACGTTCGTTCATCCAGCACAAAGGGAACGGGTTGCAGGAGAAACCCTTACTCTGGTTTCTCAGTCTGTTTCCTAGTGCCGGTTTGAAGTGCCTGCCGTTTTCACTGTAAAACCGAGTTGGAGCTTGTACCTCCCCATATATATGTATGGAGTGGAGTTGGCAACTGAAAAGAAACTTTGTGTTCCCTTCAAGCTAGGTGAAGGACGGCTTTCACACACACTTATCTCTCAGAACTGAGCATGTGGAGAGACGTTCGTTCATCCAGCACAAAGGGAACGGGTTGCAGGAGAAACCCTTACTCTGGTTTCTCAGTCTGTTTCCTAGTGCCGGTTTGAAGTGCCTGCCTTTTTCACTGTAAAACCGAGTTGGAGCTTGTACCTCCCCATATATATGTATGGAGTGGAGTTGGCAACTGAAAAGAAACTTTGTGTTCCCTTCAAGCTAGGTGAAGGACGGCTTTCACACACACTTATCTCTCAGAACTGAGCATGTGGAGAGACGTTCGTTCATCCAGCACAAAGGGAACGGGTTGCAGGAGAAACCCTTACTCTGGTTTCTCAGTCTGTTTCCTAGTGCCGGTTTGAAGTGCCTGCCGTTTTCACTGTAAAACCGAGTTGGAGCTTGTACCTCCCCATATATATGTATGGAGTGGAGTTGGCAACTGAAAAGAAACTTTGTGTTCCCTTCAAGCTAGGTGAAGGACGGCTTTCACACACACTTATCTCTCAGAACTGAGCATGTGGAGAGACGTTCGTTCATCCAGCACAAAGGGAACGGGTTGCAGGAGAAACCCTTACTCTGGTTTCTCAGTCTGTTTCCTAGTGCCGGTTTGAAGTGCCTGCCGTTTTCACTGTAAAACCGAGTTGGAGCTTGTACCTCCCCATATATATGTATGGAGTGGAGTTGGCAACTGAAAAGAAACTTTGTGTTCCCTTCAAGCTAGGTGAAGGACGGCTTTCACACACACTTATCTCTCAGAACTGAGCATGTGGAGAGACGTTCATTCATCCAGCACAAAGGGAACGGGTTGCAGGAGAAACCCTTACTCTGGTTTCTCAGTCTGTTTCCTAGTGCCGGTTTGAAGTGCCTGCCGTTTTCACTGTAAAACCGAGTTGGAGCTTGTACCTCCCCATATATATGTATGGAGTGGAGTTGGCAACTGAAAAGAAACTTTGTGTTCCCTTCAAGCTAGGTGAAGGACGGCTTTCACACACACTTATCTCTCAGAACTGAGCATGTGGAGAGACGTTCGTTCATCCAGCACAAAGGGAACGGGTTGCAGGCGAAACCCTTACTCTGGTTTCTCAGTCTGTTTCCTAGTGCCGGTTTGAAGTGCCTGCCGTTTTCACTGTAAAACCGAGTTGGAGCTTGTACCTCCCCATGTATATGTATGGAGTGGTGTTGGCAACTGAAAAGAAACTTTGTGTTCCCTTCAAGCTAGGTGAAGGACGGCTTTCACACACACTTATCTCTCAGAACTGAGCATGTGGAGAGACGTTCGTTCATCCAGCACAAAGGGAACGGGTCGCAGGAGAAACCCTTACTCTGGTTTCTCAGTCGGTTTCCTAGTGCCGGTTTGAAGTGCCTGCCGTTTTCACTGTAAAACCGAGTTGGAGTTTGTACCTACCCATATATATGTATGGAGTGGTGTTGGCAACTGAAAAGAAACTTTGTGTTCCCTTCAAGCTAGGTGAAGGACGGCTTTCACACACACTTATCTCTCAGAACTGAGCATGTGGAGAGACGTTCGTTCATCCAGCACAAAGGGAACGGGTTGCAGGAGAAACCCTTACTCTGGTTTCTCAGTCGGTTTCCTAGTGCCGGTTTGAAGTGCCTGCCGTTTTCACTGTAAAACCGAGTTGGAGCTTGTACCTCCCCATATATATGTATGGAGTGGAGTTGGCAACTGAAAAGAAACTTTCTGTTCCCTTCAAGCTAGGTGAAGGACGGCTTTCACACACACTTATCTCTCAGAACTGAGCATGTGGAGAGACGTTCGTTCATCCAGCACAAAGGGAACTGGTGGCAGGAGAAACCCTTACTCTGGTTTCTCAGTCTGTTTCCTAGTGCCGGTTTGAAGTGCCTGCCGTTTTCACTGTAAAACCGAGTTGGAGCTTGTACCTCCCCATATATATGTATGGAGTGGAGTTGGCAACTGAAAAGAAACTTTGTGTTCCCTTCAAGCTAGGTGAAGGACGGCTTTCACACACACTTATCTCTCAGAACTGAGCATGTGGAGAGACGTTCGTTCATCCAGCACAAAGGGAACGGGTTGCAGGAGAAACCCTTACTCTGGTTTCTCAGTCTGTTTCCTAGTGCCGGTTTGAAGTGCCTGCCGTTTTCACTGTAAAACCGAGTTGGAGCTTGTACCTCCCCATATATATGTATGGAGTGGAGTTGGCAACTGAAAAGAAACTTTGTGTTCCCTTCAAGCTAGGTGAAGGACGGCTTTCACACACACTTATCTCTCAGAACTGAGCATGTGGAGAGACGTTCGTTCATCCAGCACAAAGGGAACGGGTTGCAGGAGAAACCCTTACTCTGGTTTCTCAGTCTGTTTCCTAGTGCCGGTTTGAAGTGCCTGCCGTTTTCACTGTAAAACCGAGTTGGAGCTTGTACCTCCCCATATATATGTATGGAGTGGAGTTGGCAACTGAAAAGAAACTTTGTGTTCCCTTCAAGCTAGGTGAAGGACGGCTTTCACACACACTTATCTCTCAGAACTGAGCATGTGGAGAGACGTTCGTTCATCCAGCACAAAGGGAACGGGTTGCAGGAGAAACCCTTACTCTGGTTTCTCAGTCTGTTTCCTAGTGCCGGTTTGAAGTGCCTGCCGTTTTCACTGTAAAACCGAGTTGGAGCTTGTACCTCCCCATATATATGTATGGAGTGGAGTTGGCAACTGAAAAGAAACTTTGTGTTCCCTTCAAGCTAGGTGAAGGACGGCTTTCACACACACTTATCTCTCAGAACTGAGCATGTGGAGAGACGTTCGTTCATCCAGCACAAAGGGAACGGGTTGCAGGAGAAACCCTTACTCTGGTTTCTCAGTCGGTTTCCTAGTGCCGGTTTGAAGTGCCTGCCGTTTTCACTGTAAAACCGAGTTGGAGCTTGTACCTCCCCATATATATGTATGGAGTGGAGTTGGCAACTGAAAAGAAACTTTGTGTTCCCTTCAAGCTAGGTGAAGGACGGCTTTCACACACACTTATCTCTCAGAACTGAGCATGTGGAGAGACGTTCGTTCATCCAGCACAAAGGGAACGGGTTGCAGGAGAAACCCTTACTCTGGTTTCTCAGTCTGTTTCCTAGTGCCGGTTTGAAGTGCCTGCCGTTTTCACTGTAAAACCGAGTTGGAGCTTGTACCTCCCCATATATATGTATGGAGTGGAGTTGGCAACTGAAAAGAAACTTTGTGTTCCCTTCAAGCTAGGTGAAGGACGGCTTTCACACACACTTATCTCTCAGAACTGAGCATGTGGAGAGACGTTCGTTCATCCAGCACAAAGGGAACGGGTTGCAGGAGAAACCCTTACTCTGGTTTCTCAGTCTGTTTCCTAGTGCCGGTTTGAAGTGCCTGCCGTTTTCACTGTAAAACCGAGTTGGAGCTTGTACCTCCCCATGTATATGTATGGAGTGGAGTTGGCAACTGAAAAGAAACTTTGTGTTCCCTTCAAGCTAGGTGAAGGACGGCTTTCACACACACTTATCTCTCAGAACTGAGCATGTGGAGAGACGTTCGTTCATCCAGCACAAAGGGAACGGGTAGCAGGAGAAACCCTTACTCTGGTTTCTCAGTCTGTTTCCTAGTGCCGGTTTGAAGTGCCTGCCGTTTTCACTGTAAAACCGAGTTGGAGTTTGTACCTCCCCATATATATGTATGGAGTGGAGTTGGCAACTGAAAAGAAACTTTGTGTTCCCTTCAAGCTAGGTGAAGGACGGCTTTCACACACACTTATCTCTCAGAACTGAGCATGTGGAGAGACGTTCGTTCATCCAGCACAAAGGGAACGGGTTGCAGGAGAAACCCTTACTCTGGTTTCTCAGTCTGTTTCCTAGTGCCGGTTTGAAGTGCCTGCCGTTTTCACTGTAAAACCGAGTTGGAGCTTGTACCTCCCCATATATATGTATGGAGTGGAGTTGGCAACTGAAAAGAAACTTTGTGTTCCCTTCAAGCTAGGTGAAGGACGGCTTTCACACACACTTATCTCTCAGAACTGAGCATGTGGAGAGACGTTCGTTCATCGAGCAGAAAGGGAACGGGTTGCAGGAGAAACCCTTACTCTGGTTTCTCAGTCTGTTTCCTAGTGCCGGTTTGAAGTGCCTGCCGTTTTCACTGTAAAACCGAGTTGGAGCTTGTACCTCCCCATATATATGTATGGAGTGGAGTTGGCAACTGAAAAGAAACTTTGTGTTCCCTTCAAGCTAGGTGAAGGACGGCTTTCACACACACTTATCTCTCAGAACTGAGCATGTGGAGAGACGTTCGTTCATCCAGCACAAAGGGAACGGGTTGCAGGAGAAACCCTTACTCTGGTTTCTCAGTCGGTTTCCTAGTGCCGGTTTGAAGTGCCTGCCGTTTTCACTGTAAAACCGAGTTGGAGCTTGTACCTCCCCATATATATGTATGGAGTGGAGTTGGCAACTGAAAAGAAACTTTGTGTTCCCTTCAAGCTAGGTGAAGGACGGCTTTCACACACACTTATCTCTCAGAACTGAGCATGTGGAGAGACGTTCGTTCATCCAGCACAAAGGGAACGGGTTGCAGGAGAAACCCTTACTCTGGTTTCTCAGTCGGTTTCCTAGTGCCGGTTTGAAGTGCCTGCCGTTTTCACTGTAAAACCGAGTTGGAGCTTGTACCTCCCCATATATATGTATGGAGTGGAGTTGGCAACTGAAAAGAAACTTTGTGTTCCCTTCAAGCTAGGTGAAGGACGGCTTTCACACACACTTATCTCTCAGAACTGAGCATGTGGAGAGACGTTCGTTCATCCAGCACAAAGGGAACGGGTTGCAGGAGAAACCCTTACTCTGGTTTCTCAGTCTGTTTCCTAGTGCCGGTTTGAAGTGCCTGCCGTTTTCACTGTAAAACCGAGTTGGAGCTTGTACCTCCCCATATATATGTATGGAGTGGAGTTGGCAACTGAAAAGAAACTTTGTGTTCCCTTCAAGCTAGGTGAAGGACGGCTTTCACACACACTTATCTCTCAGAACTGAGCATGTGGAGAGACGTTCGTTCATCCAGCACAAAGGGAACGGGTTGCAGGAGAAACCCTTACTCTGGTTTCTCAGTCTGTTTCCTAGTGCCGGTTTGAAGTGCCTGCCGTTTTCACTGTAAAACCGAGTTGGAGCTTGTACCTCCCCATATATATGTATGGAGTGGAGTTGGCAACTGAAAAGAAACTTTGTGTTCCCTTCAAGCTAGGTGAAGGACGGCTTTCACACACACTTATCTCTCAGAACTGAGCATGTGGAGAGACGTTCGTTCATCCAGCAGAAAGGGAACGGGTTGCAGGAGAAACCCTTACTCTGGTTTCTCAGTCTGTTTCCTAGTGCCGGTTTGAAGTGCCTGCCGTTTTCACTGTAAAACCGAGTTGGAGCTTGTACCTCCCCATATATATGTATGGAGTGGAGTTGGCAACTGAAAAGAAACTTTGTGTTCCCTTCAAGCTAGGTGAAGGACGGCTTTCACACACACTTATCTCTCAGAACTGAGCATGTGGAGAGACGTTCGTTCATCCAGCAGAAAGGGAACGGGTTGCAGGAGAAACCCTTACTCTGGTTTCTCAGTCTGTTTCCTAGTGCCGGTTTGAAGTGCCTGCCGTTTTCACTGTAAAACCGAGTTGGAGTTTGTACCTCCCCATATATATGTATGGAGTGGAGTTGGCAACTGAAAAGAAACTTTGTGTTCCCTTCAAGCTAGGTGAAGGACGGCTTTCACACACACTTATCTCTCAGAACTGAGCATGTGGAGAGACGTTCGTTCATCCAGCAGAAAGGGAACGGGTTGCAGGAGAAACCCTTACTCTGGTTTCTCAGTCTGTTTCCTAGTGCCGGTTTGAAGTGCCTGCCGTTTTCACTGTAAAACCGAGTTGGAGCTTGTACCTCCCCATATATATGTATGGAGTGGAGTTGGCAACTGAAAAGAAACTTTGTGTTCCCTTCAAGCTAGGTGAAGGACGGCTTTCACACACACTTATCTCTCAGAACTGAGCATGTGGAGAGACGTTCGTTCATCCAGCACAAAGGGAACGGGTTGCAGGAGAAACCCTTACTCTGGTTTCTCAGTCGGTTTCCTAGTGCCGGTTTGAAGTGCCTGCCGTTTTCACTGTAAAACCGAGTTGGAGCTTGTACCTCCCCATATATATGTATGGAGTGGAGTTGGCAACTGAAAAGAAACTTTGTGTTCCCTTCAAGCTAGGTGAAGGACGGCTTTCACACACACTTATCTCTCAGAACTGAGCATGTGGAGAGACGTTCGTTCATCCAGCACAAAGGGAACGGGTTGCAGGAGAAACCCTTACTCAGGTTTCTCAGTCTGTTTCCTAGTGCCGGTTTGAAGTGCCTGCCGTTTTCACTGTAAAACCGAGTTGGAGCTTGTACCTCCCCATGTATATGTATGAAGTGGTGTTGGCAACTGAAAAGAAACTTTGTGTTCCTTTCAAGCTAGGTGAAGGACGGCTTTCACACACACTTATCTCTCAGAACTGAGCATGTGGAGAGACGTTCGTTCATCCAGCACAAAGGGAACGGGTTGCAGGAGAAACCCTTACTCTGGTTTCTCAGTCTGTTTCCTAGTGCCGGTTTGAAGTGCCTGCCGTTTTCACTGTAAAACCGAGTTGGAGTTTGTACCTCCCCATATATATGTATGGAGTGGAGTTGGCAACTGAAAAGAAACTTTGTGTTCCCTTCAAGCTAGGTGAAGGACGGCTTTCACACACACTTATCTCTCAGAACTGAGCATGTGGAGAGACGTTCGTTCATCCAGCACAAAGGGAACGGGTTGCAGGAGAAACCCTTACTCTGGTTTCTCAGTCGGTTTCCTAGTGCCGGTTTGAAGTGCCTGCCGTTTTCACTGTAAAACCGAGTTGGAGCTTGTACCTCCCCATATATATGTATGGAGTGGAGTTGGCAACTGAAAAGAAACTTTGTGTTCCCTTCAAGCTAGGTGAAGGACGGCTTTCACACACACTTATCTCTCAGAACTGAGCATGTGGAGAGACGTTCGTTCATCCAGCACAAAGGGAACGGGTTGCAGGAGAAACCCTTACTCTGGTTTCTCAGTCTGTTTCCTAGTGCCGGTTTGAAGTGCCTGCCGTTTTCACTGTAAAACCGAGTTGGAGTTTGTACCTCCCCATATATATGTATGGAGTGGAGTTGGCAACTGAAAAGAAACTTTGTGTTCCCTTCAAGCTAGGTGAAGGACGGCTTTCACACACACTTATCTCTCAGAACTGAGCATGTGGAGAGACGTTCGTTCATCTAGCACAAAGGGAACGGTTTGCAGGAAAAACCCTTACTCTGGTTTCTCAGTCTGTTTCCTAGTGCCGGTTTGAAGTGCCTGCCGTTTTCACTGTAAAACCGAGTTGGAGTTTGTACCTCCCCATATATATGTATGGAGTGGAGTTGGCAACTGAAAAGAAACTTTGTGTTCCCTTCAAGCTAGGTGAAGGACGGCTTTCACACACACTTATCTCTCAGAACTGAGCATGTGGAGAGACGTTCGTTCATCCAGCACAAAGGGAACGGGTTGCAGGAGAAACCCTTACTCTGGTTTCTCAGTCTGTTTCCTAGTGCCGGTTTGAAGTGCCTGCCGTTTTCACTGTAAAACCGAGTTGGAGCTTGTACCTCCCCATATATATGTATGGAGTGGAGTTGGCAACTGAAAAGAAACTTTGTGTTCCCTTCAAGCTAGGTGAAGGACGGCTTTCACACACACTTATCTCTCAGAACTGAGCATGTGGAGAGACGTTCGTTCATCCAGCACAAAGGGAACGGGTTGCAGGAGAAACCCTTACTCTGGTTTCTCAGTCTGTTTCCTAGTGCCGGTTTGAAGTGCCTTCCGTTTTCACTGTAAAACCGAGTTGGAGCTTGTACCTCCCCATATATATGTATGGAGTGGAGTTGGCAACTGAAAAGAAACTTTGTGTTCCCTTCAAGCTAGGTGAAGGACGGCTTTCACACACACTTATCTCTCAGAACTGAGCATGTGGAGAGACGTTCGTTCATCCAGCACAAAGGGAACGGGTTGCAGGAGAAACCCTTACTCTGGTTTCTCAGTCTGTTTCCTAGTGCCGGTTTGAAGTGCCTGCCGTTTTCACTGTAAAACCGAGTTGGAGCTTGTACCTCCCCATATATATGTATGGAGTGGAGTTGGCAACTGAAAAGAAACTTTGGGTTCCCTTCAAGCTAGGTGAAGGACGGCTTTCACACACACTTATCTCTCAGAACTGAGCATGTGGAGAGACGTTCGTTCATCCAGCACAAAGGGAACGGTTGGCAGGAGAAACCCTTACTCTGGTTTCTCAGTCTGTTTCCTAGTGCCGGTTTGAAGTGCCTGCCGTTTTCACTGTAAAACCGAGTTGGAGCTTGTACCTCCTCATATATATGTATGGAGTGGAGTTGGCAACTGAAAAGAAACTTTGTGTTCCCTTCAAGCTAGGTGAAGGACGGCTTTCACACACACTTATCTCTCAGAACTGAGCATGTGGAGAGACGTTCGTTCATCCAGCACAAAGGGAACGGGTTGCAGGAGAAACCCTTACTCTGGTTTCTCAGTCTGTTTCCTAGTGCCGGTTTGAAGTGCCTGCCGTTTTCACTGTAAAACCGAGTTGGAGCTTGTACCTCCCCATGTATATGTATGGAGTGGTGTTGGCAACTGAAAAGAAACTTTGTGTTCCCTTCAAGCTAGGTGAAGGACGGCTTTCACACACACTTATCTCTCAGAACTGAGCATGTGGAGAGACGTTCGTTCATCCAGCACAAAGGGAACGGGTTGCAGGAGAAACCCTTACTCTGGTTTCTCAGTCTGTTTCCTAGTGCCGGTTTGAAGTGCCTGCCGTTTTCACTGTAAAACCGAGTTGGAGCTTGTACCTCCCCATATATATGTATGGAGTGGAGTTGGCAACTGAAAAGAAACTTTGTGTTCCCTTCAAGCTAGGTGAAGGACGGCTTTCACACACACTTATCTCTCAGAACTGAGCATGTGGAGAGACGTTCGTTCATCCAGCACAAAGGGAACGGGTTGCAGGAGAAACCCTTACTCTGGTTTCTCAGTCGGTTTCCTAGTGCCGGTTTGAAGTGCCTGCCGTTTTCACTGTAAAACCGAGTTGGAGCTTGTACCTCCCCATATATATGTATGGAGTGGAGTTGGCAACTGAAAAGAAACTTTGGGTTCCCTTCAAGCTAGGTGAAGGACGGCTTTCACACACACTTATCTCTCAGAACTGAGCATGTGGAGAGACGTTCGTTCATCCAGCACAAAGGGAACGGGTTGCAGGAGAAACCCTTACTCTGGTTTCTCAGTCTGTTTCCTAGTGCCGGTTTGAAGTGCCTGCCGTTTTCACTGTAAAACCGAGTTGGAGCTTGTACCTCCCCATGTATATGTATGGAGTGGTGTTGGCAACTGAAAAGAAACTTTGTGTTCCCTTCAAGCTAGGTGAAGGACGGCTTTCACACACACTTATCTCTCAGAACTGAGCATGTGGAGAGACGTTCGTTCATCCAGCACAAAGGGAACGGGTTGCAGGAGAAACCCTTACTCTGGTTTCTCAGTCTGTTTCCTAGTGCCGGTTTGAAGTGCCTGCCGTTTTCACTGTAAAACCGAGTTGGAGCTTGTACCTCCCCATATATATGTATGGAGTGGAGTTGGCAACTGAAAAGAAACTTTGTGTTCCCTTCAAGCTAGGTGAAGGACGGCTTTCACACACACTTATCTCTCAGAACTGAGCATGTGGAGAGACGTTCGTTCATCCAGCACAAAGGGAACGGGTTGCAGGAGAAACCCTTACTCTGGTTTCTCAGTCTGTTTCCTAGTGCCGGTTTGAAGTGCCTGCCGTTTTCACTGTAAAACCGAGTTGGAGCTTGTACCTCCCCATGTATATGTATGGAGTGGTGTTGGCAACTGAAAAGAAACTTTGTGTTCCCTTCAAGCTAGGTGAAGGACGGCTTTCACACACACTTATCTCTCAGAACTGAGCATGTGGAGAGACGTTCGTTCATCCAGCACAAAGGGAACGGGTTGCAGGAGAAACCCTTACTCTGGTTTCTCAGTCTGTTTCCTAGTGCCGGTTTGAAGTGCCTGCCGTTTTCACTGTAAAACCGAGTTGGAGCTTGTACCTCCCCATATATATGTATGGAGTGGAGTTGGCAACTGAAAAGAAACTTTGTGTTCCCTTCAAGCTAGGTGAAGGACGGCTTTCACACACACTTATCTCTCAGAACTGAGCATGTGGAGAGACGTTCGTTCATCCAGCACAAAGGGAACGGGTTGCAGGAGAAACCCTTACTCTGTTTTCTCAGTCGGTTTCCTAGTGCCGGTTTGAAGTGCCTGCCGTTTTCACTGTAAAACCGAGTTGGAGCTTGTACCTCCCCATATATATGTATGGAGTGGAGTTGGCAACTGAAAAGAAACTTTGTGTTCCCTTCAAGCTAGCTGAAGGACGGCTTTCACACACACTTATCTCTCAGAACTGAGCATGTGGAGAGACGTTCGTTCATCCAGCACAAAGGGAACGGGTTGCAGGAGAAACCCTTACTCTGGTTTCTCAGTCTGTTTCCTAGTGCCGGTTTGAAGTGCCTGCCGTTTTCACTGTAAAACCGAGTTGGAGCTTGTACCTCCCCATATATATGTATGGAGTGGAGTTGGCAACTGAAAAGAAACTTTGTGTTCCCTTCAAGCTAGGTGAAGGACGGCTTTCACACACACTTATCTCTCAGAACTGAGCATGTGGAGAGACGTTCGTTCATCCAGCAGAAAGGGAACGGGTTGCAGGAGAAACCCTTACTCTGGTTTCTCAGTCTGTTTCCTAGTGCCGGTTTGAAGTGCCTGCCGTTTTCACTGTAAAACCGAGTTGGAGCTTGTACCTCCCCATATATATGTATGGAGTGGAGTTGGCAACTGAAAAGAAACTTTGTGTTCCCTTCAAGCTAGGTGAAGGACGGCTTTCACACACACTTATCTCTCAGAACTGAGCATGTGGAGAGACGTTCGTTCATCCAGCACAAAGGGAACGGGTTGCAGGAGAAACCCTTACTCTGGTTTCTCAGTCGGTTTCCTAGTGCCGGTTTGAAGTGCCTGCCGTTTTCACTGTAAAACCGAGTTGGAGCTTGTACCTCCCCATATATATGTATGCAGTGTAGTTGGCAACTGAAAAGAAACTTTGTGTTCCCTTCAAGCTAGGTGAAGGACGGCTTTCACACACACTTATCTCTCAGAACTGAGCATGTGGAGAGACGTTCGTTCATCCAGCACAAAGGGAACGGTTGGCAGGAGAAACCCTTACTCTGGTTTCTCAGTCGGTTTCCTAGTGCCGGTTTGAAGTGCCTGCCGTTTTCACTGTAAAACCGAGTTGGAGCTTGTACCTCCCCATATATATGTATGGAGTGGAGTTGGCAACTGAAAAGAAACTTTGTGTTCCCTTCAAGCTAGGTGAAGGACGGCTTTCACACACACTTATCTCTCAGAACTGAGCATGTGGAGAGACGTTCGTTCATCCAGCACAAAGGGAACGGGTTGCAGGAGAAACCTTTACTCTGGTTTCTCAGTCTGTTTCCTAGTGCCGGTTTGAAGTGCCTGCCGTTTTCACTGTAAAACCGAGTTGGAGCTTGTACCTCCCCATGTATATGTAGGGAGTGGTGTTGGCAACTGAAAAGAAACTTTGTGTTCCCTTCAAGCTAGGTGAAGGACGGCTTTCACACACACTTATCTCTCAGAACTGAGCATGTGGAGAGACGTTCGTTCATCCAGCACAAAGGGAACGGGTTGCAGGAGAAACCCTTACTCTGGTTTCTCAGTCTGTTTCCTAGTGCCGGTTTGAAGTGCCTGCCGTTTTCACTGTAAAACCGAGTTGGAGCTTGTACCTCCCCATGTATATGTATGGAGTGGATTTGGCAACTGAAAAGAAACTTTGTGTTCCCTTCAAGCTAGGTGAAGGACGGCTTTCACACACACTTATCTCTCAGAACTGAGCATGTGGAGAGACGTTCGTTCATCCAGCACAAAGGGAACGGGTTCCAGGAGAAACCCTTACTCTGGTTTCTCAGTCTGTTTCCTAGTGCCGGTTTGAAGTGCCTGCCGTTTTCACTGTAAAACCGAGTTGGAGCTTGTACCTCCCCATATATATGTATGGAGTGGAGTTGGCAACTGAAAAGAAACTTTGTGTTCCCTTCAAGCTAGGTGAAGGACGGCTTTCACACACACTTATCTCTCAGAACTGAGCATGTGGAGAGACGTTCGTTCATCCAGCACAAAGGGAACGGTTTGCAGGAGAAACCCTTACTCTGGTTTCTCAGTCTGTTTCCTAGTGCCGGTTTGAAGTGCCTACCGTTTTCACTGTAAAACCGAGTTGGAGCTTGTACCTCCCCATATATATGTATGGAGTGGAGTTGGCAACTGAAAAGAAACTTTGTGTTCCCTTCAAGCTAGGTGAAGGACGGCTTTCACACACACTTATCTCTCAGAACTGAGCATGTGGAGAGACGTTCGTTCATCCAGCACAAAGGGAACGGGTTGCAGGAGAAACCCTTACTCTGGTTTCTCAGTCTGTTTCCTAGTGCCGGTTTGAAGTGCCTGCCGTTTTCACTGTAAAACCGAGTTGGAGTTTGTACCTCCCCATATATATGTATGGAGTGGAGTTGGCAACTGAAAAGAAACTATGTGTTCCCTTCAAGCTAGGTGAAGGGCGGCTTTCACACACACTTATCTCTCAGAACTGAGCATGTGGAGAGACGTTCGTTCATCCAGCACAAAGGGAACGGGTTGCAGGAGAAACCCTTACTCTGGTTTCTCAGTCTGTTTCCTAGTGCCGGTTTGAAGTGCCTGCCGTTTTCACTGTAAAACCGAGTTGGAGCTTGTACCTCCCCATATATATGTATGGAGTGGAGTTGGCAACTGAAAAGAAACTTTGTGTTCCCTTCAAGCTAGGTGAAGGACGGCTTTCACACACACTTATCTCTCAGAACTGAGCATGTGGAGAGACTTTCGTTCATCCAGCACAAAGGGAACGGGTTGCAGGAGAAACCCTTACTCTGGTTTCTCAGTCTGTTTCCTAGTGCCGGTTTGAAGTGCCTGCCGTTTTCACTGTAAAACCGAGTTGGAGCTTGTACCTCCCCATATATATGTACGGAGTGGAGTTGGCAACTGAAAAGAAACTTTGTGTTCCCTTCAAGCTAGGTGAAGGACGGCTTTCACACACACTTATCTCTCAGAACTGAGCATGTGGAGAGACGTTCGTTCATCCAGCACAAAGGGAACGGGTTGCAGGAGAAACCCTTACTCTGGTTTCTCAGTCTGTTTCCTAGTGCCGGTTTGAAGTGCCTGCCGTTTTCACTGTAAAACCGAGTTGGAGCTTGTACCTCCCCATATATATGTATGGAGTGGAGTTGGCAACTGAAAAGAAACTTTGTGTTCCCTTCAAGCTAGGTGAAGGACGGCTTTCACACACACTTATCTCTCAGAACTGAGCATGTGGAGAGACGTTCGTTCATCCAGCAGAAAGGGAACGGGTTGCAGGCGAAACCCTTACTCTGGTTTCTCAGTCTGTTTCCTAGTGCCGGTTTGAAGTGCCTGCCGTTTTCACTGTAAAACCGAGTTGGAGCTTGTACCTCCCCATATATATGTATGGAGTGGAGTTGGCACCTGAAAAGAAACTTTGTGTTCCCTTCAAGCTAGGTGAAGGACGGCTTTCACACACACTTATCTCTCAGAACTGAGCATGTGGAGAGACGTTCGTTCATCCAGCACAAAGGGAACGGGTTGCAGGAGAAACCCTTACTCTGGTTTCTCAGTCTGTTTCCTAGTGCCGGTTTGAAGTGCCTGCCGTTTTCACTGTAAAACCGAGTTGGAGCTTGTACCTCCCCATATATATGTATGGAGTGGAGTTGGCAACTGAAAAGAAACTTTGTGTTCCCTTCAAGCTAGGTGAAGGACGGCTTCCACACACACTTATCTCTCAGAACTGAGCATGTGGAGAGACGTTCGTTCATCCAGCACAAAGGGAACGGGTTGCAGGAGAAACCCTTACTCTGGTTTCTCAGTCTGTTTCCTAGTGCCGGTTTGAAGTGCCTGCCGTTTTCACTGTAAAACCGAGTTGGAGATTGTACCTCCCCATATATATGTATGGAGTGGAGTTGGCAACTGAAAAGAAACTTTGTGTTCCCTTCAAGCTAGGTGAAGGACGTCTTTCACACACACTTATCTCTCAGAACTGAGCATGTGGAGAGACGTTCGTTCATCCAGCACAAAGGGAACGGGTTGCAGGAGAAACCCTTACTCTGGTTTCTCAGTCTGTTTCCTAGTGCCGGTTTGAAGTGCCTGCCGTTTTCACTGTAAAACCGAGTTGGAGATTGTACCTCCCTATATATATTTATGAAGTGGAGTTGGCAACTGAAAAGAAACTTTGTGTTCCCTTCAAGCTAGGTGAAGGACGGCTTTCACACACACTTATCTCTCAGAACTGAGCATGTGGAGAGACGTTCGTTCATCCAGCACAAAGGGAACGGTTGGCAGGAGAAACCCTTACTGTGGTTTCTCAGTCGGTTTCCTAGTGCCGGTTTGAAGTGCCTGCCGTTTTCACTGTAAAACCGAGTTGGAGCTTGTACCTCCCCATATATATGTATGGAGTGGAGTTGGCAACTGAAAAGAAACTTTGTGTTCCCTTCAAGCTAGGTGAAGGACGGCTTTCACACACACTTATCTCTCAGAACTGAGCATGTGGAGAGACGTTCGTTCATCCAGCACAAAGGTAACGGGTTGCAGGAGAATCCCTTACTCTGGTTTCTCAGTCTGTTTCCTATTGCCGGTTTGAAGTGCCTGCCGTTTTCACTGTAAAACCGAGTTGGAGCTTGTACCTCCCCATATATATGTATGGAGTGGAGTTGGCAACTGAAAAGAAACTTTGTGTTCCCTTCAAGCTAGGTGAAGGACGGCTTTCACACACACTTATCTCTCAGAACTGAGCATGTGGAGAGACGTTCGTTCATCCAGCACAAAGGGAACGGGTTGCAGGAGAAACCCTTACTCTTGTTTCTCAGTCTGTTTCCTAGTGCCGGTTTGAAGTGCCTGCCGTTTTCACTGTAAAACCGAGTTTGAGCTTGTACCTCCCCATATATATGTATGGAGTGGAGTTGGCAACTGAAAAGAAACTTTGTGTTCCCTTCAAGCTAGGTGAAGGACGGCTTTCACACACACTTATCTCTCAGAACTGAGCATGTGGAGAGACGTTCGTTCATCCAGCACAAAGGGAACGGTTGGCAGGAGAAACCCTTACTCTGGTTTCTCAGTCGGTTTCCTAGTACCGGTTTGAAGTGCCTGCCGTTTTCACTGTAAAACCGAGTTGGAGCTTGTACCTCCCCATATATATGTATGGAGTGGAGTTGGCAACTGAAAAGAAACTTTGTGTTCCCTTCAAGCTAGGTGAAGGACGGCTTTCACACACACTTATCTCTCAGAACTGAGCATGTGGAGAGACGTTCGTTCATCCAGCACAAAGGGAACGGGTTGCAGGAGAATCCCTTACTCTGGTTTCTCAGTCTGTTTCCTATTGCCGGTGTGAAGTGCCTGCCATTTTCACTGTAAAACCGAGTTGGAGCTTGTACCTCCCCATATATATGTATGGAGTGGAGTTGGCAACTGAAAAGAAACTTTGTGTTCCCTTCAAGCTAGGTGAAGGACGGCTTTCACACACACTTATCTCTCAGAACTGAGCATGTGGAGAGACGTTCATTCATCCAGCACAAAGGGAACGGGTTGCAGGAGAAACCCTTACTCTGGTTTCTCAGTCTGTTTCCTAGTGCCGGTTTGAAGTGCCTGCCGTTTTCACTGTAAAACCGAGTTGGAGCTTGTACCTCCCCATATATATGTATGGAGTGGAGTTGGCAACTGAAAAGAAACTTTGTGTTCCCTTCAAGCTAGGTGAAGGACGGCTTTCACACACACTTATCTCTCAGAACTGAGCATGTGGAGAGACGTTCGTTCATCCAGCACAAAGGGAACTGGTCGCAGGAGAAACCCTTACTCTGGTTTCTCAGTCTGTTTCCTAGTGCCGGTTTGAATTGCCTGCCGTTTTCACTGTAAAACCGAGTTGGAGCTTGTACCTCCCCATATATATGTATGGAGTGGAGTTGGCAACTGAAAAGAAACTTTGTGTTCCCTTCAAGCTAGGTGAAGGACGGCTTTCACACACACTTATCTCTCAGAACTGAGCATGTGGAGAGACGTTCGTTCATCCAGCACAAAGGGAACGGGTTGCAGGAGAAACCCTTACTCTGGTTTCTCAGTCTGTTTCCTAGTGCCGGTTTGAAGTGCCTGCCGTTTTCACTGTAAAACCGAGTTGGAGCTTGTACCTCCCCATATATATGTATGGAGTGGAGTTGGCAACTGAAAAGAAACTTTGTGTTCCCTTCAAGCTAGGTGAAGGACGGCTTTCACACACACTTATCTCTCAGAACTGAGCATGTGGAGAGACGTTCGTTCATCCAGCACAAAGGGAACGGGTTGCAGGAGAAACCCTTACTCTGGTTTCTCAGTCGGTTTCCTAGTGCCGGTTTGAAGTGCCTGCCGTTTTCACTGTAAAACCGAGTTGGAGCTTGTACCTCCCCATATATATGTATGGAGTGGAGTTGGCAACTGAAAAGAAACTTTGTGTTCCCTTCAAGCTAGGTGAAGGACGGCTTTCACACACACTTATCTCTCAGAACTGAGCATGTGGAGAGACGTTCGTTCATCCAGCACAAAGGGAACGGGTTGCAGGAGAAACCCTTACTCTGGTTTCTCAGTCGGTTTCCTAGTAGCGGTTTGAAGTGCCTGCCGTTTTCACTGTAAAACCGAGTTGGAGCTTGTACCTCCCCATATATATGTATGGAGTGGAGTTGGCAACTGAAAAGAAACTTTGTGTTCCCTTCAAGCTAGGTGAAGGACGGCTTTCACACACACTTATCTCTCAGAACTGAGCATGTGGAGAGACGTTCGTTCATCCAGCACAAAGGGAACGGGTTGCAGGAGAAACCCTTACTCTGGTTTCTCAGTCTGTTTCCTAGTGCCGGTTTGAAGTGCCTGCCGTTTTCACTGTAAAACCGAGTTGGAGCTTGTACCTCCCCATATATATGTATGGAGTGGAGTTGGCAACTGAAAAGAAACTTTGTGTTCCCTTCAAGCTAGGTGAAGGACGGCTTTCACACACACTTATCTCTCAGAACTGAGCATGTGGAGAGACGTTCGTTCATCCAGCACAAAGGGAACGGGTTGCAGGAGAAACCCTTACTCTGGTTTCTCAGTCGGTTTCCTAGTGCCGGTTTGAAGTGCCTGCCGTTTTCACTGTAAAACCGAGTTGGAGCTTGTACCTCCCCATATATATGTATGGAGTGGAGTTGGCAACTGAAAAGAAACTTTGTGTTCCCTTCAAGCTAGGTGAAGGACGGCTTTCACACACACTTATCTCTCAGAACTGAGCATGTGGAGAGACGTTCGTTCATCCAGCACAAAGGGAACGGGTTGCAGGAGAAACCCTTACTCTGGTTTCTCAGTCTGTTTCCTAGTGCCGGTTTGAAGTGCCTGCCGTTTTCACTGTAAAACCGAGTTGGAGCTTGTACCTCCCCATATATATGTATGGAGTGGAGTTGGCAACTGAAAAGAAACTTTGTGTTCCCTTCAAGCTAGGTGAAGGACGGCTTTCATACACACTTATCTCTCAGAACTGAGCATGTGGAGAGACGTTCGTTCATCCAGCACAAAGGGAACGGGTTGCAGGAGAAACCCTTACTCTGGTTTCTCAGTCGGTTTCCTAGTGCCGGTTTGAAGTGCCTGCCGTTTTCACTGTAAAACCGAGTTGGAGCTTGTACCTCCCCATATATATGTATGGAGTGGAGTTGGCAACTGAAAAGAAACTTTGTGTTCCCTTCAAGCTAGGTGAAGGACGGCTTTCACACACACTTATCTCTCAGAACTGAGCATGTGGAGAGACGTTCGTTCATCCAGCACAAAGGGAACGGGTTGCAGGAGAAACCCTTACTCTGGTTTCTCAGTCTGTTTCCTAGTGCCGGTTTGAAGTGCCTGCCGTTTTCACTGTAAAACCGAGTTGGAGCTTGTACCTCCCCATATATATGTATGGAGTGGAGTTGGCAACTGAAAAGAAACTTTGTGTTCCCTTCAAGCTAGGTGAAGGACGGCTTTCACACACACTTATCTCTCAGAACTGAGCATGTGGAGAGACGTTCGTTCATCCAGCAGAAAGGGAACGGGTTGCAGAAGAAACCCTTACTCTGGTTTCTCAGTCTGTTTCCTAGTGCCGGTTTGAAGTGCCTGCCGTTTTCACTGTAAAACCGAGTTGGATCTGGTACCTCCCCATATATATGTATGGAGTGGAGTTGGCAACTGAAAAGAAACTTTGTGTTCCCTTCAAGCTAGGTGAAGGACGGCTTTCACACACACTTATCTCTCAGAACTGAGCATGTGGAGAGACGTTCGTTCATCCAGCACAAAGGGAACGGATTGCAGGAGAAACCCTTACTCTGGTTTCTCAGTCTGTTTCCTAGTGCCGGTTTGAAGTGCCTGCCGTTTTCACTGTAAAACCGAGTTGGAGCTTGTACCTCCCCATATATATGTATGGAGTGGAGTTGGCAACTGAAAAGAAACTTTGTGTTCCCTTCAAGCTAGGTGAAGGACGGCTTTCACACACACTTATCTCTCAGAACTGAGCATGTGGAGAGACGTTCATTCATCCAGCACAAAGGGAACGGGTTGCAGGAGAAACCCTTACTCTGGTTTCTCAGTCTGTTTCCTAGTGCCGGTTTGAAGTGCCTGCCGTTTTCACTGTAAAACCGAGTTGGAGCTTGTACCTCCCCATATATATGTATGGAGTGGAGTTGGCAACTGAAAAGAAACTTTGTGTTCCCTTCAAGCTAGGTGAAGGACGGCTTTCACACACACTTATCTCTCAGAACTGAGCATGTGGAGAGACGTTCGTTCATCCAGCACAAAGGGAACGGGTCGCAGGAGAAACCCTTACTCTGGTTTCTCAGTCTGTTTCCTAGTGCCGGTTTGAAGTGCCTGCCGTTTTCACTGTAAAACCGAGTTGGAGCTTGTACCTCCCCATATATATGTATGGAGTGGAGTTGGCAACTGAAAAGAAACTTTGTGTTCCCTTCCAGCTAGGTGAAGGACGGCTTTCACACACACTTATCTCTCAGAACTGAGCATGTGGAGAGACGTTCGTTCATCCAGCACAAAGGGAACGGGTTGCAGGAGAAACCCTTACTCTGGTTTCTCAGTCTGTTTCCTAGTGCCGGTTTGAAGTGCCTGCCGTTTTCACTGTAAAACCGAGTTGGAGCTTGTACCTCCCCATATATATGTATGGAGTGGAGTTGGCAACTGAAAAGAAACTTTGTGTTCCCTTCAAGCTAGGTGAAGGACGGCTTTCACACACACTTATCTCTCAGAACTGAGCATGTGGAGAGACGTTCGTTCATCCAGCAGAAAGGGAACGGGTTGCAGGAGAAACCCTTACTCTGGTTTCTCAGTCTGTTTCCTAGTGCCGGTTTGAAGTGCCTGCCGTTTTCACTGTAAAACCGAGTTGGAGCTTGTACCACCCCATATATATGTATGGAGTGGAGTTGGCAACTGAAAAGAAACTTTGTGTTCCCTTCAAGCTAGGTGAAGGACGGCTTCACACACACTTATCTCTCAGAACTGAGCATGTGGAGAGACGTTCGTTCATCCAGCACAAAGGGAACGGGTTGCAGAAGAAACCCTTACTCTGGTTTCTCAGTCTGTTTCCTAGTGCCGGTTTGAAGTGCCTGCCGTTTTCACTGTAAAACCGAGTTGGATCTGGTACCTCCCCATATATATGTATGGAGTGGAGTTGGCAACTGAAAAGAAACTTTGTGTTCCCTTCAAGCTAGGTGAAGGACGGCTTTCACACACACTTATCTCTCAGAACTGAGCATGTGGAGAGACGTTCGTTCATCCAGCACAAAGGGAACGGGTTGCAGGAGAAACCCTTACTCTGGTTTCTCAGTCTGTTTCCTAGTGCCGGTTTGAAGTGCCTGCCGTTTTCACTGTAAAACCGAGTTGGAGCTTGTACCTCCCCATATATATGTATGGAGTGGAGTTGGCAACTGAAAAGAAAATTTGTGTTCCCTTCAAGCTAGGTGAAGGACGGCTTTCACACACACTTATCTCTCAGAACTGAGCATGTGGAGAGACGTTCATTCATCCAGCACAAAGGGAACGGGTTGCAGGAGAAACCCTTACTCTGGTTTCTCAGTCTGTTTCCTAGTGCCGGTTTGAAGTGCCTGCCGTTTTCACTGTAAAACCGAGTTGGAGCTTGTACCTCCCCATATATATGTATGGAGTGGAGTTGGCAACTGAAAAGAAACTTTGTGTTCCCTTCAAGCTAGGTGAAGGACGGCTTTCACACACACTTATCTCTCAGAACTGAGCATGTGGAGAGACGTTCGTTCATCCAGCACAAAGGGAACGGGTCGCAGGAGAAACCCTTACTCTGGTTTCTCAGTCTGTTTCCTAGTGCCGGTTTGAAGTGCCTGCCGTTTTCACTGTAAAACCGAGTTGGAGCTTGTACCTCCCCATATATATGTATGGAGTGGAGTTGGCAACTGAAAAGAAACTTTGTGTTCCCTTCCAGCTAGGTGAAGGACGGCTTTCACACACACTTATCTCTCAGAACTGAGCATGTGGAGAGACGTTCGTTCATCCAGCACAAAGGGAACGGGTTGCAGGAGAAACCCTTACTCTGGTTTCTCAGTCTGTTTCCTAGTGCCGGTTTGAAGTGCCTGCCGTTTTCACTGTAAAACCGAGTTGGAGCTTGTACCTCCCCATATATATGTATGGAGTGGAGTTGGCAACTGAAAAGAAACTTTGTATTCCCTTCAAGCTAGGTGAAGGACGGCTTTCACACACACTTATCTCTCAGAACTGAGCATGTGGAGAGACGTTCGTTCATCCAGCACAAAGGGAACGGGTTGCAGGAGAAACCCTTACTCTGGTTTCTCAGTCGGTTTCCTAGTGCCGGTTTGAAGTGCCTGCCGTTTTCACTGTAAAACCGAGTTGGAGCTTGTACCTCCCCATATATATGTATGGAGTGGAGTTGGCAACTGAAAAGAAACTTTGTGTTCCCTTCAAGCTAGGTGAAGGACGGCTTTCACACACACTTATCTCTCAGAACTGAGCATGTGGAGAGACGTTCGTTCATCCAGCACAAAGGGAACGGGTTGCAGGAGAAACCCTTACTCTGGTTTCTCAGTCGGTTTCCTAGTAGCGGTTTGAAGTGCCTGCCGTTTTCACTGTAAAACCGAGTTGGAGCTTGTACCTCCCCATATATATGTATGGAGTGGAGTTGGCAACTGAAAAGAAACTTTGTGTTCCCTTCAAGCTAGGTGAAGGACGGCTTTCACACACACTTATCTCTCAGAACTGAGCATGTGGAGAGACGTTCGTTCATCCAGCACAAAGGGAACGGGTTGCAGGAGAAACCCTTACTCTGGTTTCTCAGTCGGTTTCCTAGTGCCGGTTTGAAGTGCCTGCCGTTTTCACTGTAAAACCGAGTTGGAGCTTGTACCTCCCCATATATATGTATGGAGTGGAGTTGGCAACTGAAAAGAAACTTTGTGTTCCCTTCAAGCTAGGTGAAGGACGGCTTTCACACACACTTATCTCTCAGAACTGAGCATGTGGAGAGACGTTCGTTCATCCAGCACAAAGGGAACGGGTTGCAGGAGAAACCCTTACTCTGGTTTCTCAGTCTGTTTCCTAGTGCCGGTTTGAAGTGCCTGCCGTTTTCACTGTAAAACCGAGTTGGAGCTTGTACCTCCCCATATATATGTATGGAGTGGAGTTGGCAACTGAAAAGAAACTTTGTGTTCCCTTCAAGCTAGGTGAAGGACGGCTTTCACACACACTTATCTCTCAGAACTGAGCATGTGGAGAGACGTTCGTTCATCCAGCACAAAGGGAACGGGTTGCAGGAGAAACCCTTACTCTGGTTTCTCAGTCTGTTTCCTAGTGCCGGTTTGAAGTGCCTGCCGTTTTCACTGTAAAACCGAGTTGGAGCTTGTACCTCCCCATATATATGTATGGAGTGGAGTTGGCAACTGAAAAGAAACTTTGTGTTCCCTTCAAGCTAGGTGAAGGACGGCTTTCACACACACTTATCTCTCAGAACTGAGCATGTGGAGAGACGTTCGTTCATCCAGCACAAAGGGAACGGGTTGCAGGAGAAACCCTTACTCTGGTTTCTCAGTCTGTTTCCTAGTGCCGGTTTGAAGTGCCTGCCGTTTTCACTGTAAAACCGAGTTGGAGCTTGTACCTCCCCATATATATGTATGGAGTGGAGTTGGCAACTGAAAAGAAACTTTGTGTTCCCTTCAAGCTAGGTGAAGGACGGCTTTCACACACACTTATCTCTCAGAACTGAGCATGTGGAGAGACGTTCGTTCATCCAGCACAAAGGGAACGGGTTGCAGGAGAAACCCTTACTCTGGTTTCTCAGTCTGTTTCCTAGTGCCGGTTTGAAGTGCCTGCCGTTTTCACTGTAAAACCGAGTTGGAGCTTGTACCTCCCCATATATATGTATGGAGTGGAGTTGGCAACTGAAAAGAAACTTTGTGTTCCCTTCAAGCTAGGTGAAGGACGGCTTTCACACACACTTATCTCTCAGAACTGAGCATGTGGAGAGACGTTCGTTCATCCAGCACAAAGGGAACGGTTGGCAGGAGAAACCCTTACTCTGGTTTCTCAGTCGGTTTCCTAGTACCGGTTTGAAGTGCCTGCCGTTTTCACTGTAAAACCGAGTTGGAGCTTGTACCTCCCCATATATATGTATGGAGTGGAGTTGGCAACTGAAAAGAAACTTTGTGTTCCCTTCAAGCTAGGTGAAGGACGGCTTTCACACACACTTATCTCTCAGAACTGAGCATGTGGAGAGACGTTCGTTCATCCAGCACAAAGGGAACGGGTTGCAGGAGAATCCCTTACTCTGGTTTCTCAGTCTGTTTCCTATTGCCGGTGTGAAGTGCCTGCCATTTTCACTGTAAAACCGAGTTGGAGCTTGTACCTCCCCATATATATGTATGGAGTGGAGTTGGCAACTGAAAAGAAACTTTGTGTTCCCTTCAAGCTAGGTGAAGGACGGCTTTCACACACACTTATCTCTCAGAACTGAGCATGTGGAGAGACGTTCGTTCATCCAGCACAAAGGGAACGGTTTGCAGGAGAAACCCTTACTCCGGTTTCTCAGTCGGTTTCCTAGTGCCGGTTTGAAGTGCCTGCCGTTTTCACTGTAAAACCGAGTTGGAGCTTGTACCTCCCCATATATATATATGGAGTGGAGTTGGCAACTGAAAAGAAACTTTGTGTTCCCTTCAAGCTAGGTGAAGGACGGCTTTCACACACACTTATCTCTCAGAACTGAGCATGTGGAGAGACTTTCGTTCATCCAGCACAAAGGGAACGGGTTGCAGGAGAAACCCTTACTCTGGTTTCTCAGTCGGTTTCCTAGTGCCGGTTTGAAGTGCCTGCCGTTTTCACTGTAAAACCGAGTTGGAGCTTGTACCTCCCCATATATATGTATGGAGTGGAGTTGGCAACTGAAAAGAAACTTTGTGTTCCCTTCAAGCTAGGTGAAGGACGGCTTCACACACACTTATCTCTCAGAACTGAGCATGTGGAGAGACGTTCGTTCATCCAGCACAAAGGGAACGGTTTGCAGGAGAAACCCTTACTCTGGTTTCTCAGTCTGTTTCCTAGTGCCGGTTTGAAGTGCCTGCCGTTTTCACTGTAAAACCGAGTTGGATCTGGTACCTCCCCATATATATGTATGGAGTGGAGTTGGCAACTGAAAAGAAACTTTGTGTTCCCTTCAAGCTAGGTGAAGGACGGCTTTCACACACACTTATCTCTCAGAACTGAGCATGTGGAGAGACGTTCGTTCATCCAGCACAAAGGGAACGGGTTGCAGGAGAAACCCTTACTCTGGTTTCTCAGTCTGTTTCCTAGTGCCGGTGTGAAGTGCCTGCCGTTTTCACTGTAAAACCGAGTTGGAGCTTGTACCTCCCCATATATATGTATGGAGTGGAGTTGGCAACTGAAAAGAAACTTTGTGTTCCCTTCAAGCTAGGTGAAGGACGGCTTTCACACACACTTATCTCTCAGAACTGAGCATGTGGAGAGACGTTCATTCATCCAGCACAAAGGGAACGGGTTGCAGGAGAAACCCTTACTCTGGTTTCTCAGTCTGTTTCCTAGTGCCGGTTTGAAGTGCCTGCCGTTTTCACTGTAAAACCGAGTTGGAGCTTGTACCTCCCCATATATATGTATGGAGTGGAGTTGGCAACTGAAAAGAAACTTTGTGTTCCCTTCAAGCTAGGTGAAGGACGGCTTTCACACACACTTATCTCTCAGAACTGAGCATGTGGAGAGACGTTCGTTCATCCAGCACAAAGGGAACGGGTCGCAGGAGAAACCCTTACTCTGGTTTCTCAGTCTGTTTCCTAGTGCCGGTTTGAAGTGCCTGCCGTTTTCACTGTAAAACCGAGTTTGAGCTTGTACCTCCCCATATATATGTATGGAGTGGAGTTGGCAACTGAAAAGAAACTTTGTGTTCCCTTCAAGCTAGGTGAAGGACGGCTTTCACACACACTTATCTCTCAGAACTGAGCATGTGGAGAGACGTTCGTTCATCCAGCACAAAGGGAACGGTTGGCAGGAGAAACCCTTACTCTGGTTTCTCAGTCGGTTTCCTAGTACCGGTTTGAAGTGCCTGCCGTTTTCACTGTAAAACCGAGTTGGAGCTTGTACCTCCCCATATATATGTATGGAGTGGAGTTGGCAACTGAAAAGAAACTTTGTGTTCCCTTCAAGCTAGGTGAAGGACGGCTTTCACACACACTTATCTCTCAGAACTGAGCATGTGGAGAGACGTTCGTTCATCCAGCACAAAGGGAACGGGTTGCAGGAGAATCCCTTACTCTGGTTTCTCAGTCTGTTTCCTATTGCCGGTGTGAAGTGCCTGCCGTTTTCACTGTAAAACCGAGTTGGAGCTTGTACCTCCCCATATATATGTATGGAGTGGAGTTGGCAACTGAAAAGAAACTTTGTGTTCCCTTCAAGCTAGGTGAAGGACGGCTTTCACACACACTTATCTCTCAGAACTGAGCATGTGGAGAGACGTTCGTTCATCCAGCACAAAGGGAACGGTTTGCAGGAGAAACCCTTACTCCGGTTTCTCAGTCTGTTTCCTAGTGCCGGTTTGAAGTGCCTGCCGTTTTCACTGTAAAACCGAGTTGGAGCTTGTACCTCCCCATATATATATATGGAGTGGTGTTTGCAACTGAAAAGAAACTTTGTGTTCCCTTCAAGCTAGGTGAAGGACGGCTTTCACACACACTTATCTCTCAGAACTGAGCATGTGGAGAGACTTTCGTTCATCCAGCACAAAGGGAACGGGTTGCAGGAGAAACCCTTACTCTGGTTTCTCAGTCGGTTTCCTAGTGCCGGTTTGAAGTGCCTGCCGTTTTCACTGTAAAACCGAGTTGGAGCTTGTACCTCCCCATATATATGTATGGAGTGGAGTTGGCAACTGAAAAGAAACTTTGTGTTCCCTTCAAGCTAGGTGAAGGACGGCTTCACACACACTTATCTCTCAGAACTGAGCATGTGGAGAGACGTTCGTTCATCCAGCACAAAGGGAACGGGTTGCAGGAGAAACCCTTACTCTGGTTTCTCAGTCTGTTTCCTAGTGCCGGTTTGAAGTGCCTGCCGTTTTCACTGTAAAACCGAGTTGGATCTGGTACCTCCCCATATATATGTATGGAGTGGAGTTGGCAACTGAAAAGAAACTTTGTGTTCCCTTCAAGCTAGGTGAAGGACGGCTTTCACACACACTTATCTCTCAGAACTGAGCATGTGGAGAGACGTTCGTTCATCCAGCACAAAGGGAACGGGTTGCAGGAGAAACCCTTACTCTGGTTTCTCAGTCTGTTTCCTAGTGCCGGTTTGAAGTGCCTGCCGTTTTCACTGTAAAACCGAGTTGGAGCTTGTACCTCCCCATATATATGTATGGAGTGGAGTTGGCAACTGAAAAGAAACTTTGTGTTCCCTTCAAGCTAGGTGAAGGACGGCTTTCACACACACTTATCTCTCAGAACTGAGCATGTGGAGAGACGTTCATTCATCCAGCACAAAGGGAACGGGTTGCAGGAGAAACCCTTACTCTGGTTTCTCAGTCTGTTTCCTAGTGCCGGTTTGAAGTGCCTGCCGTTTTCACTGTAAAACCGAGTTGGAGCTTGTACCTCCCCATATATATGTATGGAGTGGAGTTGGCAACTGAAAAGAAACTTTGTGTTCCCTTCAAGCTAGGTGAAGGACGGCTTTCACACACACTTATCTCTCAGAACTGAGCATGTGGAGAGACGTTCGTTCATCCAGCACAAAGGGAACGGGTCGCAGGAGAAACCCTTACTCTGGTTTCTCAGTCTGTTTCCTAGTGCCGGTTTGAATTGCCTGCCGTTTTCACTGTAAAACCGAGTTGGAGCTTGTACCTCCCCATATATATGTATGGAGTGGAGTTGGCAACTGAAAAGAAACTTTGTGTTCCCTTCAAGCTAGGTGAAGGACGGCTTTCACACACACTTATCTCTCAGAACTGAGCATGTGGAGAGACGTTCGTTCATCCAGCACAAAGGGAACGGGTTGCAGGAGAAACCCTTACTCTGGTTTCTCAGTCTGTTTCCTAGTGCCGGTTTGAAGTGCCTGCCGTTTTCACTGTAAAACCGAGTTGGAGCTTGTACCTCCCCATATATATGTATGGAGTGGAGTTGGCAACTGAAAAGAAACTTTGTGTTCCCTTCAAGCTAGGTGAAGGACGGCTTTCACACACACTTATCTCTCAGAACTGAGCATGTGGAGAGACGTTCGTTCATCCAGCACAAAGGGAACGGGTTGCAGGAGAAACCCTTACTCTGGTTTCTCAGTCGGTTTCCTAGTGCCGGTTTGAAGTGCCTGCCGTTTTCACTGTAAAACCGAGTTGGAGCTTGTACCTCCCCATATATATGTATGGAGTGGAGTTGGCAACTGAAAAGAAACTTTGTGTTCCCTTCAAGCTAGGTGAAGGACGGCTTTCACACACACTTATCTCTCAGAACTGAGCATGTGGAGAGACGTTCGTTCATCCAGCACAAAGGGAACGGGTTGCAGGAGAAACCCTTACTCTGGTTTCTCAGTCGGTTTCCTAGTAGCGGTTTGAAGTGCCTGCCGTTTTCACTGTAAAACCGAGTTGGAGCTTGTACCTCCCCATATATATGTATGGAGTGGAGTTGGCAACTGAAAAGAAACTTTGTGTTCCCTTCAAGCTAGGTGAAGGACGGCTTTCACACACACTTATCTCTCAGAACTGAGCATGTGGAGAGACGTTCGTTCATCCAGCACAAAGGGAACGGGTCGCAGGAGAAACCCTTACTCTGGTTTCTCAGTCTGTTTCCTAGTGCCGGTTTGAAGTGCCTGCCGTTTTCACTGTAAAACCGAGTTGGAGCTTGTACCTCCCCATATATATGTATGGAGTGGAGTTGGCAACTGAAAAGAAACTTTGTGTTCCCTTCAAGCTAGGTGAAGGACGGCTTTCACACACACTTATCTCTCAGAACTGAGCATGTGGAGAGACGTTCGTTCATCCAGCACAAAGGGAACGGGTTGCAGGAGAAACCCTTACTCTGGTTTCTCAGTCTGTTTCCTAGTGCCGGTTTGAAGTGCCTGCCGTTTTCACTGTAAAACCGAGTTGGAGCTTGTACCTCCCCATATATATGTATGGAGTGGAGTTGGCAACTGAAAAGAAACTTTGTGTTCCCTTCAAGCTAGGTGAAGGACGGCTTTCACACACACTTATCTCTCAGAACTGAGCATGTGGAGAGACGTTCGTTCATCAAGCACAAAGGGAACGGGTTGCAGGAGAAACCCTTACTCTGGTTTCTCAGTCGGTTTCCTAGTGCCGGTTTGAAGTGCCTGCCGTTTTCACTGTAAAACCGAGTTGGAGCTTGTACCTCCCCATATATATGTATGGAGTGGAGTTGGCAACTGAAAAGAAACTTTGTGTTCCCTTCAAGCTAGGTGAAGGACGGCTTTCACACACACTTATCTCTCAGAACTGAGCATGTGGAGAGACGTTCGTTCATCCAGCACAAAGGGAACGGGTTGCAGGAGAAACCCTTACTCTGGTTTCTCAGTCGGTTTCCTAGTAGCGGTTTGAAGTGCCTGCCGTTTTCACTGTAAAACCGAGTTGGAGCTTGTACCTCCCCATATATATGTATGGAGTGGAGTTGGCAACTGAAAAGAAACTTTGTGTTCCCTTCAAGCTAGGTGAAGGACGGCTTTCACACACACTTATCTCTCAGAACTGAGCATGTGGAGAGACGTTCGTTCATCCAGCACAAAGGGAACGGGTTGCAGGAGAAACCCTTACTCTGGTTTCTCAGTCTGTTTCCTAGTGCCGGTTTGAAGTGCCTGCCGTTTTCACTGTAAAACCGAGTTGGAGCTTGTACCTCCCCATATATATGTATGGAGTGGAGTTGGCAACTGAAAAGAAACTTTGTGTTCCCTTCAAGCTAGGTGAAGGACGGCTTTCACACACACTTATCTCTCAGAACTGAGCATGTGGAGAGACGTTCGTTCATCCAGCACAAAGGGAACGGGTTGCAGGAGAAACCCTTACTCTGGTTTCTCAGTCTGTTTCCTAGTGCCGGTTTGAAGTGCCTGCCGTTTTCACTGTAAAACCGAGTTGGAGCTTGTACCTCCCCATATATATGTATGGAGTGGAGTTGGCAACTGAAAAGAAACTTTGTGTTCCCTTCAAGCTAGGTGAAGGACGGCTTTCACACACACTTATCTCTCAGAACTGAGCATGTGGAGAGACGTTCGTTCATCCAGCACAAAGGGAACGGGTTGCAGGAGAAACCCTTACTCTGGTTTCTCAGTCTGTTTCCTAGTGCCGGTTTGAAGTGCCTGCCGTTTTCACTGTAAAACCGAGTTGGAGCTTGTACCTCCCCATATATATGTATGGAGTGGAGTTGGCAACTGAAAAGAAACTTTGTGTTCCCTTCAAGCTAGGTGAAGGACGGCTTTCACACACACTTATCTCTCAGAACTGAGCATGTGGAGAGACGTTCGTTCATCCAGCACAAAGGGAACGGGTTGCAGGAGAAACCCTTACTCTGGTTTCTCATTCTGTTTCCTAGTGCCGGTTTGAAGTGCCTGCCGTTTTCACTGTAAAACCGAGTTGGAGCTTGTACCTCCCCATATATATGTATGGAGTGGAGTTGGCAACTGAAAAGAAACTTTGTGTTCCCTTCAAGCTAGGTGAAGGACGGCTTTCACACACACTTATCTCTCAGAACTGAGCATGTGGAGAGACGTTCGTTCATCCAGCACAAAGGGAACGGGTTGCAGGAGAAACCCTTACTCTGGTTTCTCAGTCGGTTTCCTAGTGCCGGTTTGAAGTGCCTGCCGTTTTCACTGTAAAACCGAGTTGGAGCTTGTACCTCCCCATATATATGTATGGAGTGGAGTTGGCAACTGAAAAGAAACTTTGTGTTCCCTTCAAGCTAGGTGAAGGACGGCTTTCACACACACTTATCTCTCAGAACTGAGCATGTGGAGAGACGTTCGTTCATCCAGCAGAAAGGGAACGGGTTGCAGGAGAAACCCTTACTCTGGTTTCTCAGTCTGTTTCCTAGTGCCGGTTTGAAGTGCCTGCCGTTTTCACTGTAAAACCGAGTTGGAGCTTGTACCTCCCCATATATATGTATGGAGTGGAGTTGGCAACTGAAAAGAAACTTTGTGTTCCCTTCAAGCTAGGTGAAGGACGGCTTTCACACACACTTATCTCTCAGAACTGAGCATGTGGAGAGACGTTCGTTCATCCAGCACAAAGGGAACGGGTTGCAGGAGAAACCCTTACTCTGGTTTCTCAGTCTGTTTCCTAGTGCCGGTTTGAAGTGCCTGCCGTTTTCACTGTAAAACCGAGTTGGAGCTTGTACCTCCCCATATATATGTATGGAGTGGAGTTGGCAACTGGAAAGAAACTTTGTGTTCCCTTCAAGCTAGGTGAAGGACGGCTTTCACACACACTTATCTCTCAGAACTGAGCATGTGGAGAGACGTTCGTTCATCCAGCACAAAGGGAACGGTTGGCAGGAGAAACCCTTACTCTGGTTTCTCAGTCGGTTTCCTAGTACCGGTTTGAAGTGCCTGCCGTTTTCACTGTAAAACCGAGTTGGAGCTTGTACCTCCCCATATATATGTATGGAGTGGAGTTGGCAACTGAAAAGAAACTTTGTGTTCCCTTCAAGCTAGGTGAAGGACGGCTTTCACACACACTTATCTCTCAGAACTGAGCATGTGGAGAGACGTTCGTTCATCCAGCACAAAGGGAACGGGTTGCAGGAGAATCCCTTACTCTGGTTTCTCAGTCTGTTTCCTATTGCCGGTGTGAAGTGCCTGCCGTTTTCACTGTAAAACCGAGTTGGAGCTTGTACCTCCCCATATATATGTATGGAGTGGAGTTGGCAACTGAAAAGAAACTTTGTGTTCCCTTCAAGCTAGGTGAAGGACGGCTTTCACACACACTTATCTCTCAGAACTGAGCATGTGGAGAGACGTTCGTTCATCCAGCACAAAGGGAACGGTTTGCAGGAGAAACCCTTACTCCGGTTTCTCAGTCGGTTTCCTAGTGCCGGTTTGAAGTGCCTGCCGTTTTCACTGTAAAACCGAGTTGGAGCTTGTACCTCCCCATATATATATATGGAGTGGAGTTGGCAACTGAAAAGAAACTTTGTGTTCCCTTCAAGCTAGGTGAAGGACGGCTTTCACACACACTTATCTCTCAGAACTGAGCATGTGGAGAGACGTTCGTTCATCCAGCACAAAGGGAACGGGTTGCAGGAGAAACCCTTACTCTGGTTTCTCAGTCTGTTTCCTAGTGCCGGTTTGAAGTGCCTGCCGTTTTCACTGTAAAACCGAGTTGGAGCTTGTACCTCCCCATATATATGTATGGAGTGGAGTTGGCAACTGAAAAGAAACTTTGTGTTCCCTTCAAGCTAGGTGAAGGACGGCTTCACACACACTTATCTCTCAGAACTGAGCATGTGGAGAGACGTTCGTTCATCCAGCACAAAGGGAACGGGTTGCAGGAGAAACCCTTACTCTGGTTTCTCAGTCTGTTTCCTAGTGCCGGTTTGAAGTGCCTGCCGTTTTCACTGTAAAACCGAGTTGGATCTGGTACCTCCCCATATATATGTATGGAGTGGAGTTGGCAACTGAAAAGAAACTTTGTGTTCCCTTCAAGGTAGGTGAAGGACGGCTTTCACACACACTTATCTCTCAGAACTGAGCATGTGGAGAGACGTTCGTTCATCCAGCACAAAGGGAACGGGTTGCAGGAGAAACCCTTACTCTGGTTTCTCAGTCTGTTTCCTAGTGCCGGTTTGAAGTGCCTGCCGTTTTCACTGTAAAACCGAGTTGGAGCTTGTACATCCCCATATATATGTATGGAGTGGAGTTGGCAACTGAAAAGAAACTTTGTGTTCCCTTCAAGCTAGGTGAAGGACGGCTTTCACACACACTTATCTCTCAGAACTGAGCATGTGGAGAGACGTTCATTCATCCAGCACAAAGGGAACGGTTTGCAGGAGAAACCCTTACTCTGGTTTCTCAGTCTGTTTCCTAGTGCCGGTTTGAAGTGCCTGCCGTTTTCACTGTAAAACCGAGTTGGAGCTTGTACCTCCCCATATATATGTATGGAGTGGAGTTGGCAACTGAAAAGAAACTTTGTGTTCCCTTCAAGCTAGGTGAAGGACGGCTTTCACACACACTTATCTCTCAGAACTGAGCATGTGGAGAGACGTTCGTTCATCCAGCACAAAGGGAACGGGTTGCAGGAGAAACCCTTACTCTGGTTTCTCAGTCTGTTTCCTAGTGCCGGTTTGAAGTGCCTGCCGTTTTCACTGTAAAACCGAGTTGGAGCTTGTACCTCCCCATATATATGTATGGAGTGGAGTTGGCAACTGAAAAGAAACTTTGTGTTCCCTTCAAGCTAGGTGAAGGACGGCTTTCACACACACTTATCTCTCAGAACTGAGCATGTGGAGAGACGTTCGTTCATCCAGCACAAAGGGAACGGTTGGCAGGAGAAACCCTTACTCTGGTTTCTCAGTCGGTTTCCTAGTACCGGTTTGAAGTGCCTGCCGTTTTCACTGTAAAACCGAGTTGGAGCTTGTACCTCCCCATATATATGTATGGAGTGGAGTTGGCAACTGAAAAGAAACTTTGTGTTCCCTTCAAGCTAGGTGAAGGACGGCTTTCACACACACTTATCTCTCAGAACTGAGCATGTGGAGAGACGTTCGTTCATCCAGCACAAAGGGAACGGGTTGCAGGAGAATCCCTTACTCTGGTTTCTCAGTCTGTTTCCTATTGCCGGTGTGAAGTGCCTGCCATTTTCACTGTAAAACCGAGTTGGAGCTTGTACCTCCCCATATATATGTATGGAGTGGAGTTGGCAACTGAAAAGAAACTTTGTGTTCCCTTCAAGCTAGGTGAAGGACGGCTTTCACACACACTTATCTCTCAGAACTGAGCATGTGGAGAGACGTTCGTTCATCCAGCACAAAGGGAACGGTTTGCAGGAGAAACCCTTACTCCGGTTTCTCAGTCGGTTTCCTAGTGCCGGTTTGAAGTGCCTGCCGTTTTCACTGTAAAACCGAGTTGGAGCTTGTACCTCCCCATATATATATATGGAGTGGAGTTGGCAACTGAAAAGAAACTTTGTGTTCCCTTCAAGCTAGGTGAAGGACGGCTTTCACACACACTTATCTCTCAGAACTGAGCATGTGGAGAGACTTTCGTTCATCCAGCACAAAGGGAACGGGTTGCAGGAGAAACCCTTACTCTGGTTTCTCAGTCGGTTTCCTAGTGCCGGTTTGAAGTGCCTGCCGTTTTCACTGTAAAACCGAGTTGGAGCTTGTACCTCCCCATATATATGTATGGAGTGGAGTTGGCAACTGAAAAGAAACTTTGTGTTCCCTTCAAGCTAGGTGAAGGACGGCTTCACACACACTTATCTCTCAGAACTGAGCATGTGGAGAGACGTTCGTTCATCCAGCACAAAGGGAACGGTTTGCAGGAGAAACCCTTACTCTGGTTTCTCAGTCTGTTTCCTAGTGCCGGTTTGAAGTGCCTGCCGTTTTCACTGTAAAACCGAGTTGGATCTGGTACCTCCCCATATATATGTATGGAGTGGAGTTGGCAACTGAAAAGAAACTTTGTGTTCCCTTCAAGCTAGGTGAAGGACGGCTTTCACACACACTTATCTCTCAGAACTGAGCATGTGGAGAGACGTTCGTTCATCCAGCACAAAGGGAACGGGTTGCAGGAGAAACCCTTACTCTGGTTTCTCAGTCTGTTTCCTAGTGCCGGTGTGAAGTGCCTGCCGTTTTCACTGTAAAACCGAGTTGGAGCTTGTACCTCCCCATATATATGTATGGAGTGGAGTTGGCAACTGAAAAGAAACTTTGTGTTCCCTTCAAGCTAGGTGAAGGACGGCTTTCACACACACTTATCTCTCAGAACTGAGCATGTGGAGAGACGTTCATTCATCCAGCACAAAGGGAACGGGTTGCAGGAGAAACCCTTACTCTGGTTTCTCAGTCTGTTTCCTAGTGCCGGTTTGAAGTGCCTGCCGTTTTCACTGTAAAACCGAGTTGGAGCTTGTACCTCCCCATATATATGTATGGAGTGGAGTTGGCAACTGAAAAGAAACTTTGTGTTCCCTTCAAGCTAGGTGAAGGACGGCTTTCACACACACTTATCTCTCAGAACTGAGCATGTGGAGAGACGTTCGTTCATCCAGCACAAAGGGAACGGGTCGCAGGAGAAACCCTTACTCTGGTTTCTCAGTCTGTTTCCTAGTGCCGGTTTGAAGTGCCTGCCGTTTTCACTGTAAAACCGAGTTTGAGCTTGTACCTCCCCATATATATGTATGGAGTGGAGTTGGCAACTGAAAAGAAACTTTGTGTTCCCTTCAAGCTAGGTGAAGGACGGCTTTCACACACACTTATCTCTCAGAACTGAGCATGTGGAGAGACGTTCGTTCATCCAGCACAAAGGGAACGGTTGGCAGGAGAAACCCTTACTCTGGTTTCTCAGTCGGTTTCCTAGTACCGGTTTGAAGTGCCTGCCGTTTTCACTGTAAAACCGAGTTGGAGCTTGTACCTCCCCATATATATGTATGGAGTGGAGTTGGCAACTGAAAAGAAACTTTGTGTTCCCTTCAAGCTAGGTGAAGGACGGCTTTCACACACACTTATCTCTCAGAACTGAGCATGTGGAGAGACGTTCGTTCATCCAGCACAAAGGGAACGGGTTGCAGGAGAATCCCTTACTCTGGTTTCTCAGTCTGTTTCCTATTGCCGGTGTGAAGTGCCTGCCGTTTTCACTGTAAAACCGAGTTGGAGCTTGTACCTCCCCATATATATGTATGGAGTGGAGTTGGCAACTGAAAAGAAACTTTGTGTTCCCTTCAAGCTAGGTGAAGGACGGCTTTCACACACACTTATCTCTCAGAACTGAGCATGTGGAGAGACGTTCGTTCATCCAGCACAAAGGGAACGGTTTGCAGGAGAAACCCTTACTCCGGTTTCTCAGTCTGTTTCCTAGTGCCGGTTTGAAGTGCCTGCCGTTTTCACTGTAAAACCGAGTTGGAGCTTGTACCTCCCCATATATATATATGGAGTGGAGTTGGCAACTGAAAAGAAACTTTGTGTTCCCTTCAAGCTAGGTGAAGGACGGCTTTCACACACACTTATCTCTCAGAACTGAGCATGTGGAGAGACTTTCGTTCATCCAGCACAAAGGGAACGGGTTGCAGGAGAAACCCTTACTCTGGTTTCTCAGTCGGTTTCCTAGTGCCGGTTTGAAGTGCCTGCCGTTTTCACTGTAAAACCGAGTTGGAGCTTGTACCTCCCCATATATATGTATGGAGTGGAGTTGGCAACTGAAAAGAAACTTTGTGTTCCCTTCAAGCTAGGTGAAGGACGGCTTCACACACACTTATCTCTCAGAACTGAGCATGTGGAGAGACGTTCGTTCATCCAGCACAAAGGGAACGGGTTGCAGGAGAAACCCTTACTCTGGTTTCTCAGTCTGTTTCCTAGTGCCGGTTTGAAGTGCCTGCCGTTTTCACTGTAAAACCGAGTTGGATCTGGTACCTCCCCATATATATGTATGGAGTGGAGTTGGCAACTGAAAAGAAACTTTGTGTTCCCTTCAAGCTAGGTGAAGGACGGCTTTCACACACACTTATCTCTCAGAACTGAGCATGTGGAGAGACGTTCGTTCATCCAGCACAAAGGGAACGGGTTGCAGGAGAAACCCTTACTCTGGTTTCTCAGTCTGTTTCCTAGTGCCGGTTTGAAGTGCCTGCCGTTTTCACTGTAAAACCGAGTTGGAGCTTGTACCTCCCCATATATATGTATGGAGTGGAGTTGGCAACTGAAAAGAAACTTTGTGTTCCCTTCAAGCTAGGTGAAGGACGGCTTTCACACACACTTATCTCTCAGAACTGAGCATGTGGAGAGACGTTCATTCATCCAGCACAAAGGGAACGGGTTGCAGGAGAAACCCTTACTCTGGTTTCTCAGTCTGTTTCCTAGTGCCGGTTTGAAGTGCCTGCCGTTTTCACTGTAAAACCGAGTTGGAGCTTGTACCTCCCCATATATATGTATGGAGTGGAGTTGGCAACTGAAAAGAAACTTTGTGTTCCCTTCAAGCTAGGTGAAGGACGGCTTTCACACACACTTATCTCTCAGAACTGAGCATGTGGAGAGACGTTCGTTCATCCAGCACAAAGGGAACGGGTTGCAGGAGAAACCCTTACTCTGGTTTCTCAGTCGGTTTCCTAGTAGCGGTTTGAAGTGCCTGCCGTTTTCACTGTAAAACCGAGTTGGAGCTTGTACCTCCCCATATATATGTATGGAGTGGAGTTGGCAACTGAAAAGAAACTTTGTGTTCCCTTCAAGCTAGGTGAAGGACGGCTTTCACACACACTTATCTCTCAGAACTGAGCATGTGGAGAGACGTTCGTTCATCCAGCACAAAGGGAACGGGTCGCAGGAGAAACCCTTACTCTGGTTTCTCAGTCTGTTTCCTAGTGCCGGTTTGAAGTGCCTGCCGTTTTCACTGTAAAACCGAGTTGGAGCTTGTACCTCCCCATATATATGTATGGAGTGGAGTTGGCAACTGAAAAGAAACTTTGTGTTCCCTTCAAGCTAGGTGAAGGACGGCTTTCACACACACTTATCTCTCAGAACTGAGCATGTGGAGAGACGTTCGTTCATCCAGCACAAAGGGAACGGGTTGCAGGAGAAACCCTTACTCTGGTTTCTCAGTCTGTTTCCTAGTGCCGGTTTGAAGTGCCTGCCGTTTTCACTGTAAAACCGAGTTGGAGCTTGTACCTCCCCATATATATGTATGGAGTGGAGTTGGCAACTGAAAAGAAACTTTGTGTTCCCTTCAAGCTAGGTGAAGGACGGCTTTCACACACACTTATCTCTCAGAACTGAGCATGTGGAGAGACGTTCGTTCATCCAGCACAAAGGGAACGGGTTGCAGGAGAAACCCTTACTCTGGTTTCTCAGTCGGTTTCCTAGTAGCGGTTTGAAGTGCCTGCCGTTTTCACTGTAAAACCGAGTTGGAGCTTGTACCTCCCCATATATATGTATGGAGTGGAGTTGGCAACTGAAAAGAAACTTTGTGTTCCCTTCAAGCTAGGTGAAGGACGGCTTTCACACACACTTATCTCTCAGAACTGAGCATGTGGAGAGACGTTCGTTCATCCAGCACAAAGGGAACGGGTCGCAGGAGAAACCCTTACTCTGGTTTCTCAGTCTGTTTCCTAGTGCCGGTTTGAAGTGCCTGCCGTTTTCACTGTAAAACCGAGTTGGAGCTTGTACCTCCCCATATATATGTATGGAGTGGAGTTGGCAACTGAAAAGAAACTTTGTGTTCCCTTCAAGCTAGGTGAAGGACGGCTTTCACACACACTTATCTCTCAGAACTGAGCATGTGGAGAGACGTTCGTTCATCCAGCACAAAGGGAACGGGTTGCAGGAGAAACCCTTACTCTGGTTTCTCAGTCTGTTTCCTAGTGCCGGTTTGAAGTGCCTGCCGTTTTCACTGTAAAACCGAGTTGGAGCTTGTACCTCCCCATATATATGTATGGAGTGGAGTTGGCAACTGAAAAGAAACTTTGTGTTCCCTTCAAGCTAGGTGAAGGACGGCTTTCACACACACTTATCTCTCAGAACTGAGCATGTGGAGAGACGTTCGTTCATCAAGCACAAAGGGAACGGGTTGCAGGAGAAACCCTTACTCTGGTTTCTCAGTCGGTTTCCTAGTGCCGGTTTGAAGTGCCTGCCGTTTTCACTGTAAAACCGAGTTGGAGCTTGTACCTCCCCATATATATGTATGGAGTGGAGTTGGCAACTGAAAAGAAACTTTGTGTTCCCTTCAAGCTAGGTGAAGGACGGCTTTCACACACACTTATCTCTCAGAACTGAGCATGTGGAGAGACGTTCGTTCATCCAGCACAAAGGGAACGGTTTGCAGGAGAAACCCTTACTCTGGTTTCTCAGTCGGTTTCCTAGTAGCGGTTTGAAGTGCCTGCCGTTTTCACTGTAAAACCGAGTTGGAGCTTGTACCTCCCCATATATATGTATGGAGTGGAGTTGGCAACTGAAAAGAAACTTTGTGTTCCCTTCAAGCTAGGTGAAGGACGGCTTTCACACACACTTATCTCTCAGAACTGAGCATGTGGAGAGACGTTCGTTCATCCAGCACAAAGGGAACGGGTTGCAGGAGAAACCCTTACTCTGGTTTCTCAGTCTGTTTCCTAGTGCCGGTTTGAAGTGCCTGCCGTTTTCACTGTAAAACCGAGTTGGAGCTTGTACCTCCCCATATATATGTATGGAGTGGAGTTGGCAACTGAAAAGAAACTTTGTGTTCCCTTCAAGCTAGGTGAAGGACGGCTTTCACACACACTTATCTCTCAGAACTGAGCATGTGGAGAGACGTTCGTTCATCCAGCACAAAGGGAACGGGTTGCAGGAGAAACCCTTACTCTGGTTTCTCAGTCTGTTTCCTAGTGCCGGTTTGAAGTGCCTGCCGTTTTCACTGTAAAACCGAGTTGGAGCTTGTACCTCCCCATATATATGTATGGAGTGGAGTTGGCAACTGAAAAGAAACTTTGTGTTCCCTTCAAGCTAGGTGAAGGACGGCTTTCACACACACTTATCTCTCAGAACTGAGCATGTGGAGAGACGTTCGTTCATCCAGCACAAAGGGAACGGGTTGCAGGAGAAACCCTTACTCTGGTTTCTCAGTCTGTTTCCTAGTGCCGGTTTGAAGTGCCTGCCGTTTTCACTGTAAAACCGAGTTGGAGCTTGTACCTCCCCATATATATGTATGGAGTGGAGTTGGCAACTGAAAAGAAACTTTGTGTTCCCTTCAAGCTAGGTGAAGGACGGCTTTCACACACACTTATCTCTCAGAACTGAGCATGTGGAGAGACGTTCGTTCATCCAGCACAAAGGGAACGGGTTGCAGGAGAAACCCTTACTCTGGTTTCTCATTCTGTTTCCTAGTGCCGGTTTGAAGTGCCTGCCGTTTTCACTGTAAAACCGAGTTGGAGCTTGTACCTCCCCATATATATGTATGGAGTGGAGTTGGCAACTGAAAAGAAACTTTGTGTTCCCTTCAAGCTAGGTGAAGGACGGCTTTCACACACACTTATCTCTCAGAACTGAGCATGTGGAGAGACGTTCGTTCATCCAGCACAAAGGGAACGGGTTGCAGGAGAAACCCTTACTCTGGTTTCTCAGTCTGTTTCCTAGTGCCGGTTTGAAGTGCCTGCCGTTTTCACTGTAAAACCGAGTTGGAGCTTGTACCTCCCCATATATATGTATGGAGTGGAGTTGGCAACTGAAAAGAAACTTTGTGTTCCCTTCAAGCTAGGTGAGGGACGGCTTTCACACACACTTATCTCTCAGAACTGAGCATGTGGAGAGACGTTCGTTCATCCAGCACAAAGGGAACGGGTTGCAGGAGAAACCCTTACTCTGGTTTCTCAGTCGGTTTCCTAGTGCCGGTTTGAAGTGCCTGCCGTTTTCACTGTAAAACCGAGTTGGAGCTTGTACCTCCCCATATATATGTATGGAGTGGAGTTGGCAACTGAAAAGAAACTTTGTGTTCCCTTCAAGCTAGGTGAAGGACGGCTTTCACACACACTTATCTCTCAGAACTGAGCATGTGGAGAGACGTTCGTTCATCCAGCACAAAGGGAACGGGTTGCAGGAGAAACCCTTACTCTGGTTTCTCAGTCTGTTTCCTAGTGCCGGTTTGAAGTGCCTGCCGTTTTCACTGTAAAACCGAGTTGGAGCTTGTACCTCCCCATGTATATGTATGGAGTGGTGTTGGCAACTGAAAAGAAACTTTGTGTTCCCTTCAAGCTAGGTGAAGGACGGTTTTCACACACACTTATCTCTCAGAACTGAGCATGTGGAGAGACGTTCGTTCATCCAGCACAAAGGGAACGGGTTGCAGGAGAAACCCTTACTCTGGTTTCTCAGTCTGTTTCCTAGTGCCGGTTTGAAGTGCGTGCCGTTTTCAGTGTAAAACCGAGTTGGAGCTTGTACCTCCCCATATATATGTATGGAGTGGAGTTGGCAACTGAAAAGAAACTTTGTGTTCCCTTCAAGCTAGGTGAAGGACGGCTTTCACACACACTTATCTCTCAGAACTGAGCATGTGGAGAGACGTTCTTTCATCCAGCACAAAGGGAACGGGTTGCAGGAGAAACCCTTACTCTGGTTTCTCAGTCTGTTTCCTAGTGCCGGTTTGAAGTGCCTGCCGTTTTCACTGTAAAACCGAGTTGGAGCTTGTACCTCCCCATGTATATGTATGTAGTGGTGTTGGCAACTGAAAAGAAACTTTGTGTTCCCTTCAAGCTAGGTGAAGGACGGCTTTCACACACACTTATCTCTCAGAACTGAGCATGTGGAGAGACGTTCGTTCATCCAGCACAAAGGGAACGGGTTGCAGGAGAAACCCTTACTCTGGTTTCTCAGTCTGTTTCCTAGTGCCGGTTTGAAGTGCCTGCCGTTTTCACTGTAAAACCGAGTTGGAGCTTGTACCTCCCCATATATATGTATGGAGTGGAGTTGGCAACTGAAAAGAAACTTTGTGTTCCCTTCAAGCTAGGTGAAGGACGGCTTTCACACACACTTATCTCTCAGAACTGAGCATGTGGAGAGACGTTCGTTCATCCAGCACAAAGGGAACGGGTTGCAGGAGAAACCCTTACTCTGGTTTCTCAGTCTGTTTCCTAGTGCCGGTTTGAAGTGCCTGCCGTTTTCACTGTAAAACCGAGTTGGAGCTTGTACCTCCCCTTATATATGTATGGAGTGGAGTTGGCAACTGAAAAGAAACTTTGTGTTCCCTTCAAGCTAGGTGAAGGACGGCTTTCACACACACTTATCTCTCAGAACTGAGCATGTGGAGAGACGTTCGTTCATCCAGCACAAAGGGAACGGGTTGCAGGAGAAACCCTTACTCTGGTTTCTCAGTCTGTTTCCTAGTGCCGGTTTGAAGTGCCTGCCGTTTTCACTGTAAAACCGAGTTGGAGCTTGTACCTCCCCATATATATGTATGGAGTGGAGTTGGCAACTGAAAAGAAACTTTGTGTTCCCTTCAAGCTAGGTGAAGGACGGCTTTCACACACACTTATCTCTCAGAACTGAGCATGTGGAGAGACGTTCGTTCATCCAGCAGAAAGGGAACGGGTTGCAGGAGAAACCCTTACTCTGGTTTCTCAGTCTGTTTCCTAGTGCCGGTTTGAAGTGCCTGCCGTTTTCACTGTAAAACCGAGTTGGAGCTTGTACATCCCCATATATATGTATGGAGTGGAGTTGGCAACTGAAAAGAAACTTTGTGTTCCCTTCAAGCTAGGTGAAGGACGGCTTTCACACACACTTATCTCTCAGAACTGAGCATGTGGAGAGACGTTCGTTCATCCAGCACAAAGGGAACGGTTGGCAGGAGAAACCCTTACTCTGGTTTCTCAGTCGGTTTCCTAGTGCCGGTTTGAAGTGCCTGCCGTTTTCACTGTAAAACCGAGTTGGAGCTTGTACCTCCCCATATATATGTATGGAGTGGAGTTGGCAACTGAAAAGAAACTTTGTGTTCCCTTCAAGCTAGTTGAAGGACGGCTTTCACACACACTTATCTCTCAGAACTGAGCATGTGGAGAGACGTTCGTTCATCCAGCACAAAGGGAACGGGTTGCAGGAGAAACCTTTACTCTGGTTTCTCAGTCTGTTTCCTAGTGCCGGTTTGAAGTGCCTGCCGTTTTCACTGTAAAACCGAGTTGGAGCTTGTACCTCCCCATGTATATGTAGGGAGTGGTGTTGGCAACTGAAAAGAAACTTTGTGTTCCCTTCAAGCTAGGTGAAGGACGGCTTTCACACACACTTATCTCTCAGAACTGAGCATGTGGAGAGACGTTCGTTCATCCAGCACAAAGGGAACGGGTTGCAGGAGAAACCCTTACTCTGGTTTCTCAGTCTGTTTCCTAGTGCCGGTTTGAAGTGCCTGCCGTTTTCACTGTAAAACCGAGTTGGAGCTTGTACCTCCCCATATATATGTATGGAGTGGAGTTGGCAACTGAAAAGAAACTTTGTGTTCCCTTCAAGCTAGGTGAAGGACGGCTTTCACACACACTTATCTCTCAGAACTGAGCATGTGGAGAGACGTTCGTTTATCCAGCACAAAGGGAACGGGTTGCAGGAGAAACCCTTACTCTGGTTTCTCAGTCGGTTTCCTAGTGCCGGTTTGAAGTGCCTGCCGTTTTCTCTGTAAAACCGAGTTGGAGCTTGTACCTCCCCATATATATGTATGGAGTGGAGTTGGCAACTGAAAAGAAACTTTGTGTTCCCTTCAAGCTAGGTGAAGGACGGCTTTCACACACACTTATCTCTCAGAACTGAGCATGTGGAGAGACGTTCGTTCATCCAGCACAAAGGGAACGGGTTGCAGGAGAAACCCTTACTCTGGTTTCTCAGTCGGTTTCCTAGTAGCGGTTTGAAGTGCCTGCCGTTTTCACTGTAAAACCGAGTTGGAGCTTGTACCTCCCCATATATATGTATGGAGTGGAGTTGGCAACTGAAAAGAAACTTTGTGTTCCCTTCAAGCTAGGTGAAGGACGGCTTTCACACACACTTATCTCTCAGAACTGAGCATGTGGAGAGACGTTCGTTCATCCAGCACAAAGGGAACGGGTTGCAGGAGAAACCCTTACTCTGGTTTCTCAGTCTGTTTCCTAGTGCCGGTTTGAAGTGCCTGCCGTTTTCACTGTAAAACCGAGTTGGAGCTTGTACCTCCCCATGTATATGTATGGAGTGGTGTTGGCAACTGAAAAGAAACTTTGTGTTCCCTTCAAGCTAGGTGAAGGACGGCTTTCACACACACTTATCTCTCAGAACTGAGCATGTGGAGAGACGTTCGTTCATCCAGCACAAAGGGAACGGGTTGCAGGAGAAACCCTTACTCTGGTTTCTCAGTCTGTTTCCTAGTGCCGGTTTGAAGTGCCTGCCGTTTTCACTGTAAAACCGAGTTGGAGCTTGTACCTCCCCATATATATGTATGGAGTGGAGTTGGCAACTGAAAAGAAACTTTGTGTTCCCTTCAAGCTAGGTGAGGGACGGCTTTCACACACACTTATCTCTCAGAACTGAGCATGTGGAGAGACGTTCGTTCATCCAGCACAAAGGGAACGGGTTGCAGGAGAAACCCTTACTCTGGTTTCTCAGTCGGTTTCCTAGTGCCGGTTTGAAGTGCCTGCCGTTTTCACTGTAAAACCGAGTTGGAGCTTGTACCTCCCCATATATATGTATGGAGTGGAGTTGGCAACTGAAAAGAAACTTTGTGTTCCCTTCAAGCTAGGTGAAGGACGGCTTTCACACACACTTATCTCTCAGAACTGAGCATGTGGAGAGACGTTCGTTCATCCAGCACAAAGGGAACGGGTTGCAGGAGAAACCCTTACTCTGGTTTCTCAGTCTGTTTCCTAGTGCCGGTTTGAAGTGCCTGCCGTTTTCACTGTAAAACCGAGTTGGAGCTTGTACCTCCCCATGTATATGTATGGAGTGGTGTTGGCAACTGAAAAGAAACTTTGTGTTCCCTTCAAGCTAGGTGAAGGACGGCTTTCACACACACTTATCTCTCAGAACTGAGCATGTGGAGAGACGTTCGTTCATCCAGCACAAAGGGAACGGGTTGCAGGAGAAACCCTTACTCTGGTTTCTCAGTCTGTTTCCTAGTGCCGGTTTGAAGTGCCTGCCGTTTTCACTGTAAAACCGAGTTGGAGCTTGTACCTCCCCATATATATGTATGGAGTGGAGTTGGCAACTGAAAAGAAACTTTGTGTTCCCTTCAAGCTAGGTGAAGGACGGCTTTCACACACACTTATCTCTCAGAACTGAGCATGTGGAGAGACGTTCTTTCATCCAGCACAAAGGGAACGGGTTGCAGGAGAAACCCTTACTCTGGTTTCTCAGTCTGTTTCCTAGTGCCGGTTTGAAGTGCCTGCCGTTTTCACTGTAAAACCGAGTTGGAGCTTGTACCTCCCCATGTATATGTATGTAGTGGTGTTGGCAACTGAAAAGAAACTTTGTGTTCCCTTCAAGCTAGGTGAAGGACGGCTTTCACACACACTTATCTCTCAGAACTGAGCATGTGGAGAGACGTTCGTTCATCCAGCACAAAGGGAACGGGTTGCAGGAGAAACCCTTACTCTGGTTTCTCAGTCTGTTTCCTAGTGCCGGTTTGAAGTGCCTGCCGTTTTCACTGTAAAACCGAGTTGGAGCTTGTACCTCCCCATATATATGTATGGAGTGGAGTTGGCAACTGAAAAGAAACTTTGTGTTCCCTTCAAGCTAGGTGAAGGACGGCTTTCACACACACTTATCTCTCAGAACTGAGCATGTGGAGAGACGTTCGTTCATCCAGCACAAAGGGAACGGGTTGCAGGAGAAACCCTTACTCTGGTTTCTCAGTCTGTTTCCTAGTGCCGGTTTGAAGTGCCTGCCGTTTTCACTGTAAAACCGAGTTGGAGCTTGTACCTCCCCTTATATATGTATGGAGTGGAGTTGGCAACTGAAAAGAAACTTTGTGTTCCCTTCAAGCTAGGTGAAGGACGGCTTTCACACACACTTATCTCTCAGAACTGAGCATGTGGAGAGACGTTCGTTCATCCAGCACAAAGGGAACGGGTTGCAGGAGAAACCCTTACTCTGGTTTCTCAGTCTGTTTCCTAGTGCCGGTTTGAAGTGCCTGCCGTTTTCACTGTAAAACCGAGTTGGAGCTTGTACCTCCCCATATATATGTATGGAGTGGAGTTGGCAACTGAAAAGAAACTTTGTGTTCCCTTCAAGCTAGGTGAAGGACGGCTTTCACACACACTTATCTCTCAGAACTGAGCATGTGGAGAGACGTTCGTTCATCCAGCAGAAAGGGAACGGGTTGCAGGAGAAACCCTTACTCTGGTTTCTCAGTCTGTTTCCTAGTGCCGGTTTGAAGTGCCTGCCGTTTTCACTGTAAAACCGAGTTGGAGCTTGTACCTCCCCATATATATGTATGCAGTGGAGTTGGCAACTGAAAAGAAACTTTGTGTTCCCTTCAAGCTAGGTGAAGGACGGCTTTCACACACACTTATCTCTCAGAACTGAGCATGTGGAGAGACGTTCGTTCATCCAGCACAAAGGGAACGGTTGGCAGGAGAAACCCTTACTCTGGTTTCTCAGTCGGTTTCCTAGTGCCGGTTTGAAGTGCCTGCCGTTTTCACTGTAAAACCGAGTTGGAGCTTGTACCTCCCCATATATATGTATGGAGTGGAGTTGGCAACTGAAAAGAAACTTTGTGTTCCCTTCAAGCTAGTTGAAGGACGGCTTTCACACACACTTATCTCTCAGAACTGAGCATGTGGAGAGACGTTCGTTCATCCAGCACAAAGGGAACGGGTTGCAGGAGAAACCTTTACTCTGGTTTCTCAGTCTGTTTCCTAGTGCCGGTTTGAAGTGCCTGCCGTTTTCACTGTAAAACCGAGTTGGAGCTTGTACCTCCCCATGTATATGTAGGGAGTGGTGTTGGCAACTGAAAAGAAACTTTGTGTTCCCTTCAAGCTAGGTGAAGGACGGCTTTCACACACACTTATCTCTCAGAACTGAGCATGTGGAGAGACGTTCGTTCATCCAGCACAAAGGGAACGGGTTGCAGGAGAAACCCTTACTCTGGTTTCTCAGTCTGTTTCCTAGTGCCGGTTTGAAGTGCCTGCCGTTTTCACTGTAAAACCGAGTTGGAGCTTGTACCTCCCCATGTATATGTATGGAGTGGATTTGGCAACTGAAAAGAAACTTTGTGTTCCCTTCAAGCTAGGTGAAGGACGGCTTTCACACACACTTATCTCTCAGAACTGAGCATGTGGAGAGACGTTCGTTCATCCAGCACAAAGGGAACGGGTTCCAGGAGAAACCCTTACTCTGGTTTCTCAGTCTGTTTCCTAGTGCCGGTTTGAAGTGCCTGCCGTTTTCACTGTAAAACCGAGTTGGAGCTTGTACCTCCCCATATATATGTATGGAGTGGAGTTGGCAACTGAAAAGAAACTTTGTGTTCCCTTCAAGCTAGGTGAAGGACGGCTTTCACACACACTTATCTCTCAGAACTGAGCATGTGGAGAGACGTTCGTTCATCCAGCACAAAGGGAACGGTTTGCAGGAGAAACCCTTACTCTGGTTTCTCAGTCTGTTTCCTAGTGCCGGTTTGAAGTGCCTACCGTTTTCACGGTAAAACCGAGTTGGAGCTTGTACCTCCCCATATATATGTATGGAGTGGAGTTGGCAACTGAAAAGAAACTTTGTGTTCCCTTCAAGCTAGGTGAAGGACGGCTTTCACACACACTTATCTCTCAGAACTGAGCATGTGGAGAGACGTTCGTTCATCCAGCACAAAGGGAACGGGTTGCAGGAGAAACCCTTACTCTGGTTTCTCAGTCTGTTTCCTAGTGCCGGTTTGAAGTGCCTGCCGTTTTCACTGTAAAACCGAGTTGGAGTTTGTACCTCCCCATATATATGTATGGAGTGGAGTTGGCAACTGAAAAGAAACTTTGTGTTCCCTTCAAGCTAGGTGAAGGACGGCTTTCACACACACTTATCTCTCAGAACTGAGCATGTGGAGAGACGTTCGTTCATCCAGCACAAAGGGAACGGGTTGCAGGAGAAACCCTTACTCTGGTTTCTCAGTCTGTTTCCTAGTGCCGGTTTGAAGTGCCTGCCGTTTTCACTGTAAAACCGAGTTGGAGCTTGTACCTCCCCATATATATGTATGGAGTGGAGTTGGCAACTGAAAAGAAACTTTGTGTTCCCTTCAAGCTAGGTGAAGGACGGCTTTCACACACACTTATCTCTCAGAACTGAGCATGTGGAGAGACGTTCGTTCATCCAGCACAAAGGGAACGGGTTGCAGGAGAAACCCTTACTCTGGTTTCTCAGTCTGTTTCCTAGTGCCGGTTTGAAGTGCCTGCCGTTTTCACTGTAAAACCGAGTTGGAGCTTGTACCTCCCCATATATATGTATGGAGTGGAGTTGGCAACTGAAAAGAAACTTTGTGTTCCCTTCAAGCTAGGTGAAGGACGGCTTTCACACACACTTATCTCTCAGAACTGAGCATGTGGAGAGACGTTCGTTCATCCAGCACAAAGGGAACGGGTTGCAGGAGAAACCCTTACTCTGGTTTCTCAGTCTGTTTCCTAGTGCCGGTTTGAAGTGCCTGCCGTTTTCACTGTAAAACCGAGTTGGAGCTTGTACCTCCCCATATATATGTATGGAGTGGAGTTGGCAACTGAAAAGAAACTTTGTGTTCCCTTCAAGCTAGGTGAAGGACGGCTTCCACACACACTTATCTCTCAGAACTGAGCATGTGGAGAGACGTTCGTTCATCCAGCACAAAGGGAACGGGTTGCAGGAGAAACCCTTACTCTGGTTTCTCAGTCTGTTTCCTAGTGCCGGTTTGAAGTGCCTGCCGTTTTCACTGTAAAACCGAGTTGGAGCTTGTACCTCCCCATATATATGTATGGAGTGGAGTTGGCAACTGAAAAGAAACTTTGTGTTCCCTTCAAGCTAGGTGAAGGACGGCTTTCACACACACTTATCTCTCAGAACTGAGCATGTGGAGAGACGTTCGTTCATCCAGCACAAAGGGAACGGGTTGCAGGAGAAACCCTTACTCTGGTTTCTCAGTCTGTTTCCTAGTGCCGGTTTGAAGTGCCTGCCGTTTTCACTGTAAAACCGAGTTGGAGATTGTACCTCCCTATATATATTTATGAAGTGGAGTTGGCAACTGAAAAGAAACTTTGTGTTCCCTTCAAGCTAGGTGAAGGACGGCTTTCACACACACTTATCTCTCAGAACTGAGCATGTGGAGAGACGTTCGTTCATCCAGCACAAAGGGAACGGTTGGCAGGAGAAACCCTTACTGTGGTTTCTCAGTCTGTTTCCTAGTGCCGGTTTGAAGTGCCTGCCGTTTTCACTGTAAAACCGAGTTGGAGCTTGTACCTCCCCATATATATGTATGGAGTGGATTTGGCAACTGAAAAGAAACTTTGTGTTCCCTTCAAGCTAGGTGAAGGACGGCTTTCACACACACTTATCTCTCAGAACTGAGCATGTGGAGAGACGTTCGTTCATCCAGCACAAAGGTAACGGGTTGCAGGAGAATCCCTTACTCTGGTTTCTCAGTCGGTTTCCTAGTGCCGGTTTGAAGTGCCTGCCGTTTTCACTGTAAAACCGAGTTGGAGCTTGTACCTCCCCATATATATGTATGGAGTGGAGTTGGCAACTGAAAAGAAACTTTGTGTTCCCTTCAAGCTAGGTGAAGGACGGCTTTCACACACACTTATCTCTCAGAACTGAGCATGTGGAGAGACGTTCGTTCATCCAGCACAAAGGGAACGGGTTGCAGGAGAAACCCTTACTCTTGTTTCTCAGTCTGTTTCCTAGTGCCGGTTTGAAGTGCCTGCCGTTTTCACTGTAAAACCGAGTTGGAGCTTGTACCTCCCCATATATATGTATGGAGTGGAGTTGGCAACTGAAAAGAAACTTTGTGTTCCCTTCAAGCTAGGTGAAGGACGGCTTTCACACACACTTATCTCTCAGAACTGAGCATGTGGAGAGACGTTCGTTCATCCAGCACAAAGGGAACGGTTGGCAGGAGAAACCCTTACTCTGGTTTCTCAGTCGGTTTCCTAGTACCGGTTTGAAGTGCCTGCCGTTTTCACTGTAAAACCGAGTTGGAGCTTGTACCTCCCCATATATATGTATGGAGTGGAGTTGGCAACTGAAAAGAAACTTTGTGTTCCCTTCAAGCTAGGTGAAGGACGGCTTTCACACACACTTATCTCTCAGAACTGAGCATGTGGAGAGACGTTCGTTCATCCAGCACAAAGGGAACGGGTTGCAGGAGAATCCCTTACTCTGGTTTCTCAGTCTGTTTCCTATTGCCGGTGTGAAGTGCCTGCCATTTTCACTGTAAAACCGAGTTGGAGCTTGTACCTCCCCATATATATGTATGGAGTGGAGTTGGCAACTGAAAAGAAACTTTGTGTTCCCTTCAAGCTAGGTGAAGGACGGCTTTCACACACACTTATCTCTCAGAACTGAGCATGTGGAGAGACGTTCGTTCATCCAGCACAAAGGGAACGGTTTGCAGGAGAAACCCTTACTCCGGTTTCTCAGTCGGTTTCCTAGTGCCGGTTTGAAGTGCCTACCGTTTTCACTGTAAAACCGAGTTGGAGCTTGTACCTCCCCATATATATATATGGAGTGGAGTTGGCAACTGAAAAGAAACTTTGTGTTCCCTTCAAGCTAGGTGAAGGACGGCTTTCACACACACTTATCTCTCAGAACTGAGCATGTGGAGAGACTTTCGTTCATCCAGCACAAAGGGAACGGGTTGCAGGAGAAACCCTTACTCTGGTTTCTCAGTCGGTTTCCTAGTGCCGGTTTGAAGTGCCTGCCGTTTTCACTGTAAAACCGAGTTGGAGCTTGTACCTCCCCATATATATGTATGGAGTGGAGTTGGCAACTGAAAAGAAACTTTGTGTTCCCTTCAAGCTAGGTGAAGGACGGCTTCACACACACTTATCTCTCAGAACTGAGCATGTGGAGAGACGTTCGTTCATCCAGCACAAAGGGAACGGGTTGCAGGAGAAACCCTTACTCTGGTTTCTCAGTCTGTTTCCTAGTGCCGGTTTGAAGTGCCTGCCGTTTTCACTGTAAAACCGAGTTGGATCTGGTACCTCCCCATATATATGTATGGAGTGGAGTTGGCAACTGAAAAGAAACTTTGTGTTCCCTTCAAGCTAGGTGAAGGACGGCTTTCACACACACTTATCTCTCAGAACTGAGCATGTGGAGAGACGTTCGTTCATCCAGCACAAAGGGAACGGGTTGCAGGAGAAACCCTTACTCTGGTTTCTCAGTCTGTTTCCTAGTGCCGGTTTGAAGTGCCTGCCGTTTTCACTGTAAAACCGAGTTGGAGCTTGTACCTCCCCATATATATGTATGGAGTGGAGTTGGCAACTGAAAAGAAACTTTGTGTTCCCTTCAAGATAGGTGAAGGACGGCTTTCACACACACTTATCTCTCAGAACTGAGCATGTGGAGAGACGTTCATTCATCCAGCACAAAGGGAACGGGTTGCAGGAGAAACCCTTACTCTGGTTTCTCAGTCTGTTTCCTAGTGCCGGTTTGAAGTGCCTGCCGTTTTCACTGTAAAACCGAGTTGGAGCTTGTACCTCCCCATATATATGTATGGAGTGGAGTTGGCAACTGAAAAGAAACTTTGTGTTCCCTTCAAGCTAGGTGAAGGACGGCTTTCACACACACTTATCTCTCAGAACTGAGCATGTGGAGAGACGTTCGTTCATCCAGCACAAAGGGAACGGGTCGCAGGAGAAACCCTTACTCTGGTTTCTCAGTCTGTTTCCTAGTGCCGGTTTGAAGTGCCTGCCGTTTTCACTGTAAAACCGAGTTTGAGCTTGTACCTCCCCATATATATGTATGGAGTGGAGTTGGCAACTGAAAAGAAACTTTGTGTTCCCTTCAAGCTAGGTGAAGGACGGCTTTCACACACACTTATCTCTCAGAACTGAGCATGTGGAGAGACGTTCGTTCATCCAGCACAAAGGGAACGGTTGGCAGGAGAAACCCTTACTCTGGTTTCTCAGTCGGTTTCCTAGTACCGGTTTGAAGTGCCTGCCGTTTTCACTGTAAAACCGAGTTGGAGCTTGTACCTCCCCATATATATGTATGGAGTGGAGTTGGCAACTGAAAAGAAACTTTGTGTTCCCTTCAAGCTAGGTGAAGGACGGCTTTCACACACACTTATCTCTCAGAACTGAGCATGTGGAGAGACGTTCGTTCATCCAGCACAAAGGGAACGGGTTGCAGGAGAATCCCTTACTCTGGTTTCTCAGTCTGTTTCCTATTGCCGGTGTGAAGTGCCTGCCGTTTTCACTGTAAAACCGAGTTGGAGCTTGTACCTCCCCATATATATGTATGGAGTGGAGTTGGCAACTGAAAAGAAACTTTGTGTTCCCTTCAAGCTAGGTGAAGGACGGCTTTCACACACACTTATCTCTCAGAACTGAGCATGTGGAGAGACGTTCGTTCATCCAGCACAAAGGGAACGGTTTGCAGGAGAAACCCTTACTCCGGTTTCTCAGTCTGTTTCCTAGTGCCGGTTTGAAGTGCCTGCCGTTTTCACTGTAAAACCGAGTTGGAGCTTGTACCTCCCCATATATATATATGGAGTGGAGTTGGCAACTGAAAAGAAACTTTGTGTTCCCTTCAAGCTAGGTGAAGGACGGCTTTCACACACACTTATCTCTCAGAACTGAGCATGTGGAGAGACTTTCGTTCATCCAGCACAAAGGGAACGGGTTGCAGGAGAAACCCTTACTCTGGTTTCTCAGTCGGTTTCCTAGTGCCGGTTTGAAGTGCCTGCCGTTTTCACTGTAAAACCGAGTTGGAGCTTGTACCTCCCCATATATATGTATGGAGTGGAGTTGGCAACTGAAAAGAAACTTTGTGTTCCCTTCAAGCTAGGTGAAGGACGGCTTCACACACACTTATCTCTCAGAACTGAGCATGTGGAGAGACGTTCGTTCATCCAGCACAAAGGGAACGGGTTGCAGGAGAAACCCTTACTCTGGTTTCTCAGTCTGTTTCCTAGTGCCGGTTTGAAGTGCCTGCCGTTTTCACTGTAAAACCGAGTTGGATCTGGTACCTCCCCATATATATGTATGGAGTGGAGTTGGCAACTGAAAAGAAACTTTGTGTTCCCTTCAAGCTAGGTGAAGGACGGCTTTCACACACACTTATCTCTCAGAACTGAGCATGTGGAGAGACGTTCGTTCATCCAGCACAAAGGGAACGGGTTGCAGGAGAAACCCTTACTCTGGTTTCTCAGTCTGTTTCCTAGTGCCGGTTTGAAGTGCCTGCCGTTTTCACTGTAAAACCGAGTTGGAGCTTGTACCTCCCCATATATATGTATGGAGTGGAGTTGGCAACTGAAAAGAAACTTTGTGTTCCCTTCAAGCTAGGTGAAGGACGGCTTTCACACACACTTATCTCTCAGAACTGAGCATGTGGAGAGACGTTCGTTCATCCAGCACAAAGGGAACGGGTTGCAGGAGAAACCCTTACTCTGGTTTCTCAGTCTGTTTCCTAGTGCCGGTTTGAAGTGCCTGCCGTTTTCACTGTAAAACCGAGTTGGAGCTTGTACCTCCCCATATATATGTATGGAGTGGAGTTGGCAACTGAAAAGAAACTTTGTGTTCCCTTCAAGCTAGGTGAAGGACGGCTTTCACACACACTTATCTCTCAGAACTGAGCATGTGGAGAGACGTTCGTTCATCCAGCACAAAGGGAACGGGTTGCAGGAGAAACCCTTACTCTGGTTTCTCAGTCGGTTTCCTAGTGCCGGTTTGAAGTGCCTGCCGTTTTCACTGTAAAACCGAGTTGGAGCTTGTACCTCCCCATATATATGTATGGAGTGGAGTTGGCAACTGAAAAGAAACTTTGTGTTCCCTTCAAGCTAGGTGAAGGACGGCTTTCACACACACTTATCTCTCAGAACTGAGCATGTGGAGAGACTTTCGTTCATCCAGCACAAAGGGAACGGGTTGCAGGAGAAACCCTTACTCTGGTTTCTCAGTCGGTTTCCTAGTGCCGGTTTGAAGTGCCTGCCGTTTTCACTGTAAAACCGAGTTGGAGCTTGTACCTCCCCATATATATGTATGGAGTGGAGTTGGCAACTGAAAAGAAACTTTGTGTTCCCTTCAAGCTAGGTGAAGGACGGCTTTCACACACACTTATCTCTCAGAACTGAGCATGTGGAGAGACGTTCGTTCATCCAGCACAAAGGGAACGGGTTGCAGGAGAAACCCTTACTCTGGTTTCTCATTCTGTTTCCTAGTGCCGGTTTGAAGTGCCTGCCGTTTTCACTGTAAAACCGAGTTGGAGCTTGTACCTCCCCATATATATGTATGGAGTGGAGTTGGCAACTGAAAAGAAACTTTGTGTTCCCTTCAAGCTAGGTGAAGGACGGCTTTCACACACACTTATCTCTCAGAACTGAGCATGTGGAGAGACGTTCGTTCATCCAGCACAAAGGGAACGGGTTGCAGGAGAAACCCTTACTCTGGTTTCTCAGTCTGTTTCCTAGTGCCGGTTTGAAGTGCCTGCCGTTTTCACTGTAAAACCGAGTTGGAGCTTGTACCTCCCCATATATATGTATGGAGTGGAGTTGGCAACTGAAAAGAAACTTTGTGTTCCCTTCAAGCTAGGTGAAGGACGGCTTTCACACACACTTATCTCTCAGAACTGAGCATGTGGAGAGACGTTCGTTCATCCAGCAGAAAGGGAACGGGTTGCAGGAGAAACCCTTACTCTGGTTTCTCAGTCTGTTTCCTAGTGCCGGTTTGAAGTGCCTGCCGTTTTCACTGTAAAACCGAGTTGGAGCTTGTACCACCCCATATATATGTATGGAGTGGAGTTGGCAACTGAAAAGAAACTTTGTGTTCCCTTCAAGCTAGGTGAAGGACGGCTTCACACACACTTATCTCTCAGAACTGAGCATGTGGAGAGACGTTCGTTCATCCAGCACAAAGGGAACGGGTTGCAGAAGAAACCCTTACTCTGGTTTCTCAGTCTGTTTCCTAGTGCCGGTTTGAAGTGCCTGCCGTTTTCACTGTAAAACCGAGTTGGATCTGGTACCTCCCCATATATATGTATGGAGTGGAGTTGGCAACTGAAAAGAAACTTTGTGTTCCCTTCAAGCTAGGTGAAGGACGGCTTTCACACACACTTATCTCTCAGAACTGAGCATGTGGAGAGACGTTCGTTCATCCAGCACAAAGGGAACGGGTTGCAGGAGAAACCCTTACTCTGGTTTCTCAGTCTGTTTCCTAGTGCCGGTTTGAAGTGCCTGCCGTTTTCACTGTAAAACCGAGTTGGAGCTTGTACCTCCCCATATATATGTATGGAGTGGAGTTGGCAACTGAAAAGAAACTTTGTGTTCCCTTCAAGCTAGGTGAAGGACGGCTTTCACACACACTTATCTCTCAGAACTGAGCATGTGGAGAGACGTTCATTCATCCAGCACAAAGGGAACGGGTTGCAGGAGAAACCCTTACTCTGGTTTCTCAGTCTGTTTCCTAGTGCCGGTTTGAAGTGCCTGCCGTTTTCACTGTAAAACCGAGTTGGAGCTTGTACCTCCCCATATATATGTATGGAGTGGAGTTGGCAACTGAAAAGAAACTTTGTGTTCCCTTCAAGCTAGGTGAAGGACGGCTTTCACACACACTTATCTCTCAGAACTGAGCATGTGGAGAGACGTTCGTTCATCCAGCACAAAGGGAACGGGTCGCAGGAGAAACCCTTACTCTGGTTTCTCAGTCTGTTTCCTAGTGCCGGTTTGAAGTGCCTGCCGTTTTCACTGTAAAACCGAGTTGGAGCTTGTACCTCCCCATATATATGTATGGAGTGGAGTTGGCAACTGAAAAGAAACTTTGTGTTCCCTTCAAGCTAGGTGAAGGACGGCTTTCACACACACTTATCTCTCAGAACTGAGCATGTGGAGAGACGTTCGTTCATCCAGCACAAAGGGAACGGGTTGCAGGAGAAACCCTTACTCTGGTTTCTCAGTCTGTTTCCTAGTGCCGGTTTGAAGTGCCTGCCGTTTTCACTGTAAAACCGAGTTGGAGCTTGTACCTCCCCATATATATGTATGGAGTGGAGTTGGCAACTGAAAAGAAACTTTGTGTTCCCTTCAAGCTAGGTGAAGGACGGCTTTCACACACACTTATCTCTCAGAACTGAGCATGTGGAGAGACGTTCGTTCATCCAGCACAAAGGGAACGGGTTGCAGGAGAAACCCTTACTCTGGTTTCTCAGTCGGTTTCCTAGTGCCGGTTTGAAGTGCCTGCCGTTTTCACTGTAAAACCGAGTTGGAGCTTGTACCTCCCCATATATATGTATGGAGTGGAGTTGGCAACTGAAAAGAAACTTTGTGTTCCCTTCAAGCTAGGTGAAGGACGGCTTTCACACACACTTATCTCTCAGAACTGAGCATGTGGAGAGACGTTCGTTCATCCAGCACAAAGGGAACGGGTTGCAGGAGAAACCCTTACTCTGGTTTCTCAGTCGGTTTCCTAGTAGCGGTTTGAAGTGCCTGCCGTTTTCACTGTAAAACCGAGTTGGAGCTTGTACCTCCCCATATATATGTATGGAGTGGAGTTGGCAACTGAAAAGAAACTTTGTGTTCCCTTCAAGCTAGGTGAAGGACGGCTTTCACACACACTTATCTCTCAGAACTGAGCATGTGGAGAGACGTTCGTTCATCCAGCACAAAGGGAACGGGTTGCAGGAGAAACCCTTACTCTGGTTTCTCAGTCTGTTTCCTAGTGCCGGTTTGAAGTGCCTGCCGTTTTCACTGTAAAACCGAGTTGGAGCTTGTACCTCCCCATATATATGTATGGAGTGGAGTTGGCAACTGAAAAGAAACTTTGTGTTCCCTTCAAGCTAGGTGAAGGACGGCTTTCACACACACTTATCTCTCAGAACTGAGCATGTGGAGAGACTTTCGTTCATCCAGCACAAAGGGAACGGGTTGCAGGAGAAACCCTTACTCTGGTTTCTCAGTCGGTTTCCTAGTGCCGGTTTGAAGTGCCTGCCGTTTTCACTGTAAAACCGAGTTGGAGCTTGTACCTCCCCATATATATGTATGGAGTGGAGTTGGCAACTGAAAAGAAACTTTGTGTTCCCTTCAAGCTAGGTGAAGGACGGCTTTCACACACACTTATCTCTCAGAACTGAGCATGTGGAGAGACGTTCGTTCATCCAGCACAAAGGGAACGGGTTGCAGGAGAAACCCTTACTCTGGTTTCTCATTCTGTTTCCTAGTGCCGGTTTGAAGTGCCTGCCGTTTTCACTGTAAAACCGAGTTGGAGCTTGTACCTCCCCATATATATGTATGGAGTGGAGTTGGCAACTGAAAAGAAACTTTGTGTTCCCTTCAAGCTAGGTGAAGGACGGCTTTCACACACACTTATCTCTCAGAACTGAGCATGTGGAGAGACGTTCGTTCATCCAGCACAAAGGGAACGGGTTGCAGGAGAAACCCTTACTCTGGTTTCTCATTCTGTTTCCTAGTGCCGGTTTGAAGTGCCTGCCGTTTTCACTGTAAAACCGAGTTGGAGCTTGTACCTCCCCATATATATGTATGGAGTGGAGTTGGCAACTGAAAAGAAACTTTGTGTTCCCTTCAAGCTAGGTGAAGGACGGCTTTCACACACACTTATCTCTCAGAACTGAGCATGTGGAGAGACGTTCGTTCATCCAGCACAAAGGGAACGGGTTGCAGGAGAAACCCTTACTCTGGTTTCTCAGTCTGTTTCCTAGTGCCGGTTTGAAGTGCCTGCCGTTTTCACTGTAAAACCGAGTTGGAGCTTGTACCTCCCCATATATATGTATGGAGTGGAGTTGGCAACTGAAAAGAAACTTTGTGTTCCCTTCAAGCTAGGTGAAGGACGGCTTTCACACACACTTATCTCTCAGAACTGAGCATGTGGAGAGACGTTCGTTCATCCAGCAGAAAGGGAACGGGTTGCAGGAGAAACCCTTACTCTGGTTTCTCAGTCTGTTTCCTAGTGCCGGTTTGAAGTGCCTGCCGTTTTCACTGTAAAACCGAGTTGGAGCTTGTACCACCCCATATATATGTATGGAGTGGAGTTGGCAACTGAAAAGAAACTTTGTGTTCCCTTCAAGCTAGGTGAAGGACGGCTTCACACACACTTATCTCTCAGAACTGAGCATGTGGAGAGACGTTCGTTCATCCAGCACAAAGGGAACGGGTTGCAGAAGAAACCCTTACTCTGGTTTCTCAGTCTGTTTCCTAGTGCCGGTTTGAAGTGCCTGCCGTTTTCACTGTAAAACCGAGTTGGATCTGGTACCTCCCCATATATATGTATGGAGTGGAGTTGGCAACTGAAAAGAAACTTTGTGTTCCCTTCAAGCTAGGTGAAGGACGGCTTTCACACACACTTATCTCTCAGAACTGAGCATGTGGAGAGACGTTCGTTCATCCAGCACAAAGGGAACGGGTTGCAGGAGAAACCCTTACTCTGGTTTCTCAGTCTGTTTCCTAGTGCCGGTTTGAAGTGCCTGCCGTTTTCACTGTAAAACCGAGTTGGAGCTTGTACCTCCCCATATATATGTATGGAGTGGAGTTGGCAACTGAAAAGAAACTTTGTGTTCCCTTCAAGCTAGGTGAAGGACGGCTTTCACACACACTTATCTCTCAGAACTGAGCATGTGGAGAGACGTTCATTCATCCAGCACAAAGGGAACGGGTTGCAGGAGAAACCCTTACTCTGGTTTCTCAGTCTGTTTCCTAGTGCCGGTTTGAAGTGCCTGCCGTTTTCACTGTAAAACCGAGTTGGAGCTTGTACCTCCCCATATATATGTATGGAGTGGAGTTGGCAACTGAAAAGAAACTTTGTGTTCCCTTCAAGCTAGGTGAAGGACGGCTTTCACACACACTTATCTCTCAGAACTGAGCATGTGGAGAGACGTTCGTTCATCCAGCACAAAGGGAACGGGTCGCAGGAGAAACCCTTACTCTGGTTTCTCAGTCTGTTTCCTAGTGCCGGTTTGAAGTGCCTGCCGTTTTCACTGTAAAACCGAGTTGGAGCTTGTACCTCCCCATATATATGTATGGAGTGGAGTTGGCAACTGAAAAGAAACTTTGTGTTCCCTTCAAGCTAGGTGAAGGACGGCTTTCACACACACTTATCTCTCAGAACTGAGCATGTGGAGAGACGTTCGTTCATCCAGCACAAAGGGAACGGGTTGCAGGAGAAACCCTTACTCTGGTTTCTCAGTCTGTTTCCTAGTGCCGGTTTGAAGTGCCTGCCGTTTTCACTGTAAAACCGAGTTGGAGCTTGTACCTCCCCATATATATGTATGGAGTGGAGTTGGCAACTGAAAAGAAACTTTGTGTTCCCTTCAAGCTAGGTGAAGGACGGCTTTCACACACACTTATCTCTCAGAACTGAGCATGTGGAGAGACGTTCGTTCATCCAGCACAAAGGGAACGGGTTGCAGGAGAAACCCTTACTCTGGTTTCTCAGTCGGTTTCCTAGTGCCGGTTTGAAGTGCCTGCCGTTTTCACTGTAAAACCGAGTTGGAGCTTGTACCTCCCCATATATATGTATGGAGTGGAGTTGGCAACTGAAAAGAAACTTTGTGTTCCCTTCAAGCTAGGTGAAGGACGGCTTTCACACACACTTATCTCTCAGAACTGAGCATGTGGAGAGACGTTCGTTCATCCAGCACAAAGGGAACGGGTTGCAGGAGAAACCCTTACTCTGGTTTCTCAGTCGGTTTCCTAGTAGCGGTTTGAAGTGCCTGCCGTTTTCACTGTAAAACCGAGTTGGAGCTTGTACCTCCCCATATATATGTATGGAGTGGAGTTGGCAACTGAAAAGAAACTTTGTGTTCCCTTCAAGCTAGGTGAAGGACGGCTTTCACACACACTTATCTCTCAGAACTGAGCATGTGGAGAGACGTTCGTTCATCCAGCACAAAGGGAACGGGTTGCAGGAGAAACCCTTACTCTGGTTTCTCAGTCTGTTTCCTAGTGCCGGTTTGAAGTGCCTGCCGTTTTCACTGTAAAACCGAGTTGGAGCTTGTACCTCCCCATATATATGTATGGAGTGGAGTTGGCAACTGAAAAGAAACTTTGTGTTCCCTTCAAGCTAGGTGAAGGACGGCTTTCACACACACTTATCTCTCAGAACTGAGCATGTGGAGAGACTTTCGTTCATCCAGCACAAAGGGAACGGGTTGCAGGAGAAACCCTTACTCTGGTTTCTCAGTCGGTTTCCTAGTGCCGGTTTGAAGTGCCTGCCGTTTTCACTGTAAAACCGAGTTGGAGCTTGTACCTCCCCATATATATGTATGGAGTGGAGTTGGCAACTGAAAAGAAACTTTGTGTTCCCTTCAAGCTAGGTGAAGGACGGCTTTCACACACACTTATCTCTCAGAACTGAGCATGTGGAGAGACGTTCGTTCATCCAGCACAAAGGGAACGGGTTGCAGGAGAAACCCTTACTCTGGTTTCTCATTCTGTTTCCTAGTGCCGGTTTGAAGTGCCTGCCGTTTTCACTGTAAAACCGAGTTGGAGCTTGTACCTCCCCATATATATGTATGGAGTGGAGTTGGCAACTGAAAAGAAACTTTGTGTTCCCTTCAAGCTAGGTGAAGGACGGCTTTCACACACACTTATCTCTCAGAACTGAGCATGTGGAGAGACGTTCGTTCATCCAGCACAAAGGGAACGGGTTGCAGGAGAAACCCTTACTCTGGTTTCTCAGTCTGTTTCCTAGTGCCGGTTTGAAGTGCCTGCCGTTTTCACTGTAAAACCGAGTTGGAGCTTGTACCTCCCCATATATATGTATGGAGTGGAGTTGGCAACTGAAAAGAAACTTTGTGTTCCCTTCAAGCTAGGTGAAGGACGGCTTTCACACACACTTATCTCTCAGAACTGAGCATGTGGAGAGACGTTCGTTCATCCAGCAGAAAGGGAACGGGTTGCAGGAGAAACCCTTACTCTGGTTTCTCAGTCTGTTTCCTAGTGCCGGTTTGAAGTGCCTGCCGTTTTCACTGTAAAACCGAGTTGGAGCTTGTACCACCCCATATATATGTATGGAGTGGAGTTGGCAACTGAAAAGAAACTTTGTGTTCCCTTCAAGCTAGGTGAAGGACGGCTTCACACACACTTATCTCTCAGAACTGAGCATGTGGAGAGACGTTCGTTCATCCAGCACAAAGGGAACGGGTTGCAGAAGAAACCCTTACTCTGGTTTCTCAGTCTGTTTCCTAGTGCCGGTTTGAAGTGCCTGCCGTTTTCACTGTAAAACCGAGTTGGATCTGGTACCTCCCCATATATATGTATGGAGTGGAGTTGGCAACTGAAAAGAAACTTTGTGTTCCCTTCAAGCTAGGTGAAGGACGGCTTTCACACACACTTATCTCTCAGAACTGAGCATGTGGAGAGACGTTCGTTCATCCAGCACAAAGGGAACGGGTTGCAGGAGAAACCCTTACTCTGGTTTCTCAGTCTGTTTCCTAGTGCCGGTTTGAAGTGCCTGCCGTTTTCACTGTAAAACCGAGTTGGAGCTTGTACCTCCCCATATATATGTATGGAGTGGAGTTGGCAACTGAAAAGAAACTTTGTGTTCCCTTCAAGCTAGGTGAAGGACGGCTTTCACACACACTTATCTCTCAGAACTGAGCATGTGGAGAGACGTTCATTCATCCAGCACAAAGGGAACGGGTTGCAGGAGAAACCCTTACTCTGGTTTCTCAGTCTGTTTCCTAGTGCCGGTTTGAAGTGCCTGCCGTTTTCACTGTAAAACCGAGTTGGAGCTTGTACCTCCCCATATATATGTATGGAGTGGAGTTGGCAACTGAAAAGAAACTTTGTGTTCCCTTCAAGCTAGGTGAAGGACGGCTTTCACACACACTTATCTCTCAGAACTGAGCATGTGGAGAGACGTTCGTTCATCCAGCACAAAGGGAACGGGTCGCAGGAGAAACCCTTACTCTGGTTTCTCAGTCTGTTTCCTAGTGCCGGTTTGAAGTGCCTGCCGTTTTCACTGTAAAACCGAGTTGGAGCTTGTACCTCCCCATATATATGTATGGAGTGGAGTTGGCAACTGAAAAGAAACTTTGTGTTCCCTTCAAGCTAGGTGAAGGACGGCTTTCACACACACTTATCTCTCAGAACTGAGCATGTGGAGAGACGTTCGTTCATCCAGCACAAAGGGAACGGGTTGCAGGAGAAACCCTTACTCTGGTTTCTCAGTCTGTTTCCTAGTGCCGGTTTGAAGTGCCTGCCGTTTTCACTGTAAAACCGAGTTGGAGCTTGTACCTCCCCATATATATGTATGGAGTGGAGTTGGCAACTGAAAAGAAACTTTGTGTTCCCTTCAAGCTAGGTGAAGGACGGCTTTCACACACACTTATCTCTCAGAACTGAGCATGTGGAGAGACGTTCGTTCATCCAGCACAAAGGGAACGGGTTGCAGGAGAAACCCTTACTCTGGTTTCTCAGTCGGTTTCCTAGTGCCGGTTTGAAGTGCCTGCCGTTTTCACTGTAAAACCGAGTTGGAGCTTGTACCTCCCCATATATATGTATGGAGTGGAGTTGGCAACTGAAAAGAAACTTTGTGTTCCCTTCAAGCTAGGTGAAGGACGGCTTTCACACACACTTATCTCTCAGAACTGAGCATGTGGAGAGACGTTCGTTCATCCAGCACAAAGGGAACGGGTTGCAGGAGAAACCCTTACTCTGGTTTCTCAGTCGGTTTCCTAGTAGCGGTTTGAAGTGCCTGCCGTTTTCACTGTAAAACCGAGTTGGAGCTTGTACCTCCCCATATATATGTATGGAGTGGAGTTGGCAACTGAAAAGAAACTTTGTGTTCCCTTCAAGCTAGGTGAAGGACGGCTTTCACACACACTTATCTCTCAGAACTGAGCATGTGGAGAGACGTTCGTTCATCCAGCACAAAGGGAACGGGTTGCAGGAGAAACCCTTACTCTGGTTTCTCAGTCTGTTTCCTAGTGCCGGTTTGAAGTGCCTGCCGTTTTCACTGTAAAACCGAGTTGGAGCTTGTACCTCCCCATATATATGTATGGAGTGGAGTTGGCAACTGAAAAGAAACTTTGTGTTCCCTTCAAGCTAGGTGAAGGACGGCTTTCACACACACTTATCTCTCAGAACTGAGCATGTGGAGAGACGTTCGTTCATCCAGCACAAAGGGAACGGGTTGCAGGAGAAACCCTTACTCTGGTTTCTCAGTCTGTTTCCTAGTGCCGGTTTGAAGTGCCTGCCGTTTTCACTGTAAAACCGAGTTGGAGCTTGTACCTCCCCATATATATGTATGGAGTGGAGTTGGCAACTGAAAAGAAACTTTGTGTTCCCTTCAAGCTAGGTGAAGGACGGCTTTCACACACACTTATCTCTCAGAACTGAGCATGTGGAGAGACGTTCGTTCATCCAGCACAAAGGGAACGGGTTGCAGGAGAAACCCTTACTCTGGTTTCTCAGTCTGTTTCCTAGTGCCGGTTTGAAGTGCCTGCCGTTTTCACTGTAAAACCGAGTTGGAGCTTGTACCTCCCCATATATATGTATGTAGTGGAGTTGGCAACTGGAAAGAAACTTTGTGTTCCCTTCAAGCTAGGTGAAGGACGGCTTTCACACACACTTATCTCTCAGAACTGAGCATGTGGAGAGACGTTCGTTCATCCAGCACAAAGGGAACGGTTGGCAGGAGAAACCCTTACTCTGGTTTCTCAGTCGGTTTCCTAGTACCGGTTTGAAGTGCCTGCCGTTTTCACTGTAAAACCGAGTTGGAGCTTGTACCTCCCCATATATATGTATGGAGTGGAGTTGGCAACTGAAAAGAAACTTTGTGTTCCCTTCAAGCTAGGTGAAGGACGGCTTTCACACACACTTATCTCTCAGAACTGAGCATGTGGAGAGACGTTCGTTCATCCAGCACAAAGGGAACGGGTTGCAGGAGAAACCCTTACTCTGGTTTCTCAGTCTGTTTCCTAGTGCCGGTTTGAAGTGCCTGCCGTTTTCACTGTAAAACCGAGTTGGAGCTTGTACCTCCCCATATATATGTATGGAGTGGAGTTGGCAACTGAAAAGAAACTTTGTGTTCCCTTCAAGCTAGGTGAAGGACGGCTTTCACACACACTTATCTCTCAGAACTGAGCATGTGGAGAGACGTTCGTTCATCCAGCACAAAGGGAACGGGTTGCAGGAGAAACCCTTACTCTGGTTTCTCAGTCGGTTTCCTAGTGCCGGTTTGAAGTGCCTGCCGTTTTCACTGTAAAACCGAGTTGGAGCTTGTACCTCCCCATATATATGTATGGAGTGGAGTTGGCAACTGAAAAGAAACTTTGTGTTCCCTTCAAGCTAGGTGAAGGACGGCTTTCACACACACTTATCTCTCAGAACTGAGCATGTGGAGAGACGTTCGTTCATCCAGCACAAAGGGAACGGGTTGCAGGAGAAACCCTTACTCTGGTTTCTCAGTCGGTTTCCTAGTAGCGGTTTGAAGTGCCTGCCGTTTTCACTGTAAAACCGAGTTGGAGCTTGTACCTCCCCATATATATGTATGGAGTGGAGTTGGCAACTGAAAAGAAACTTTGTGTTCCCTTCAAGCTAGGTGAAGGACGGCTTTCACACACACTTATCTCTCAGAACTGAGCATGTGGAGAGACGTTCGTTCATCCAGCACAAAGGGAACGGGTTGCAGGAGAAACCCTTACTCTGGTTTCTCAGTCTGTTTCCTAGTGCCGGTTTGAAGTGCCTGCCGTTTTCACTGTAAAACCGAGTTGGAGCTTGTACCTCCCCATATATATGTATGGAGTGGAGTTGGCAACTGAAAAGAAACTTTGTGTTCCCTTCAAGCTAGGTGAAGGACGGCTTTCACACACACTTATCTCTCAGAACTGAGCATGTGGAGAGACGTTCGTTCATCCAGCACAAAGGGAACGGGTTGCAGGAGAAACCCTTACTCTGGTTTCTCAGTCTGTTTCCTAGTGCCGGTTTGAAGTGCCTGCCGTTTTCACTGTAAAACCGAGTTGGAGCTTGTACCTCCCCATATATATGTATGGAGTGGAGTTGGCAACTGAAAAGAAACTTTGTGTTCCCTTCAAGCTAGGTGAAGGACGGCTTTCACACACACTTATCTCTCAGAACTGAGCATGTGGAGAGACGTTCGTTCATCCAGCACAAAGGGAACGGGTTGCAGGAGAAACCCTTACTCTGGTTTCTCAGTCTGTTTCCTAGTGCCGGTTTGAAGTGCCTGCCGTTTTCACTGTAAAACCGAGTTGGAGCTTGTACCTCCCCATATATATGTATGTAGTGGAGTTGGCAACTGGAAAGAAACTTTGTGTTCCCTTCAAGCTAGGTGAAGGACGGCTTTCACACACACTTATCTCTCAGAACTGAGCATGTGGAGAGACGTTCGTTCATCCAGCACAAAGGGAACGGTTGGCAGGAGAAACCCTTACTCTGGTTTCTCAGTCGGTTTCCTAGTACCGGTTTGAAGTGCCTGCCGTTTTCACTGTAAAACCGAGTTGGAGCTTGTACCTCCCCATATATATGTATGGAGTGGAGTTGGCAACTGAAAAGAAACTTTGTGTTCCCTTCAAGCTAGGTGAAGGACGGCTTTCACACACACTTATCTCTCAGAACTGAGCATGTGGAGAGACGTTCGTTCATCCAGCACAAAGGGAACGGGTTGCAGGAGAATCCCTTACTCTGGTTTCTCAGTCTGTTTCCTATTGCCGGTGTGAAGTGCCTGCCGTTTTCACTGTAAAACCGAGTTGGAGCTTGTACCTCCCCATATATATGTATGGAGTGGAGTTGGCAACTGAAAAGAAACTTTGTGTTCCCTTCAAGCTAGGTGAAGGACGGCTTTCACACACACTTATCTCTCAGAACTGAGCATGTGGAGAGACGTTCGTTCATCCAGCACAAAGGGAACGGTTTGCAGGAGAAACCCTTACTCCGGTTTCTCAGTCGGTTTCCTAGTGCCGGTTTGAAGTGCCTGCCGTTTTCACTGTAAAACCGAGTTGGAGCTTGTACCTCCCCATATATATATATGGAGTGGAGTTGGCAACTGAAAAGAAACTTTGTGTTCCCTTCAAGCTAGGTGAAGGACGGCTTTCACACACACTTATCTCTCAGAACTGAGCATGTGGAGAGACGTTCGTTCATCCAGCACAAAGGGAACGGGTTGCAGGAGAAACCCTTACTCTGGTTTCTCAGTCTGTTTCCTAGTGCCGGTTTGAAGTGCCTGCCGTTTTCACTGTAAAACCGAGTTGGAGCTTGTACCTCCCCATATATATGTATGGAGTGGAGTTGGCAACTGAAAAGAAACTTTGTGTTCCCTTCAAGCTAGGTGAAGGACGGCTTTCACACACACTTATCTCTCAGAACTGAGCATGTGGAGAGACGTTCGTTCATCCAGCACAAAGGGAACGGGTTGCAGGAGAAACCCTTACTCTGGTTTCTCATTCTGTTTCCTAGTGCCGGTTTGAAGTGCCTGCCGTTTTCACTGTAAAACCGAGTTGGAGCTTGTACCTCCCCATATATATGTATGGAGTGGAGTTGGCAACTGAAAAGAAACTTTGTGTTCCCTTCAAGCTAGGTGAAGGACGGCTTTCACACACACTTATCTCTCAGAACTGAGCATGTGGAGAGACATTCGTTCATCCAGCACAAAGGGAACGGGTTGCAGGAGAAACCCTTACTCTGGTTTCTCAGTCTGTTTCCTAGTGCCGGTTTGAAGTGCCTGCCGTTTTCACTGTAAAACCGAGTTGGAGCTTGTACCTCCCCATATATATGTATGGAGTGGAGTTGGCAACTGAAAAGAAACTTTGTGTTCCCTTCAAGCTAGGTGAAGGACGGCTTTCACACACACTTATCTCTCAGAACTGAGCATGTGGAGAGACGTTCGTTCATCCAGCACAAAGGGAACGGGTTGCAGGAGAAACCCTTACTCTGGTTTCTCAGTCTGTTTCCTAGTGCCGGTTTGAAGTGCCTGCCGTTTTCACTGTAAAACCGAGTTGGAGCTTGTACCTCCCCATATATATGTATGGAGTGGAGTTGGCAACTGAAAAGAAACTTTGTGTTCCCTTCAAGCTAGGTGAAGGACGGCTTTCACACACACTTATCTCTCAGAACTGAGCATGTGGAGAGACATTCGTTCATCCAGCACAAAGGGAACGGGTTGCAGGAGAAACCCTTACTCTGGTTTCTCAGTCTGTTTCCTAGTGCCGGTTTGAAGTGCCTGCCGTTTTCACTGTAAAACCGAGTTGGAGCTTGTACCTCCCCATATATATGTATGTAGTGGAGTTGGCAACTGGAAAGAAACTTTGTGTTCCCTTCAAGCTAGGTGAAGGACGGCTTTCACACACACTTATCTCTCAGAACTGAGCATGTGGAGAGACGTTCGTTCATCCAGCACAAAGGGAACGGTTGGCAGGAGAAACCCTTACTCTGGTTTCTCAGTCGGTTTCCTAGTACCGGTTTGAAGTGCCTGCCGTTTTCACTGTAAAACCGAGTTGGAGCTTGTACCTCCCCATATATATGTATGGAGTGGAGTTGGCAACTGAAAAGAAACTTTGTGTTCCCTTCAAGCTAGGTGAAGGACGGCTTTCACACACACTTATCTCTCAGAACTGAGCATGTGGAGAGACGTTCGTTCATCCAGCACAAAGGGAACGGGTTGCAGGAGAAACCCTTACTCTGGTTTCTCAGTCGGTTTCCTAGTAGCGGTTTGAAGTGCCTGCCGTTTTCACTGTAAAACCGAGTTGGAGCTTGTACCTCCCCATATATATGTATGGAGTGGAGTTGGCAACTGAAAAGAAACTTTGTGTTCCCTTCAAGCTAGGTGAAGGACGGCTTTCACACACACTTATCTCTCAGAACTGAGCATGTGGAGAGACGTTCGTTCATCCAGCACAAAGGGAACGGGTTGCAGGAGAAACCCTTACTCTGGTTTCTCAGTCTGTTTCCTAGTGCCGGTTTGAAGTGCCTGCCGTTTTCACTGTAAAACCGAGTTGGAGCTTGTACCTCCCCATATATATGTATGGAGTGGAGTTGGCAACTGAAAAGAAACTTTGTGTTCCCTTCAAGCTAGGTGAAGGACGGCTTTCACACACACTTATCTCTCAGAACTGAGCATGTGGAGAGACATTCGTTCATCCAGCACAAAGGGAACGGGTTGCAGGAGAAACCCTTACTCTGGTTTCTCAGTCTGTTTCCTAGTGCCGGTTTGAAGTGCCTGCCGTTTTCACTGTAAAACCGAGTTGGAGCTTGTACCTCCCCATATATATGTATGGAGTGGAGTTGGCAACTGAAAAGAAACTTTGTGTTCCCTTCAAGCTAGGTGAAGGACGGCTTTCACACACACTTATCTCTCAGAACTGAGCATGTGGAGAGACGTTCGTTCATCCAGCACAAAGGGAACGGGTTGCAGGAGAAACCCTTACTCTGGTTTCTCAGTCTGTTTCCTAGTGCCGGTTTGAAGTGCCTGCCGTTTTCACTGTAAAACCGAGTTGGAGCTTGTACCTCCCCATATATATGTATGGAGTGGAGTTGGCAACTGAAAAGAAACTTTGTGTTCCCTTCAAGCTAGGTGAAGGACGGCTTTCACACACACTTATCTCTCAGAACTGAGCATGTGGAGAGACATTCGTTCATCCAGCACAAAGGGAACGGGTTGCAGGAGAAACCCTTACTCTGGTTTCTCAGTCTGTTTCCTAGTGCCGGTTTGAAGTGCCTGCCGTTTTCACTGTAAAACCGAGTTGGAGCTTGTACCTCCCCATATATATGTATGTAGTGGAGTTGGCAACTGGAAAGAAACTTTGTGTTCCCTTCAAGCTAGGTGAAGGACGGCTTTCACACACACTTATCTCTCAGAACTGAGCATGTGGAGAGACGTTCGTTCATCCAGCACAAAGGGAACGGTTGGCAGGAGAAACCCTTACTCTGGTTTCTCAGTCGGTTTCCTAGTACCGGTTTGAAGTGCCTGCCGTTTTCACTGTAAAACCGAGTTGGAGCTTGTACCTCCCCATATATATGTATGGAGTGGAGTTGGCAACTGAAAAGAAACTTTGTGTTCCCTTCAAGCTAGGTGAAGGACGGCTTTCACACACACTTATCTCTCAGAACTGAGCATGTGGAGAGACGTTCGTTCATCCAGCACAAAGGGAACGGGTTGCAGGAGAAACCCTTACTCTGGTTTCTCAGTCGGTTTCCTAGTAGCGGTTTGAAGTGCCTGCCGTTTTCACTGTAAAACCGAGTTGGAGCTTGTACCTCCCCATATATATGTATGGAGTGGAGTTGGCAACTGAAAAGAAACTTTGTGTTCCCTTCAAGCTAGGTGAAGGACGGCTTTCACACACACTTATCTCTCAGAACTGAGCATGTGGAGAGACGTTCGTTCATCCAGCACAAAGGGAACGGGTTGCAGGAGAAACCCTTACTCTGGTTTCTCAGTCTGTTTCCTAGTGCCGGTTTGAAGTGCCTGCCGTTTTCACTGTAAAACCGAGTTGGAGCTTGTACCTCCCCATATATATGTATGGAGTGGAGTTGGCAACTGAAAAGAAACTTTGTGTTCCCTTCAAGCTAGGTGAAGGACGGCTTTCACACACACTTATCTCTCAGAACTGAGCATGTGGAGAGACGTTCGTTCATCCAGCACAAAGGGAACGGGTTGCAGGAGAAACCCTTACTCTGGTTTCTCAGTCTGTTTCCTAGTGCCGGTTTGAAGTGCCTGCCGTTTTCACTGTAAAACCGAGTTGGAGCTTGTACCTCCCCATATATATGTATGGAGTGGAGTTGGCAACTGAAAAGAAACTTTGTGTTCCCTTCAAGCTAGGTGAAGGACGGCTTTCACACACACTTATCTCTCAGAACTGAGCATGTGGAGAGACGTTCGTTCATCCAGCACAAAGGGAACGGGTTGCAGGAGAAACCCTTACTCTGGTTTCTCAGTCGGTTTCCTAGTAGCGGTTTGAAGTGCCTGCCGTTTTCACTGTAAAACCGAGTTGGAGCTTGTACCTCCCCATATATATGTATGGAGTGGAGTTGGCAACTGAAAAGAAACTTTGTGTTCCCTTCAAGCTAGGTGAAGGACGGCTTTCACACACACTTATCTCTCAGAACTGAGCATGTGGAGAGACGTTCGTTCATCCAGCACAAAGGGAACGGGTTGCAGGAGAAACCCTTACTCTGGTTTCTCAGTCTGTTTCCTAGTGCCGGTTTGAAGTGCCTGCCGTTTTCACTGTAAAACCGAGTTGGAGCTTGTACCTCCCCATATATATGTATGGAGTGGAGTTGGCAACTGAAAAGAAACTTTGTGTTCCCTTCAAGCTAGGTGAAGGACGGCTTTCACACACACTTATCTCTCAGAACTGAGCATGTGGAGAGACGTTCGTTCATCCAGCACAAAGGGAACGGGTTGCAGGAGAAACCCTTACTCTGGTTTCTCAGTCTGTTTCCTAGTGCCGGTTTGAAGTGCCTGCCGTTTTCACTGTAAAACCGAGTTGGAGCTTGTACCTCCCCATATATATGTATGGAGTGGAGTTGGCAACTGAAAAGAAACTTTGTGTTCCCTTCAAGCTAGGTGAAGGACGGCTTTCACACACACTTATCTCTCAGAACTGAGCATGTGGAGAGACGTTCGTTCATCCAGCACAAAGGGAACGGGTTGCAGGAGAAACCCTTACTCTGGTTTCTCATTCTGTTTCCTAGTGCCGGTTTGAAGTGCCTGCCGTTTTCACTGTAAAACCGAGTTGGAGCTTGTACCTCCCCATATATATGTATGGAGTGGAGTTGGCAACTGAAAAGAAACTTTGTGTTCCCTTCAAGCTAGGTGAAGGACGGCTTTCACACACACTTATCTCTCAGAACTGAGCATGTGGAGAGACATTCGTTCATCCAGCACAAAGGGAACGGGTTGCAGGAGAAACCCTTACTCTGGTTTCTCAGTCTGTTTCCTAGTGCCGGTTTGAAGTGCCTGCCGTTTTCACTGTAAAACCGAGTTGGAGCTTGTACCTCCCCATATATATGTATGGAGTGGAGTTGGCAACTGAAAAGAAACTTTGTGTTCCCTTCAAGCTAGGTGAAGGACGGCTTTCACACACACTTATCTCTCAGAACTGAGCATGTGGAGAGACGTTCGTTCATCCAGCACAAAGGGAACGGGTTGCAGGAGAAACCCTTACTCTGGTTTCTCAGTCTGTTTCCTAGTGCCGGTTTGAAGTGCCTGCCGTTTTCACTGTAAAACCGAGTTGGAGCTTGTACCTCCCCATATATATGTATGGAGTGGAGTTGGCAACTGAAAAGAAACTTTGTGTTCCCTTCAAGCTAGGTGAAGGACGGCTTTCACACACACTTATCTCTCAGAACTGAGCATGTGGAGAGACATTCGTTCATCCAGCACAAAGGGAACGGGTTGCAGGAGAAACCCTTACTCTGGTTTCTCAGTCTGTTTCCTAGTGCCGGTTTGAAGTGCCTGCCGTTTTCACTGTAAAACCGAGTTGGAGCTTGTACCTCCCCATATATATGTATGTAGTGGAGTTGGCAACTGGAAAGAAACTTTGTGTTCCCTTCAAGCTAGGTGAAGGACGGCTTTCACACACACTTATCTCTCAGAACTGAGCATGTGGAGAGACGTTCGTTCATCCAGCACAAAGGGAACGGTTGGCAGGAGAAACCCTTACTCTGGTTTCTCAGTCGGTTTCCTAGTACCGGTTTGAAGTGCCTGCCGTTTTCACTGTAAAACCGAGTTGGAGCTTGTACCTCCCCATATATATGTATGGAGTGGAGTTGGCAACTGAAAAGAAACTTTGTGTTCCCTTCAAGCTAGGTGAAGGACGGCTTTCACACACACTTATCTCTCAGAACTGAGCATGTGGAGAGACGTTCGTTCATCCAGCACAAAGGGAACGGGTTGCAGGAGAAACCCTTACTCTGGTTTCTCAGTCGGTTTCCTAGTAGCGGTTTGAAGTGCCTGCCGTTTTCACTGTAAAACCGAGTTGGAGCTTGTACCTCCCCATATATATGTATGGAGTGGAGTTGGCAACTGAAAAGAAACTTTGTGTTCCCTTCAAGCTAGGTGAAGGACGGCTTTCACACACACTTATCTCTCAGAACTGAGCATGTGGAGAGACGTTCGTTCATCCAGCACAAAGGGAACGGGTTGCAGGAGAAACCCTTACTCTGGTTTCTCAGTCTGTTTCCTAGTGCCGGTTTGAAGTGCCTGCCGTTTTCACTGTAAAACCGAGTTGGAGCTTGTACCTCCCCATATATATGTATGGAGTGGAGTTGGCAACTGAAAAGAAACTTTGTGTTCCCTTCAAGCTAGGTGAAGGACGGCTTTCACACACACTTATCTCTCAGAACTGAGCATGTGGAGAGACGTTCGTTCATCCAGCACAAAGGGAACGGGTTGCAGGAGAAACCCTTACTCTGGTTTCTCAGTCTGTTTCCTAGTGCCGGTTTGAAGTGCCTGCCGTTTTCACTGTAAAACCGAGTTGGAGCTTGTACCTCCCCATATATATGTATGGAGTGGAGTTGGCAACTGAAAAGAAACTTTGTGTTCCCTTCAAGCTAGGTGAAGGACGGCTTTCACACACACTTATCTCTCAGAACTGAGCATGTGGAGAGACGTTCGTTCATCCAGCACAAAGGGAACGGGTTGCAGGAGAAACCCTTACTCTGGTTTCTCAGTCGGTTTCCTAGTAGCGGTTTGAAGTGCCTGCCGTTTTCACTGTAAAACCGAGTTGGAGCTTGTACCTCCCCATATATATGTATGGAGTGGAGTTGGCAACTGAAAAGAAACTTTGTGTTCCCTTCAAGCTAGGTGAAGGACGGCTTTCACACACACTTATCTCTCAGAACTGAGCATGTGGAGAGACGTTCGTTCATCCAGCACAAAGGGAACGGGTTGCAGGAGAAACCCTTACTCTGGTTTCTCAGTCTGTTTCCTAGTGCCGGTTTGAAGTGCCTGCCGTTTTCACTGTAAAACCGAGTTGGAGCTTGTACCTCCCCATATATATGTATGGAGTGGAGTTGGCAACTGAAAAGAAACTTTGTGTTCCCTTCAAGCTAGGTGAAGGACGGCTTTCACACACACTTATCTCTCAGAACTGAGCATGTGGAGAGACGTTCGTTCATCCAGCACAAAGGGAACGGGTTGCAGGAGAAACCCTTACTCTGGTTTCTCAGTCGGTTTCCTAGTGCCGGTTTGAAGTGCCTGCCGTTTTCACTGTAAAACCGAGTTGGAGCTTGTACCTCCCCATATATATGTATGGAGTGGAGTTGGCAACTGAAAAGAAACTTTGTGTTCCCTTCAAGCTAGGTGAAGGACGGCTTTCACACACACTTATCTCTCAGAACTGAGCATGTGGAGAGACGTTCGTTCATCCAGCACAAAGGGAACGGGTTGCAGGAGAAACCCTTACTCTGGTTTCTCAGTCTGTTTCCTAGTGCCGGTTTGAAGTGCCTGCCGTTTTCACTGTAAAACCGAGTTGGAGCTTGTACCTCCCCATATATATGTATGGAGTGGAGTTGGCAACTGAAAAGAAACTTTGTGTTCCCTTCAAGCTAGGTGAAGGACGGCTTTCACACACACTTATCTCTCAGAACTGAGCATGTGGAGAGACGTTCGTTCATCCAGCACAAAGGGAACGGGTTGCAGGAGAAACCCTTACTCTGGTTTCTCAGTCTGTTTCCTAGTGCCGGTTTGAAGTGCCTGCCGTTTTCACTGTAAAACCGAGTTGGAGCTTGTACCTCCCCATATATATGTATGGAGTGGAGTTGGCAACTGAAAAGAAACTTTGTGTTCCCTTCAAGCTAGGTGAAGGACGGCTTTCACACACACTTATCTCTCAGAACTGAGCATGTGGAGAGACGTTCGTTCATCCAGCACAAAGGGAACGGGTTGCAGGAGAAACCCTTACTCTGGTTTCTCAGTCTGTTTCCTAGTGCCGGTTTGAAGTGCCTGCCGTTTTCACTGTAAAACCGAGTTGGAGCTTGTACCTCCCCATATATATGTATGGAGTGGAGTTGGCAACTGAAAAGAAACTTTGTGTTCCCTTCAAGCTAGGTGAAGGACGGCTTTCACACACACTTATCTCTCAGAACTGAGCATGTGGAGAGACGTTCGTTCATCCAGCACAAAGGGAACGGGTTGCAGGAGAAACCCTTACTCTGGTTTCTCAGTCGGTTTCCTAGTGCCGGTTTGAAGTGCCTGCCGTTTTCACTGTAAAACCGAGTTGGAGCTTGTACCTCCCCATATATATGTATGGAGTGGAGTTGGCAACTGAAAAGAAACTTTGTGTTCCCTTCAAGCTAGGTGAAGGACGGCTTTCACACACACTTATCTCTCAGAACTGAGCATGTGGAGAGACTTTCGTTCATCCAGCACAAAGGGAACGGGTTGCAGGAGAAACCCTTACTCTGGTTTCTCAGTCGGTTTCCTAGTGCCGGTTTGAAGTGCCTGCCGTTTTCACTGTAAAACCGAGTTGGAGCTTGTACCTCCCCATATATATGTATGGAGTGGAGTTGGCAACTGAAAAGAAACTTTGTGTTCCCTTCAAGCTAGGTGAAGGACGGCTTTCACACACACTTATCTCTCAGAACTGAGCATGTGGAGAGACGTTCGTTCATCCAGCACAAAGGGAACGGGTTGCAGGAGAAACCCTTACTCTGGTTTCTCATTCTGTTTCCTAGTGCCGGTTTGAAGTGCCTGCCGTTTTCACTGTAAAACCGAGTTGGAGCTTGTACCTCCCCATATATATGTATGGAGTGGAGTTGGCAACTGAAAAGAAACTTTGTGTTCCCTTCAAGCTAGGTGAAGGACGGCTTTCACACACACTTATCTCTCAGAACTGAGCATGTGGAGAGACGTTCGTTCATCCAGCACAAAGGGAACGGGTTGCAGGAGAAACCCTTACTCTGGTTTCTCAGTCTGTTTCCTAGTGCCGGTTTGAAGTGCCTGCCGTTTTCACTGTAAAACCGAGTTGGAGCTTGTACCTCCCCATATATATGTATGGAGTGGAGTTGGCAACTGAAAAGAAACTTTGTGTTCCCTTCAAGCTAGGTGAAGGACGGCTTTCACACACACTTATCTCTCAGAACTGAGCATGTGGAGAGACGTTCGTTCATCCAGCAGAAAGGGAACGGGTTGCAGGAGAAACCCTTTCTCTGGTTTCTCAGTCTGTTTCCTAGTGCCGGTTTGAAGTGCCTGCCGTTTTCACTGTAAAACCGAGTTGGAGCTTGTACCACCCCATATATATGTATGGAGTGGAGTTGGCAACTGAAAAGAAACTTTGTGTTCCCTTCAAGCTAGGTGAAGGACGGCTTCACACACACTTATCTCTCAGAACTGAGCATGTGGAGAGACGTTCGTTCATCCAGCACAAAGGGAAAGGGTTGCAGGAGAAACCCTTACTCTGGTTTCTCAGTCGGTTTCCTAGTGCCGGTTTGAAGTGCCTGCCGTTTTCACTGTAAAACCGAGTTGGATCTGGTACCACCCCATATATATGTATGGAGTGGAGTTGGCAACTGAAAAGAAACTTTGTGTTCCCTTCAAGCTAGGTGAAGGACGGCTTTCACACACACTTATCTCTCAGAACTGAGCATGTGGAGAGACGTTCGTTCATCCAGCACAAAGGGAACGGGTTGCAGGAGAAACCCTTACTCTGGTTTCTCAGTCTGTTTCCTAGTGCCGGTTTGAAGTGCCTGCCGTTTTCACTGTAAAACCGAGTTGGAGCTTGTACCTCCCCATATATATGTATGGAGTGGAGTTGGCAACTGAAAAGAAACTTTGTGTTCCCTTCAAGCTAGGTGAAGGACGGCTTTCACACACACTTATCTCTCAGAACTGAGCATGTGGAGAGACGTTCGTTCATCCAGCACAAAGGGAACGGGTTGCAGGAGAAACCCTTACTCTGGTTTCTCAGTCTGTTTCCTAGTGCCGGTTTGAAGTGCCTGCCGTTTTCACTGTAAAACCGAGTTGGAGCTTGTACCTCCCCATATATATGTATGGAGTGGAGTTGGCAACTGAAAAGAAACTTTGTGTTCCCTTCAAGCTAGGTGAAGGACGGCTTTCACACACACTTATCTCTCAGAACTGAGCATGTGGAGAGACGTTCGTTCATCCAGCACAAAGGGAACGGGTTGCAGGAGAAACCCTTACTCTGGTTTCTCAGTCGGTTTCCTAGTGCCGGTTTGAAGTGCCTGCCGTTTTCACTGTAAAACCGAGTTGGAGCTTGTACCTCCCCATATATATGTATGGAGTGGAGTTGGCAACTGAAAAGAAACTTTGTGTTCCCTTCAAGCTAGGTGAAGGACGGCTTTCACACACACTTATCTCTCAGAACTGAGCATGTGGAGAGACGTTCGTTCATCCAGCACAAAGGGAACGGGTTGCAGGAGAAACCCTTACTCTGGTTTCTCAGTCTGTTTCCTAGTGCCGGTTTGAAGTGCCTGCCGTTTTCACTGTAAAACCGAGTTGGAGCTTGTACCTCCCCATATATATGTATGGAGTGGAGTTGGCAACTGAAAAGAAACTTTGTGTTCCCTTCAAGCTAGGTGAAGGACGGCTTTCACACACACTTATCTCTCAGAACTGAGCATGTGGAGAGACGTTCGTTCATCCAGCACAAAGGGAACGGGTTGCAGGAGAAACCCTTACTCTGGTTTCTCAGTCGGTTTCCTAGTGCCGGTTTGAAGTGCCTGCCGTTTTCACTGTAAAACCGAGTTGGAGCTTGTACCTCCCCATATATATGTATGGAGTGGAGTTGGCAACTGAAAAGAAACTTTGTGTTCCCTTCAAGCTAGGTGAAGGACGGCTTTCACACACACTTATCTCTCAGAACTGAGCATGTGGAGAGACGTTCGTTCATCCAGCACAAAGGGAACGGGTTGCAGGAGAAACCCTTACTCTGGTTTCTCAGTCGGTTTCCTAGTGCCGGTTTGAAGTGCCTGCCGTTTTCACTGTAAAACCGAGTTGGAGCTTGTACCTCCCCATATATATGTATGGAGTGGAGTTGGCAACTGAAAAGAAACTTTGTGTTCCCTTCAAGCTAGGTGAAGGACGGCTTTCACACACACTTATCTCTCAGAACTGAGCATGTGGAGAGACGTTCGTTCATCCAGCACAAAGGGAACGGGTTGCAGGAGAAACCCTTACTCTGGTTTCTCAGTCTGTTTCCTAGTGCCGGTTTGAAGTGCCTGCCGTTTTCACTGTAAAACCGAGTTGGAGCTTGTACCTCCCCATATATATGTATGGAGTGGAGTTGGCAACTGAAAAGAAACTTTGTGTTCCCTTCAAGCTAGGTGAAGGACGGCTTTCACACACACTTATCTCTCAGAACTGAGCATGTGGAGAGACGTTCGTTCATCCAGCACAAAGGGAACGGGTTGCAGGAGAAACCCTTACTCTGGTTTCTCAGTCTGTTTCCTAGTGCCGGTTTGAAGTGCCTGCCGTTTTCACTGTAAAACCGAGTTGGAGCTTGTACCTCCCCATATATATGTATGGAGTGGAGTTGGCAACTGAAAAGAAACTTTGTGTTCCCTTCAAGCTAGGTGAAGGACGGCTTTCACACACACTTATCTCTCAGAACTGAGCATGTGGAGAGACGTTCGTTCATCCAGCACAAAGGGAACGGGTTGCAGGAGAAACCCTTACTCTGGTTTCTCAGTCTGTTTCCTAGTGCCGGTTTGAAGTGCCTGCCGTTTTCACTGTAAAACCGAGTTGGAGCTTGTACCTCCCCATATATATGTATGGAGTGGAGTTGGCAACTGAAAAGAAACTTTGTGTTCCCTTCAAGCTAGGTGAAGGACGGCTTTCACACACACTTATCTCTCAGAACTGAGCATGTGGAGAGACGTTCGTTCATCCAGCACAAAGGGAACGGGTTGCAGGAGAAACCCTTACTCTGGTTTCTCAGTCGGTTTCCTAGTGCCGGTTTGAAGTGCCTGCCGTTTTCACTGTAAAACCGAGTTGGAGCTTGTACCTCCCCATATATATGTATGGAGTGGAGTTGGCAACTGAAAAGAAACTTTGTGTTCCCTTCAAGCTAGGTGAAGGACGGCTTTCACACACACTTATCTCTCAGAACTGAGCATGTGGAGAGACTTTCGTTCATCCAGCACAAAGGGAACGGGTTGCAGGAGAAACCCTTACTCTGGTTTCTCAGTCGGTTTCCTAGTGCCGGTTTGAAGTGCCTGCCGTTTTCACTGTAAAACCGAGTTGGAGCTTGTACCTCCCCATATATATGTATGGAGTGGAGTTGGCAACTGAAAAGAAACTTTGTGTTCCCTTCAAGCTAGGTGAAGGACGGCTTTCACACACACTTATCTCTCAGAACTGAGCATGTGGAGAGACGTTCGTTCATCCAGCACAAAGGGAACGGGTTGCAGGAGAAACCCTTACTCTGGTTTCTCATTCTGTTTCCTAGTGCCGGTTTGAAGTGCCTGCCGTTTTCACTGTAAAACCGAGTTGGAGCTTGTACCTCCCCATATATATGTATGGAGTGGAGTTGGCAACTGAAAAGAAACTTTGTGTTCCCTTCAAGCTAGGTGAAGGACGGCTTTCACACACACTTATCTCTCAGAACTGAGCATGTGGAGAGACGTTCGTTCATCCAGCACAAAGGGAACGGGTTGCAGGAGAAACCCTTACTCTGGTTTCTCAGTCTGTTTCCTAGTGCCGGTTTGAAGTGCCTGCCGTTTTCACTGTAAAACCGAGTTGGAGCTTGTACCTCCCCATATATATGTATGGAGTGGAGTTGGCAACTGAAAAGAAACTTTGTGTTCCCTTCAAGCTAGGTGAAGGACGGCTTTCACACACACTTATCTCTCAGAACTGAGCATGTGGAGAGACGTTCGTTCATCCAGCAGAAAGGGAACGGGTTGCAGGAGAAACCCTTTCTCTGGTTTCTCAGTCTGTTTCCTAGTGCCGGTTTGAAGTGCCTGCCGTTTTCACTGTAAAACCGAGTTGGAGCTTGTACCACCCCATATATATGTATGGAGTGGAGTTGGCAACTGAAAAGAAACTTTGTGTTCCCTTCAAGCTAGGTGAAGGACGGCTTCACACACACTTATCTCTCAGAACTGAGCATGTGGAGAGACGTTCGTTCATCCAGCACAAAGGGAAAGGGTTGCAGGAGAAACCCTTACTCTGGTTTCTCAGTCTGTTTCCTAGTGCCGGTTTGAAGTGCCTGCCGTTTTCACTGTAAAACCGAGTTGGATCTGGTACCACCCCATATATATGTATGGAGTGGAGTTGGCAACTGAAAAGAAACTTTGTGTTCCCTTCAAGCTAGGTGAAGGACGGCTTTCACACACACTTATCTCTCAGAACTGAGCATGTGGAGAGACGTTCGTTCATCCAGCACAAAGGGAACGGGTTGCAGGAGAAACCCTTACTCTGGTTTCTCAGTCTGTTTCCTAGTGCCGGTTTGAAGTGCCTGCCGTTTTCACTGTAAAACCGAGTTGGAGCTTGTACCTCCCCATATATATGTATGGAGTGGAGTTGGCAACTGAAAAGAAACTTTGTGTTCCCTTCAAGCTAGGTGAAGGACGGCTTTCACACACACTTATCTCTCAGAACTGAGCATGTGGAGAGACGTTCGTTCATCCAGCACAAAGGGAACGGGTTGCAGGAGAAACCCTTACTCTGGTTTCTCAGTCTGTTTCCTAGTGCCGGTTTGAAGTGCCTGCCGTTTTCACTGTAAAACCGAGTTGGAGCTTGTACCTCCCCATATATATGTATGGAGTGGAGTTGGCAACTGAAAAGAAACTTTGTGTTCCCTTCAAGCTAGGTGAAGGACGGCTTTCACACACACTTATCTCTCAGAACTGAGCATGTGGAGAGACGTTCGTTCATCCAGCACAAAGGGAACGGGTTGCAGGAGAAACCCTTACTCTGGTTTCTCAGTCTGTTTCCTAGTGCCGGTTTGAAGTGCCTGCCGTTTTCACTGTAAAACCGAGTTGGAGCTTGTACCTCCCCATATATATGTATGGAGTGGAGTTGGCAACTGAAAAGAAACTTTGTGTTCCCTTCAAGCTAGGTGAAGGACGGCTTTCACACACACTTATCTCTCAGAACTGAGCATGTGGAGAGACGTTCGTTCATCCAGCACAAAGGGAACGGGTTGCAGGAGAAACCCTTACTCTGGTTTCTCAGTCGGTTTCCTAGTGCCGGTTTGAAATGCCTGCCGTTTTCACTGTAAAACCGAGTTGGAGCTTGTACCTCCCCATATATATGTATGGAGTGGAGTTGGCAACTGAAAAGAAACTTTGTGTTCCCTTCAAGCTAGGTGAAGGACGGCTTTCACACACACTTATCTCTCAGAACTGAGCATGTGGAGAGACGTTCGTTCATCCAGCACAAAGGGAACGGGTTGCAGGAGAAACCCTTACTCTGGTTTCTCAGTCGGTTTCCTAGTAGCGGTTTGAAGTGCCTGCCGTTTTCACTGTAAATCCGAGTTGGAGCTTGTACCTCCCCATATATATGTATGGAGTGGAGTTGGCAACTGAAAAGAAACTTTGTGTTCCCTTCAAGCTAGGTGAAGGACGGCTTTCACACACACTTATCTCTCAGAACTGAGCATGTGGAGAGACGTTCGTTCATCCAGCACAAAGGGAACGGGTTGCAGGAGAAACCCTTACTCTGGTTTCTCAGTCTGTTTCCTAGTGCCGGTTTGAAGTGCCTGCCGTTTTCACTGTAAAACCGAGTTGGAGCTTGTACCTCCCCATATATATGTATGGAGTGGAGTTGGCAACTGAAAAGAAACTTTGTGTTCCCTTCAAGCTAGGTGAAGGACGGCTTTCACACACACTTATCTCTCAGAACTGAGCATGTGGAGAGACGTTCGTTCATCCAGCACAAAGGGAACGGGTTGCAGGAGAAACCCTTACTCTGGTTTCTCAGTCGGTTTCCTAGTGCCGGTTTGAAGTGCCTGCCGTTTTCACTGTAAAACCGAGTTGGAGCTTGTACCTCCCCATATATATGTATGGAGTGGAGTTGGCAACTGAAAAGAAACTTTGTGTTCCCTTCAAGCTAGGTGAAGGACGGCTTTCACACACACTTATCTCTCAGAACTGAGCATGTGGAGAGACGTTCGTTCATCCAGCACAAAGGGAACGGGTTGCAGGAGAAACCCTTACTCTGGTTTCTCATTCTGTTTCCTAGTGCCGGTTTGAAGTGCCTGCCGTTTTCACTGTAAAACCGAGTTGGAGCTTGTACCTCCCCATATATATGTATGGAGTGGAGTTGGCAACTGAAAAGAAACTTTGTGTTCCCTTCAAGCAAGGTGAAGGACGGCTTTCACACACACTTATCTCTCAGAACTGAGCATGTGGAGAGACGTTCGTTCATCCAGCACAAAGGGAACGGGTTGCAGGAGAAACCCTTACTCTGGTTTCTCAGTCTGTTTCCTAGTGCCGGTTTGAAGTGCCTGCCGTTTTCACTGTAAAACCGAGTTGGAGCTTGTACCTCCCCATATATATGTATGGAGTGGAGTTGGCAACTGAAAAGAAACTTTGTGTTCCCTTCAAGCTAGGTGAAGGACGGCTTTCACACACACTTATCTCTCAGAACTGAGCATGTGGAGAGACGTTCGTTCATCCAGCACAAAGGGAACGGGTTGCAGGAGAAACCCTTACTCTGGTTTCTCAGTCTGTTTCCTAGTGCCGGTTTGAAGTGCCTGCCGTTTTCACTGTAAAACCGAGTTGGAGCTTGTACCTCCCCATATATATGTATGGAGTGGAGTTGGCAACTGAAAAGAAACTTTGTGTTCCCTTCAAGCTAGGTGAAGGACGGCTTTCACACACACTTATCTCTCAGAACTGAGCATGTGGAGAGACGTTCGTTCATCCAGCACAAAGGGAACGGGTTGCAGGAGAAACCCTTACTCTGGTTTCTCAGTCTGTTTCCTAGTGCCGGTTTGAAGTGCCTGCCGTTTTCACTGTAAAACCGAGTTGGAGCTTGTACCTCCCCATATATATGTATGGAGTGGAGTTGGCAACTGAAAAGAAACTTTGTGTTCCCTTCAAGCTAGGTGAAGGACGGCTTTCACACACACTTATCTCTCAGAACTGAGCATGTGGAGAGACGTTCGTTCATCCAGCACAAAGGGAACGGGTTGCAGGAGAAACCCTTACTCTGGTTTCTCAGTCTGTTTCCTAGTGCCGGTTTGAAGTGCCTGCCGTTTTCACTGTAAAACCGAGTTGGAGCTTGTACCTCCCCATATATATGTATGGAGTGGAGTTGGCAACTGGAAAGAAACTTTGTGTTCCCTTCAAGCTAGGTGAAGGACGGCTTTCACACACACTTATCTCTCAGAACTGAGCATGTGGAGAGACGTTCGTTCATCCAGCACAAAAGGAACGGGTTGCAGGAGAAACCCTTACTCTGGTTTCTCAGTCTGTTTCCTAGTGCCGGTTTGAAGTGCCTGCCGTTTTCACTGTAAAACCGAGTTGGAGCTTGTACCTCCCCATATATATGTATGGAGTGGAGTTGGCAACTGAAAAGAAACTTTGTGTTCCCTTCAAGCTAGGTGAAGGACGGCTTTCACACACACTTATCTCTCAGAACTGAGCATGTGGAGAGACGTTCGTTCATCCAGCACAAAGGGAACGGGTTGCAGGAGAAACCCTTACTCTGGTTTCTCAGTCTGTTTCCTAGTGCCGGTTTGAAGTGCCTGCCGTTTTCACTGTAAAACCGAGTTGGAGCTTGTACCTCCCCATATATATGTATGGAGTGGAGTTGGCAACTGAAAAGAAACTTTGTGTTCCCTTCAAGCTAGGTGAAGGACGGCTTTCACACACACTTATCTCTCAGAACTGAGCATGTGGAGAGACGTTCGTTCATCCAGCACAAAGGGAACGTGTTGCAGGAGAAACCCTTACTCTGGTTTCTCAGTCTGTTTCCTAGTGCCGGTTTGAAGTGCCTGCCGTTTTCACTGTAAAACCGAGTTGGAGCTTGTACCTCCCCATATATATGTATGGAGTGGAGTTGGCAACTGGAAAGAAACTTTGTGTTCCCTTCAAGCTAGGTGAAGGACGGCTTTCACACACACTTATCTCTCAGAACTGAGCATGTGGAGAGACGTTCGTTCATCCAGCACAAAGGGAACGGGTTGCAGGAGAAACCCTTACTCTGGTTTCTCAGTCGGTTTCCTAGTGCCGGTTTGAAGTGCCTGCCGTTTTCACTGTCAAACCGAGTTGGAGCTTGTACCTCCCCATATATATGTATGGAGTGGAGTTGGCAACTGAAAAGAAACTTTGTGTTCCCTTCAAGCTAGGTGAAGGACGGCTTTCACACACACTTATCTCTCAGAACTGAGCATGTGGAGAGACGTTCGTTCATCCAGCACAAAGGGAACGGGTTGCAGGAGAAACCCTTACTCTGGTTTCTCAGTCGGTTTCCTAGTGCCGGTTTGAAGTGCCTGCCGTTTTCACTGTCAAACCGAGTTGGAGCTTGTACCTCCCCATATATATGTATGGAGTGGAGTTGGCAACTGAAAAGAAACTTTGTGTTCCCTTCAAGCTAGGTGAAGGACGGCTTTCACACACACTTATCTCTCAGAACTGAGCATGTGGAGAGACGTTCGTTCATCCAGCACAAAGGGAACGGGTTGCAGGAGAAACCCTTACTCTGGTTTCTCAGTCGGTTTCCTAGTAGCGGTTTGAAGTGCCTGCCGTTTTCACTGTAAATCCGAGTTGGAGCTTGTACCTCCCCATATATATGTATGGAGTGGAGTTGGCAACTGAAAAGAAACTTTGTGTTCCCTTCAAGCTAGGTGAAGGACGGCTTTCACACACACTTATCTCTCAGAACTGAGCATGTGGAGAGACGTTCGTTCATCCAGCACAAAGGGAACGGGTTGCAGGAGAAACCCTTACTCTGGTTTCTCAGTCTGTTTCCTAGTGCCGGTTTGAAGTGCCTGCCGTTTTCACTGTAAAACCGAGTTGGAGCTTGTACCTCCCCATATATATGTATGGAGTGGAGTTGGCAACTGAAAAGAAACTTTGTGTTCCCTTCAAGCTAGGTGAAGGACGGCTTTCACACACACTTATCTCTCAGAACTGAGCATGTGGAGAGACGTTCGTTCATCCAGCACAAAGGGAACGGGTTGCAGGAGAAACCCTTACTCTGGTTTCTCAGTCGGTTTCCTAGTGCCGGTTTGAAGTGCCTGCCGTTTTCACTGTAAAACCGAGTTGGAGCTTGTACCTCCCCATATATATGTATGGAGTGGAGTTGGCAACTGAAAAGAAACTTTGTGTTCCCTTCAAGCTAGGTGAAGGACGGCTTTCACACACACTTATCTCTCAGAACTGAGCATGTGGAGAGACGTTCGTTCATCCAGCACAAAGGGAACGGGTTGCAGGAGAAACCCTTACTCTGGTTTCTCATTCTGTTTCCTAGTGCCGGTTTGAAGTGCCTGCCGTTTTCACTGTAAAACCGAGTTGGAGCTTGTACCTCCCCATATATATGTATGGAGTGGAGTTGGCAACTGAAAAGAAACTTTGTGTTCCCTTCAAGCAAGGTGAAGGACGGCTTTCACACACACTTATCTCTCAGAACTGAGCATGTGGAGAGACGTTCGTTCATCCAGCACAAAGGGAACGGGTTGCAGGAGAAACCCTTACTCTGGTTTCTCAGTCTGTTTCCTAGTGCCGGTTTGAAGTGCCTGCCGTTTTCACTGTAAAACCGAGTTGGAGCTTGTACCTCCCCATATATATGTATGGAGTGGAGTTGGCAACTGAAAAGAAACTTTGTGTTCCCTTCAAGCTAGGTGAAGGACGGCTTTCACACACACTTATCTCTCAGAACTGAGCATGTGGAGAGACGTTCGTTCATCCAGCAGAAAGGGAACGGGTTGCAGGAGAAACCCTTACTCTGGTTTCTCAGTCTGTTTCCTAGTGCCGGTTTGAAGTGCCTGCCGTTTTCACTGTAAAACCGAGTTGGAGCTTGTACCTCCCCATATATATGTATGGAGTGGAGTTGGCAACTGAAAAGAAACTTTGTGTTCCCTTCAAGCTAGGTGAAGGACGGCTTTCACACACACTTATCTCTCAGAACTGAGCATGTGGAGAGACGTTCGTTCATCCAGCACAAAGGGAACGGGTTGCAGGAGAAACCCTTACTCTGGTTTCTCAGTCTGTTTCCTAGTGCCGGTTTGAAGTGCCTGCCGTTTTCACTGTAAAACCGAGTTGGAGCTTGTACCTCCCCATATATATGTATGGAGTGGAGTTGGCAAATGAAAAGAAACTTTGTGTTCCCTTCAAGCTAGGTGAAGGACGGCTTTCACACACACTTATCTCTCAGAACTGAGCATGTGGAGAGACGTTCGTTCATCCAGCACAAAGGGAACGGGTTGCAGGAGAAACCCTTACTCTGGTTTCTCAGTCTGTTTCCTAGTGCCGGTTTGAAGTGCCTGCCGTTTTCACTGTAAAACCGAGTTGGAGCTTGTACCTCCCCATATATATGTATGGAGTGGAGTTGGCAACTGGAAAGAAACTTTGTGTTCCCTTCAAGCTAGGTGAAGGACGGCTTTCACACACACTTATCTCTCAGAACTGAGCATGTGGAGAGACGTTCGTTCATCCAGCACAAAAGGAACGGGTTGCAGGAGAAACCCTTACTCTGGTTTCTCAGTCTGTTTCCTAGTGCCGGTTTGAAGTGCCTGCCGTTTTCACTGTAAAACCGAGTTGGAGCTTGTACCTCCCCATATATATGTATGGAGTGGAGTTGGCAACTGAAAAGAAACTTTGTGTTCCCTTCAAGCTAGGTGAAGGACGGCTTTCACACACACTTATCTCTCAGAACTGAGCATGTGGAGAGACGTTCGTTCATCCAGCACAAAGGGAACGGGTTGCAGGAGAAACCCTTACTCTGGTTTCTCAGTCGGTTTCCTAGTGCCGGTTTGAAGTGCCTGCCGTTTTCACTGTCAAACCGAGTTGGAGCTTGTACCTCCCCATATATATGTATGGAGTGGAGTTGGCAACTGAAAAGAAACTTTGTGTTCCCTTCAAGCTAGGTGAAGGACGGCTTTCACACACACTTATCTCTCAGAACTGAGCATGTGGAGAGACGTTCGTTCATCCAGCACAAAGGGAACGGGTTGCAGGAGAAACCCTTACTCTGGTTTCTCAGTCGGTTTCCTAGTGCCGGTTTGAAGTGCCTGCCGTTTTCACTGTCAAACCGAGTTGGAGCTTGTACCTCCCCATATATATGTATGGAGTGGAGTTCGCAACTGAAAAGAAACTTTGTGTTCCCTTCAAGCTAGGTGAAGGACGGCTTTCACACACACTTATCTCTCAGAACTGAGCATGTGGAGAGACGTTCGTTCATCCAGCACAAAGGGAACGGGTTGCAGGAGAAACCCTTACTCTGGTTTCTCAGTCTGTTTCCTAGTGCCGGTTTGAAGTGCCTGCCGTTTTCACTGTCAAACCGAGTTGGAGCTTGTACCTCCCCATATATATGTATGGAGTGGAGTTGGCAACTGGAAAGAAACTTTGTGTTCCCTTCAAGCTAGGTGAAGGACGGCTTTCACACACACTTATCTCTCAGAACTGAGCATGTGGAGAGACGTTCGTTCATCCAGCACAAAGGGAACGGGTTGCAGGAGAAACCCTTACTCTGGTTTCTCAGTCGGTTTCCTAGTGCCGGTTTGAAGTGCCTGCCGTTTTCACTGTAAAACCGAGTTGGAGCTTGTACCTCCCCATATATATGTATGGAGTGGAGTTGGCAACTGAAAAGAAACTTTGTGTTCCCTTCAAGCTAGGTGAAGGACGGCTTTCACACACACTTATCTCTCAGAACTGAGCATGTGGAGAGACGTTCGTTCATCCAGCACAAAGGGAACGGGTTGCAGGAGAAACCCTTACTCTGGTTTCTCAGTCGGTTTCCTAGTGCCGGTTTGAAGTGCCTGCCGTTTTCACTGTAAAACCGAGTTGGAGCTTGTACCTCCCCATATATATGTATGGAGTGGAGTTGGCAACTGAAAAGAAACTTTGTGTTCCCTTCAAGCTAGGTGAAGGACGGCTTTCACACACACTTATCTCTCAGAACTGAGCATGTGGAGAGACGTTCGTTCATCCAGCACAAAGGGAACGGTTGGCAGGAGAAACCCTTACTGTGGTTTCTCAGTCGGTTTCCTAGTGCCGGTTTGAAGTGCCTGCCGTTTTCACTGTAAAACCGAGTTGGAGCTTGTACCTCCCCATATATATGTATGGAGTGGAGTTGGCAACTGAAAAGAAACTTTGTGTTCCCTTCAAGCTAGGTGAAGGACGGCTTTCACACACACTTATCTCTCAGAACTGAGCATGTGGAGAGACGTTCGTTCATCCAGCACAAAGGGAACGGGTTGCAGGAGAAACCCTTACTCTGGTTTCTCAGTCGGTTTCCTAGTAGCGGTTTGAAGTGCCTGCCGTTTTCTCTGTAAAACCGAGTTGGAGCTTGTACCTCCCCATATATATGTATGGAGTGGAGTTGGCAACTGAAAAGAAACTTTGTGTTCCCTTCAAGCTAGGTGAAGGACGGCTTTCACACACACTTATCTCTCAGAACTGAGCATGTGGAGAGACGTTCGTTCATCCAGCACAAAGGGAACGGGTTGCAGGAGAAACCCTTACTCTGGTTTCTCAGTCGGTTTCCTAGTGCCGGTTTGAAGTGCCTGCCGTTTTCACTGTAAAACCGAGTTGGAGCTTGTACCTCCCCATATATATGTATGGAGTGGAGTTGGCAACTGAAAAGAAACTTTGTGTTCCCTTCAAGCTAGGTGAAGGACGGCTTTCACACACACTTATCTCTCAGAACTGAGCATGTGGAGAGACGTTCGTTCATCCAGCACAAAGGGAACGGGTTGCAGGAGAAACCCTTACTCTGGTTTCTCAGTCTGTTTCCTAGTGCCGGTTTGAAGTGCCTGCCGTTTTCACTGTAAAACCGAGTTGGAGCTTGTACCTCCCCATATATATGTATGGAGTGGAGTTGGCAACTGGAAAGAAACTTTGTGTTCCCTTCAAGCTAGGTGAAGGACGGCTTTCACACACACTTATCTCTCAGAACTGAGCATGTGGAGAGACGTTCGTTCATCCAGCACAAAGGGAACGGGTTGCAGGAGAAACCCTTACTCTGGTTTCTCAGTCGGTTTCCTAGTGCCGGTTTGAAGTGCCTGCCGTTTTCACTGTAAAACCGAGTTGGAGCTTGTACCTCCCCATATATATGTATGGAGTGGAGTTGGCAACTGAAAAGAAACTTTGTGTTCCCTTCAAGCTAGGTGAAGGACGGCTTTCACACACACTTATCTCTCAGAACTGAGCATGTGGAGAGACGTTCGTTCATCAGCACAAAGGGAACGGGTTGCAGGAGAAACCCTTACTCTGGTTTCTCAGTCTGTTTCCTAGTGCCGGTTTGAAGTGCCTGCCGTTTTCACTGTAAAACCGAGTTGGAGCTTGTACCTCCCCATATATATGTATGGAGTGGAGTTGGCAACTGAAAAGAAACTTTGTGTTCCCTTCAAGCTAGGTGAAGGACGGCTTTCACACACACTTATCTCTCAGAACTGAGCATGTGGAGAGACGTTCGTTCATCCAGCACAAAGGGAACGGGTTGCAGGAGAAACCCTTACTCTGGTTTCTCAGTCTGTTTCCTAGTGCCGGTTTGAAGTGCCTGCCGTTTTCACTGTAAAACCGAGTTGGAGCTTGTACCTACCCATATATATGTATGGAGTGGAGTTGGCAACTGGAAAGAAACTTTGTGTTCCCTTCAAGCTAGGTGAAGGACGGCTTTCACACACACTTATCTCTCAGAACTGAGCATGTGGAGAGACGTTCGTTCATCCAGCACAAAGGGAACGGGTTGCAGGAGAAACCCTTACTCTGGTTTCTCAGTCTGTTTCCTAGTGCCGGTATGAAGTGCCTGCCGTTTTCACTGTAAAACCGAGTTGGAGCTTGTACCTCCCCATATATATGTATGGAGTGGAGTTGGCAACTGAAAAGAAACTTTGTGTTCCCTTCAAGCTAGGTGAAGGACGGCTTTCACACACACTTATCTCTCAGAACTGAGCATGTGGAGAGACGTTCGTTCATCCAGCACAAAGGGAACGGGTTGCAGGAGAAACCCTTACTCTGGTTTCTCAGTCTGTTTCCTAGTGCCGGTTTGAAGTGCCTGCCGTTTTCACTGTAAAAACCGAGTTGGAGCTTGTACCTCCCCATATATATGTATGGAGTGGAGTTGGCAACTGGAAAGAAACTTTGTGTTCCCTTCAAGCTAGGTGAAGGACGGCTTTCACACACACTTATCTCTCAGAACTGAGCATGTGGAGAGACGTTCGTTCATCCAGCACAAAGGGAACGGGTTGCAGGAGAAACCCTTACTCTGGTTTCTCAGTCTGTTTCCTAGTGCCGGTTTGAAGTGCCTGCCGTTTTCACTGTAAAACCGAGTTGGAGCTTGTACCTCCCCATATATATGTATGGAGTGGAGTTGGCAACTGAAAAGAAACTTTGTGTTCCCTTCAAGCTAGGTGAAGGACGGCTTTCACACACACTTATCTCTCAGAACTGAGCATGTGGAGAGACGTTCGTTCATCCAGCACAAAGGGAACGGGTTGCAGGAGAAACCCTTACTCTGGTTTCTCAGTCTGTTTCCTAGTGCCGGTATGAAGTGCCTGCCGTTTTCACTGTAAAACCGAGTTGGAGCTTGTACCTCCCCATATATATGTATGGAGTGGAGTTGGCAACTGAAAAGAAACTTTGTGTTCCCTTCAAGCTAGGTGAAGGACGGCTTTCACACACACTTATCTCTCAGAACTGAGCATGTGGAGAGACGTTCGTTCATCCAGCACAAAGGGAACGGTTGGCAGGAGAAACCCTTACTGTGGTTTCTCAGTCTGTTTCCTAGTGCCGGTTTGAAGTGCCTGCCGTTTTCACTGTAAAACCGAGTTGGAGCTTGTACCTCCCCATATATATGTATGGAGTGGAGTTGGCAACTGAAAAGAAACTTTGTGTTCCCTTCAAGCTAGGTGAAGGACGGCTTTCACACACACTTATCTCTCAGAACTGAGCATGTGGAGAGACGTTCGTTCATCCAGCACAAAGGGAACGTGTTGCAGGAGAAACCCTTACTCTGGTTTCTCAGTCTGTTTCCTAGTGCCGGTTTGAAGTGCCTGCCGTTTTCACTGTAAAACCGAGTTGGAGCTTGTACCTCCCCATATATATGTATGGAGTGGAGTTGGCAACTGGAAAGAAACTTTGTGTTCCCTTCAAGCTAGGTGAAGTACGGCTTTCACACACACTTATCTCTCAGACCTGAGCATGTGGAGAGACGTTCGTTCATCCAGCACAAAGGGAACGGGTTGCAGGAGAAACCCTTACTCTGGTTTCTCAGTCGGTTTCCTAGTGCCGGTTTGAAGTGCCTGCCGTTTTCACTGTAAAACCGAGTTGGAGCTTGTACCTCCCCATATATATGTATGGAGTGGAGTTGGCAACTGAAAAGAAACTTTGTGTTCCCTTCAAGCTAGGTGAAGGACGGCTTTCACACACACTTATCTCTCAGAACTGAGCATGTGGAGAGACGTTCGTTCATCCAGCACAAAAGGAACGGGTTGCAGGAGAAACCCTTACTCTGGTTTCTCAGTCTGTTTCCTAGTGCCGGTTTGAAGTGCCTGCCGTTTTCACTGTAAAACCGAGTTGGAGCTTGTACCTCCCCATATATATGTATGGAGTGGAGTTGGCAACTGAAAAGAAACTTTGTGTTCCCTTCAAGCTAGGTGAAGGACGGCTTTCACACACACTTATCTCTCAGAACTGAGCATGTGGAGAGACGTTCGTTCATCCAGCACAAAGGGAACGGGTTGCAGGAGAAACCCTTACTCTGGTTTCTCAGTCTGTTTCCTAGTGCCGGTTTGAAGTGCCTGCCTTTTTCACTGTAAAACCGAGTTGGAGCTTGTACCTCCCCATATATATGTATGGAGTGGAGTTGGCAACTTGAAAGAAACTTTGTGTTCCCTTCAAGCTAGGTGAAGGACGGCTTTCACACACACTTATCTCTCAGAACTGAGCATGTGGAGAGACGTTCGTTCATCCAGCACAAAGGGAACGGGTTGCAGGAGAAACCCTTACTCTGGTTTCTCAGTCTGTTTCCTAGTGCCGGTTTGAAGTGCCTGCCGTTTTCACTGTAAAACCGAGTTGGAGCTTGTACCTCCCCATATATATGTATGGAGTGGAGTTGGCAACTGAAAAGAAACTTTGTGTTCCCTTCAAGCTAGGTGAAGGACGGCTTTCACACACACTTATCTCTCAGAACTGAGCATGTGGAGAGACGTTCGTTCATCCAGCACAAAGGGAACGGGTTGCAGGAGAAACCCTTACTCTGGTTTCTCAGTCTGTTTCCTAGTGCCGGTTTGAAGTGCCTGCCGTTTTCACTGTAAAACCGAGTTGGAGCTTGTACCTCCCCATATATATGTATGGAGTGGAGTTGGCAACTGGAAAGAAACTTTGTGTTCCCTTCAAGCTAGGTGAAGGACGGCTTTCACACACACTTATCTCTCAGAACTGAGCATGTGGAGAGACGTTCGTTCATCCAGCACAAAGGGAACGGGTTGCAGGAGAAACCCTTACTCTGGTTTCTCAGTCTGTTTCCTATTGCCGGTTTGAAGTGCCTGCCGTTTTCACTGTAAAACCGAGTTGGAGCTTGTACCTCCCCATATATATGTATGGAGTGGAGTTGGCAACTGAAAAGAAACTTTGTGTTCCCTTCAAGCTAGGTGAAGGACGGCTTTCACACACACTTATCTCTCAGAACTGAGCATGTGGAGAGACGTTCGTTCATCCAGCACAAAGGGAACGGGTTGCAGGAGAAACCCTTACTCTGGTTTCTCAGTCTGTTTCCTAGTGCCGGTTTGAAGTGCCTGCCGTTTTCACTGTAAAACCGAGTTGGAGCTTGTACCTCCCCATATATATGTATGGAGTGGAGTTGGCAACTGAAAAGAAACTTTGTGTTCCCTTCAAGCTAGGTGAAGGACGGCTTTCACACACACTTATCTCTCAGAACTGAGCATGTGGAGAGACGTTCGTTCATCCAGCACAAAAGGAACGGTTGGCAGGAGAAACCCTTTCTGTGGTTTCTCAGTCGGTTTCCTAGTGCCGGTTTGAAGTGCCTGCCGTTTTCACTGTAAAACCGAGTTGGAGCTTGTACCTCCCCATATATATGTACGGAGTGGAGTTGGCAACTGAAAAGAAACTTTGTGTTCCCTTCAAGCTAGGTGAAGGACGGCTTTCACACACACTTATCTCTCAGAACTGAGCATGTGGAGAGACGTTCGTTCATCCAGCACAAAGGGAACGGGTTGCAGGAGAAACCCTTACTCTGGTTTCTCAGTCGGTTTCCTAGTAGCGGTTTGAAGTGCCTGCCGTTTTCACTGTAAAACCGAGTTGGAGCTTGTACCTCCCCATATATATGTACGGAGTGGAGTTGGCAACTGAAAAGAAACTTTGTGTTCCCTTCAAGCTAGGTGAAGGACGGCTTTCACACACACTTATCTCTCAGAACTGAGCATGTGGAGAGACGTTCGTTCATCCAGCACAAAGGGAACGGGTTGCAGGAGAAACCCTTACTCTGGTTTCTCAGTCGGTTTCCTAGTGCCGGTTGGAAGTGCCTGCCGTTTTCACTGTAAAACCGAGTTGGAGCTTGTACCTCCCCATATATATGTATGGAGTGGAGTTGGCAACTGAAAAGAAACTTTGTGTTCCCTTCAAGCTAGGTGAAGGACGGCTTTCACACACACTTATCTCTCAGAACTGAGCATGTGGAGAGACGTTCGTTCATCCAGCACAAAGGGAACGGGTTGCAGGAGAAACCCTTACTCTGGTTTCTCAGTCTGTTTCCTAGTGCCGGTTGGAAGTGCCTGCCGTTTTCACTGTAAAACCGAGTTGGAGCTTGTACCTCCCCATATATATGTATGGAGTGGAGTTGGCAACTGGAAAGAAACTTTGTGTTCCCTTCAAGCTAGGTGAAGGACGGCTTTCACACACACTTATCTCTCAGAACTGAGCATGTGGAGAGACGTTCGTTCATCCAGCACAAAGGGAACGGGTTGCAGGAGAAACCCTTACTCTGGTTTCTCAGTCTGTTTCCTAGTGCCGGTTTGAAGTGCCTGCCGTTTTCACTGTAAAACCGAGTTGGAGCTTGTACTCCCCATATATATGTATGGATTGGAGTTGGCAACTGAAAAGAAACTTTGTGTTCCCTTCAAGCTAGGTGAAGGACGGCTTTCACACACACTTATCTCTCAGAACTGAGCATGTGGAGAGACGTTCGTTCATCCAGCACAAAAGGAACGGGTTGCAGGAGAAACCCTTACTCTGGTTTCTCAGTCTGTTTCCTAGTGCCGGTTTGAAGTGCCTGCCGTTTTCACTGTAAAACCGAGTTGGAGCTTGTACCTCCCCATATATATGTATGGAGTGGAGTTGGCAACTGGAAAGAAACTTTGTGTTCCCTTCAAGCTAGGTGAAGGACGGCTTTCACACACACTTATCTCTCAGAACTGAGCATGTGGAGAGACGTTCGTTCATCCAGCACAAAGGGAACGGGTTGCAGGAGAAACCCTTACTCTGGTTTCTCAGTCGGTTTCCTAGTGCCGGTTTGAAGTGCCTGCCGTTTTCACTGTAAAACCGAGTTGGAGCTTGTACCTCCCCATATATATGTATGGAGTGGAGTTGGCAACTGAAAAGAAACTTTGTGTTCCCTTCAAGCTAGGTGAAGGACGGCTTTCACACACACTTATCTCTCAGAACTGAGCATGTGGAGAGACGTTCGTTCATCCAGCACAAAGGGAAAGGGTTGCAGGAGAAACCCTTACTCTGGTTTCTCAGTCTGTTTCCTAGTGCCGGTTTGAAGTGCCTGCCGTTTTCACTGTAAAACCGAGTTGGAGCTTGTACCTCCCCATATATATGTATGGAGTGGAGTTGGCAACTGAAAAGAAACTTTGTGTTCCCTTCAAGCTAGGTGAAGGACGGCTTTCACACACACTTATCTCTCAGAACTGAGCATGTGGAGAGACGTTCGTTCATCCAGCACAAAGGGAACGGGTTGCAGGAGAAACCCTTACTCTGGTTTCTCAGTCTGTTTCCTAGTGCCGGTTTGAAGTGCCTGCCGTTTTCACTGTAAAACCGAGTTGGAGCTTGTACCTCCCCATATATATGTATGGAGTGGAGTTGGCAACTGAAAAGAAACTTTGTGTTCCCTTCAAGCTAGGTGAAGGACGGCTTTCACACACACTTATCTCTCAGAACTGAGCATGTGGAGAGACGTTCGTTCATCCAGCACAAAGGGAACGGGTTGCAGGAGAAACCCTTACTCCGGTTTCTCAGTCGGTTTCCTAGTGCCGGTTTGAAGTGCCTGCCGTTTTCACTGTAAAACCGAGTTGGAGCTTGTACCTCCCCATATATATGTATGGATTGGAGTTGGCAACTGAAAAGAAACTTTGTGTTCCCTTCAAGCTAGGTGAAGGACGGCTTTCACACACACTTATCTCTCAGAACTGAGCATGTGGTGAGACGTTCGTTCATCCAGCACAAAGGGAACGGGTTGCAGGAGAAACCCTTACTCTGGTTTCTCAGTCTGTTTCCTAGTGCCGGTTTGAAGTGCCTGCCGTTTTCACTGTAAAACCGAGTTGGAGCTTGTACCTCCCCATATATATGTATGGAGTGGAGTTGGCAACTGAAAAGAAACTTTGTGTTCCCTTCAAGCTAGGTGAAGGACGGCTTTCACACACAATTATCTCTCAGAACTGAGCATGTGGAGAGACGTTCGTTCATCCAGCACAAAGGGAACGGGTTGCAGGAGAAACCCTTACTCTGGTTTCTCAGTCTGTTTCCTAGTGCCGGTTTGAAGTGCCTGCCGTTTTCACTGTAAAACCGAGTTGGAGCTTGTACCTCCCCATATATATGTATGGAGTGGAGTTGGCAACTGAAAAGAAACTTTGTGTTCCCTTCAAGCTAGGTGAAGGACGGCTTTCACACACACTTATCTCTCAGAACTGAGCATGTGGAGAGACGTTCGTTCATCGAGTACAAAGGGAACGGGTTGCAGGAGAAACCCTTACTCTGGTTTCTCAGTCTGTTTCCTAGTGCCGGTTTGAAGTGCCTGCCGTTTTCACTGTAAAACCGAGTTGGAGATTGTACCTCCCCATATATATGTATGGAGTGGAGTTGGCAACTGAAAAGAAACTTTGTGTTCCCTTCAAGCTAGGTGAAGGACGGCTTTCACACACACTTATCTCTCAGAACTGAGCATGTGGAGAGACGTTCGTTCATCGAGCAGAAAGGGAACGGGTTGCAGGAGAAACCCTTACTCTGGTTTCTCAGTCTGTTTCCTAGTGCCGGTTTGAAGTGCCTGCCGTTTTCACTGTAAAACCGAGTTGGTGCTTGTACCTCCCCATATATATGTATGGAGTGGTGTTGGGAACTGAAAAGAAACTTTGTGTTCCCTTCAAGCTAGGTGAAGGACGGCTTCCACACACACTTATCTCTCAGAACTGAGCATGTGGAGAGACGTTCGTTCATCCAGCACAAAGGGAACGGGTTGCAGGAGAAACCCTTACTCTGGTTTCTCAGTCGGTTTCCTAGTGCCGGTTTGAAGTGCCTGCCGTTTTCACTGTAAAACCGAGTTGGAGCTTGTACCTCCCCATATATATGTATGGAGTGGAGTTGGCAACTGAAAAGAAACTTTGTGTTCCCTTCAAGCTAGGTGAAGGACGGCTTCACACACACTTATCTCTCAGAACTGAGCATGTGGAGAGACGTTCGTTCATCCAGCACAAAGGGAACGGGTTGCAGGAGAAACCCTTACTCTGGTTTCTCAGTCTGTTTCCTAGTGCCGGTTTGAAGTGCCTGCCGTTTTGACTGTAAAACCGAGTTGGAGCTTGTACCTCCCCATATATATGTATGGAGTGGAGTTGGCAACTGAAAAGAAACTTTGTGTTCCCTTCAAGCTAGGTGAAGGACGGCTTCACACACACTTATCTCTCAGAACTGAGCATGTGGAGAGACGTTCGTTCATCCAGCACAAAGGGAACGGGTTGCAGGAGAAACCCTTACTCTGGTTTCTCAGTCTGTTTCCTAGTGCCGGTTTGAAGTGCCTGCCGTTTTCACTGTAAAACCGAGTTGGAGCTGGTACCTCCCCATATATATGTATGGAGTGGAGTTGGCAACTGAAAAGAAACTTTGTGTTCCCTTCAAGCTAGGTGAAGGACGGCTTTCAAACACACTTATCTCTTAGATCTGAGCATGTGGAGAGACGTTCGTTCATCCAGCACAATGGGAACGGGTTGCAGGAGAAACCCTTACTCTGGTTTCTCAGTCTGTTTCCTAGTGCCGGTTTGAAGTGCCTGCCGTTTTCACTGTAAAACCGAGTTGGAGCTTGTACCTCCCCATATATATGTATGGAGTGGAGTTGGCAACTGAAAAGAAACTTTGTGTTCCCTTCAAGCTAGGTGAAGGACGGCTTTCACACACACTTATCTCTCAGAACTGAGCATGTTGAGAGACGTTCATTCATCCAGCACAAAGGGAACGGGTTGCAGGAGAAACCCTTCCTCTGGTTTCTCAGTCTGTTTCCTAGTGCCGGTTTGAAGTGCCTGCCGTTTTCACTGTAAAACCGAGTTGGAGCTTGTACCTCCCCATATATATGTATGGAGTGGAGTTGGCAACTGAAAAGAAACTTTGTGTTCCCTTCAAGCTAGGTGAAGGACGGCTTTCACACACACTTATCTCTCAGAACTGAGCATGTGGAGAGATGTTCGTTCATCCAGCACAAAGGGAACGGGTTGCAGGAGAAACCCTTCCTCTGGTTTCTCAGTCTGTTTCCTAGTGCCGGTTTGAAGTGCCTGCCGTTTTCACTGTAAAACCGAGTTGGAGCTTGTACCTCCCCATATATATGTATGGAGTGGAGTTGGCAACTGAAAAGAAACTTTGTGTTCCCTTCAAGCTAGGTGAAGGACGGCTTTCACACACACTTATCTCTCAGAACTGAGCATGTGGAGAGACGTTCGTTCATCCAGCACAAAGGGAACGGGTTGCAGGAGAAACCCTTACTCTGGTTTCTCAGTCGGCTTCCTAGTAGCGGTTTGAAGTGCCTGCCGTTTTCACTGTAAAACCGAGTTGGAGCTTGTACCTCCCCATATATATGTATGGAGTGGAGTTGGCAACTGAAAAGAAACTTTGTGTTCCCTTCAAGCTAGGTGAAGGACGGCTTTCACACACACTTATCTCTCAGAACTGAGCATGTGGAGAGACGTTCGTTCATCCAGCACAAAGGGAACGGGTTGCAGGAGAAACCCTTACTCTGGTTTCTCAGTCGGTTTCCTAGTGCCGGTTTGAAGTGCCTGCCGTTTTCACTGTAAAACCGAGTTGGAGCTTGTACCTCCCCATATATATGTATGGAGTGGAGTTGGCAACTGAAAAGAAACTTTGTGTTCCCTTCAAGCTAGGTGAAGGACGGCTTTCACACACACTTATCTCTCAGAACTGAGCATGTGGAGAGACGTTCGTTCATCCAGCACAAAGGGAACGGGTTGCAGGAGAAACCCTTACTCTGGTTTCTCAGTCGGTTTCCTAGTGCCGGTTTGAAGTGCCTGCCGTTTTCACTGTAAAACCGAGTTGGAGCTTGTACCTCCCCATATATATGTATGGAGTGGAGTTGGCAACTGAAAAGAAACTTTGTGTTCCCTTCAAGCTAGGTGAAGGACGGCTTTCACACACACTTATCTCTCAGAACTGAGCATGTGGAGAGACGTTCGTTCATCCAGCACAAAGGGAACGGGTTGCAGGAGAAACCCTTACTCTGGTTTCTCAGTCGGTTTCCTAGTGCCGGTTTGAAGTGCCTGCCGTTTTCACTGTAAAACCGAGTTGGAGCTTGTACCTCCCCATATATATTTATGGAGTGGAGTTGGCAACTGAAAAGAAACTTTGTGTTCCCTTCAAGCTAGGTGAAGGACGGCTTTCACACACACTTATCTCTCAGAACTGAGCATGTGGAGAGACGTTCGTTCATCCAGCACAAAGGGAACGGGTTGCAGGAGAAACCCTTACTCTGGTTTCTCAGTCTGTTTCCTAGTGCCGGTTTGAAGTGCCTGCCGTTTTCACTGTAAAACCGAGTTGGAGCTTGTACCTCCCCATATAAATGTATGGAGTGGAGTTGGCAACTGAAAAGAAACTTTGTGTTCCCTTCAAGCTAGGTGAAGGACGGCTTTCACACACACTTATCTCTCAGAACTGAGCATGTGGAGAGACGTTCGTTCATCCAGCACAAAGGGAACGGGTTGCAGAAGAAACCCTTACTCTGGTTTCTCAGTCGGTTTCCTAGTGCCGGTTTGAAGTGCCTGCCGTTTTCACTGTAAAACCGAGTTGGAGCTTGTACCTCCCCATATATATGTATGGAGTGGAGTTGGCAACTGAAAAGAAACTTTGTGTTCCCTTCAAGCTAGGTGAAGGACGGCTTTCACACACACTTATCTCTCAGAACTGAGCATGTGGAGAGACGTTCGTTCATCCAGCACAAAGGGAACGGGTTGCAGGAGAAACCCTTACTCTGGTTTCTTAGTCGGTTTCCTAGTGCCGGTTTGAAGTGCCTGCCGTTTTCACTGTAAAACCGAGTTGGAGCTTGTACCTCCCCATATATATGTATGGAGTGGAGTTGGCAACTGAAAAGAAACTTTGTGTTCCCTTCAAGCTAGGTGAAGGACGGCTTTCACACACACTTATCTCTCAGAACTGAGCATGTGGAGAGACGTTCGTTCATCCAGCACAAAGGGAACGGGTTGCAGGAGAAACCCTTACTCTGGTTTCTCAGTCTGTTTCCTAGTGCCGGTTTGAAGTGCCTGCCGTTTTCCCTGTAACACCGAGTTGGAGCTTGTACCTCCCCATATATATGTATGGAGTGGAGTTGGCAACTGAAAAGAAACTTTGTGTTCCCTTCAAGCTAGGTGAAGGACGGCTTTCACACACACTTATCTCTCAGAACTGAGCATGTGGAGAGACGTTCGTTCATCCAGCACAAAGGGAACGGGTTGCAGGAGAAACCCTTACTCTGGTTTCTCAGTCGGTTTCCTAGTGCCGGTTTGAAGTGCCTGCCGTTTTCACTGTAAAACCGAGTTGGAGCTTGTACCTCCCCATATATATGTATGGAGTGGAGTTGGCAACTGAAAAGAAACTTTGTGTTCCCTTCAAGCTAGGTGAAGGACGGCTTTCACACACACTTATCTCTCAGAACTGAGCATGTGGAGAGACGTTCGTTCATCCAGCACAAAGGGAACGGGTTGCAGGAGAAACCCTTACTCTGGTTTCTCAGTCTGTTTCCTAGTGCCGGTTTGAAGTGCCTGCCGTTTTCACTGTAAAACCGAGTTGGAGCTTGTACCTCCCCATATATATGTATGGAGTGGAGTTGGCAACTGAAAAGAAACTTTGTGTTCCCTTCAAGCTAGGTGAAGGACGGCTTTCACACACACTTATCTCTCAGAACTGAGCATGTGGAGAGACGTTCGTTCATCCAGCACAAAGGGAACGGGTTGCAGGAGAAACCCTTACTCTGGTTTCTCAGTCGGCTTCCTAGTAGCGGTTTGAAGTGCCTGCCGTTTTCACTGTAAAACCGAGTTGGAGCTTGTACCTCCCCATATATATGTATGGAGTGGAGTTGGCAACTGAAAAGAAACTTTGTGTTCCCTTCAAGCTAGGTGAAGGACAGCTTTCACACACACTTATCTCTCAGAACTGAGCATGTGGAGAGACGTTCGTTCATCCAGCACAAAGGGAACGGGTTGCAGGAGAAACCCTTACTCTGGTTTCTCAGTCGGTTTCCTAGTGCCGGTTTGAAGTGCCTGCCGTTTTCACTGTAAAACCGAGTTGGAGCTTGTACCTCCCCATATATATGTATGGAGTGGAGTTGGCAACTGAAAAGAAACTTTGTGTTCCCTTCAAGCTAGGTGAAGGACGGCTTTCACACACACTTATCTCTCAGAACTGAGCATGTGGAGAGACGTTCGTTCATCCAGCACAAAGGGAACGGGTTGCAGGAGAAACCCTTACTCTGGTTTCTCAGTCGGTTTCCTAGTGCCGGTTTGAAGTGCCTGCCGTTTTCACTGTAAAACCGAGTTGGAGCTTGTACCTCCCCATATATATGTATGGAGTGGAGTTGGCAACTGAAAAGAAACTTTGTGTTCCCTTCAAGCTAGGTGAAGGACGGCTTTCACACACACTTATCTCTCAGAACTGAGCATGTGGAGAGACGTTCGTTCATCCAGCACAAAGGGAACGGGTTGCAGGAGAAACCCTTACTCTGGTTTCTCAGTCGGTTTCCTAGTGCCGGTTTGAAGTGCCTGCCGTTTTCACTGTAAAACCGAGTTGGAGCTTGTACCTCCCCATATATATGTATGGAGTGGAGTTGGCAACTGAAAAGAAACTTTGTGTTCCCTTCAAGCTAGGTGAAGGACGGCTTTCACACACACTTATCTCTCAGAACTGAGCATGTGGAGAGACGTTCGTTCATCCAGCACAAAGGGAACGGGTTGCAGGAGAAACCCTTACTCTGGTTTCTCAGTCTGTTTCCTAGTGCCGGTTTGAAGTGCCTGCCGTTTTCACTGTAAAACCGAGTTGGAGCTTGTACCTCCCCATATATATGTATGGAGTGGAGTTGGCAACTGAAAAGAAACTTTGTGTTCCCTTCAAGCTAGGTGAAGGACGGCTTTCACACACACTTATCTCTCAGAACTGAGCATGTGGAGAGACGTTCGTTCATCCAGCACAAAGGGAACGGGTTGCAGGAGAAACCCTTACTCTGGTTTCTCAGTCGGTTTCCTAGTGCCGGTTTGAAGTGCCTGCCGTTTTCACTGTAAAACCGAGTTGAAGCTTGTACCTCCCCATATATATGTATGGAGTGGAGTTGGCAACTGAAAAGAAACTTTGTGTTCCCTTCAAGCTAGGTGAAGGACGGCTTTCACACACACTTATCTCTCAGAACTGGGCATGTGGAGAGACGTTCGTTCATCCAGCACAAAGGGAACGGGTTGCAGGAGAAACCCTTACTCTGGTTTCTCAGTCGGTTTCCTAGTAGCGGTTTGAAGTGCCTGCCGTTTTCACTGTAAAACCGAGTTGGAGCTTGTAGCTCCCCATATATATGTATGGAGTGGAGTTGGCAACTGAAAAGAAACTTTGTGTTCCCTTCAAGCTAGGTGAAGGACGGCTTTCACACACACTTATCTCTCAGAACTGAGCATGTGGAGAGACGTTCGTTCATCCAGCACAAAGGGAACGGGTTGCAGGAGAAACCCTTACTCTGGTTTCTCAGTCTGTTTCCTAGTGCCGGTTTGAAGTGCCTGCCGTTTTCACTGTAAAACCGAGTTGGAGCTTGTACCTCCCCATATATATGTATGGAGTGGAGTTGGCAACTGAAAAGAAACTTTGTGTTCCCTTCAAGCTAGGTGAAGGACGGCATTCACACACACTTATCTCTCAGAACTGAGCATGTGGAGAGACGTTCGTTTATCCAGCACAAAGGGAACGGGTTGCAGGAGAAACCCTTACTCTGGTTTCTCAGTCTGTTTCCTAGTGCCGGTTTGAAGTGCCTGCCGTTTTCACTGTAAAACCGAGTTGGAGCTTGTACCTCCCCATATATATGTATGGAGTGGAGTTGGCAACTGAAAAGAAACTTTGTGTTCCCTTCAAGCTAGGTGAAGGACGGCTTTCACACACACTTATCTCTCAGAACTGAGCATGTGGAGAGACGTTCGTTCATCCAGCACAAAGGGAACGGGTTGCAGGAGAAACCCTTACTCTGGTTTCTCAGTCGGTTTCCTAGTGCCGGTTTGAAGTGCCTGCCGTTTTCACTGTAAAACCGAGTTGGAGCTTGTACCTCCCCATATATATGTATGGAGTGGAGTTGGCAACTGAAAAGAAACTTTGTGTTCCCTTCAAGCTAGGTGAAGGACGGCTTTCACACACACTTATCTCTCAGAACTGAGCATGTGGAGAGACGTTCGTTCATCCAGCACAAAGGGAACGGGTTGCAGGAGAAACCCTTACTCTGGTTTCTCAGTCGGTTTCCTAGTGCCGGTTTGAAGTGCCTGCCGTTTTCACTGTAAAACCGAGTTGGAGCTTGTACCTCCCCATATATATGTATGGAGTGGAGTTGGCAACTGAAAAGAAACTTTGTGTTCCCTTCAAGCTAGGTGAAGGACGGCTTTCACACACACTTATCTCTCAGAACTGAGCATGTGGAGAGACGTTCGTTCATCCAGCACAAAGGGAACGGGTTGCAGGAGAAACCCTTACTCTGGTTTCTCAGTCTGTTTCCTAGTGCCGGTTTGAAGTGCCTGCCGTTTTCACTGTAAAACCGAGTTGGAGCTTGTACCTCCCCATATATATGTATGGAGTGGAGTTGGCAACTGAAAAGAAACTTTGTGTTCCCTTCAAGCTAGGTGAAGGACGGCTTTCACACACACTTATCTCTCAGAACTGAGCATGTGGAGAGACGTTCGTTCATCCAGCACAAAGGGAACGGGTTGCAGGAGAAACCCTTACTCTGCTTTCTCAGTCGGCTTCCTAGTAGCGGTTTGAAGTGCCTGCCGTTTTCACTGTAAAACCGAGTTGGAGCTTGTACCTCCCCATATATATGTATGGAGTGGAGTTGGCAACTGAAAAGAAACTTTGTGTTCCCTTCAAGCTAGGTGAAGGACGGCTTTCACACACACTTATCTCTCAGAACTGAGCATGTGGAGAGACGTTCGTTCATCCAGCACAAAGGGAACGGGTTGCAGGAGAAACCCTTACTCTGGTTTCTCAGTCGGCTTCCTAGTAGCGGTTTGAAGTGCCTGCCGTTTTCACTGTAAAACCGAGTTGGAGCTTGTACCTCCCCATATATATGTATGGAGTGGAGTTGGCAACTGAAAAGAAACTTTGTGTTCCCTTCAAGCTAGGTGAAGGACGGCTTTCACACACACTTATCTCTCAGAACTGAGCATGTGGAGAGACGTTCGTTCATCCAGCACAAAGGGAAAGGGTTGCAGGAGAAACCCTTACTCTGGTTTCTCAGTCGGTTTCCTAGTGCCGGTTTGAAGTGCCTGCCGTTTTCACTGTAAAACCGAGTTGGAGCTTGTACCTCCCCATATATATGTATGGAGTGGAGTTGGCAACTGAAAAGAAACTTTGTGTTCCCTTCAAGCTAGGTGAAGGACGGCTTTCACACACACTTATCTCTCAGAACTGAGCATGTGGAGAGACGTTCGTTCATCCAGCACAAAGGGAACGGGTTGCAGTAGAAACCCTTACTCTGGTTTCTCAGTCTGTTTCCTAGTGCCGGTTTGAAGTGCCTGCCGTTTTCACTGTAAAACCGAGTTGGAGCTTGTACCTCCCCATATATATGTATGGAGTGGAGTTGGCAACTGAAAAGAAACTTTGTGTTCCCTTCAAGCTAGGTGAAGGACGGCTTTCACACACACTTATCTCTCAGAACTGAGCATGTAGAGAGACGTTCGTTCATCCAGCACAAAGGGAACGGGTTGCAGGAGAAACCCTTACTCTGGTTTCTCAGTCGGTTTCCTAGTGCCGGTTTGAAGTGCCTGCCGTTTTCACTGTAAAACCGAGTTGGAGCTTGTACCTCCCCATATATATGTATGGAGTGGAGTTGGCAACTGAAAAGAAACTTTGTGTTCCCTTCAAGCTAGGTGAAGGACGGCTTTCACACACACTTATCTCTCAGAACTGAGCATGTGGAGAGACGTTCGTTCATCCAGCACAAAGGGAACGGGTTGCAGGAGAAACCCTTACTCTGGTTTCTCAGTCTGTTTCCTAGTGCCGGTTTGAAGTGCCTGCCGTTTTCACTGTAAAACAGAGTTGGAGCTTGTACCTCCCCATATAAATGTATGGAGTGGAGTTGGCAACTGAAAAGAAACTTTGTGTTCCCTTCAAGCTAGGTGAAGGACGGCTTTCACACACACTTATCTCTCAGAACTGAGCATGTGGAGAGACGTTCGTTCATCCAGCACAAAGGGAACGGGTTGCAGGAGAAACCCTTACTCTGGTTTCTCAGTCGGTTTCCTAGTGCCGGTTTGAAGTGCCTGCCGTTTTCACTGTAAAACCGAGTTGGAGCTTGTACCTCCCCATATATATGTATGGAGTGGAGTTGGCAACTGAAAAGAAACTTTGTGTTCCCTTCAAGCTAGGTGAAGGACGGCTTTCACACACACTTATCTCTCAGAACTGAGCATGTGGAGAGACGTTCGTTCATCCAGCACAAAGGGAACGGGTTGCAGGAGAAACCCTTACTCTGGTTTCTCAGTCGGTTTCCTAGTGCCGGTTTGAAGTGCCTGCCGTTTTCACTGTAAAACCGAGTTGGAGCTTGTACCTCCCCATATATATGTATGGAGTGGAGTTGGCAACTGAAAAGAAACTTTGTGTTCCCTTCAAGCTAGGTGAAGGACGGCTTTCACACACACTTATCTCTCAGAACTGAGCATGTGGAGAGACGTTCGTTCATCCAGCACAAAGGGAACGGGTTGCAGGAGAAACCCTTACTCTGGTTTCTCAGTCTGTTTCCTAGTGCCGTTTTGAAGTGCCTGCCGTTTTCACTGTAAAACCGAGTTGGAGCTTGTACCTCCCCATATATATGTATGGAGTGGAGTTGGCAACTGAAAAGAAACTTTGTGTTCCCTTCAAGCTAGGTGAAGGACGGCTTTCACACACACTTATCTCTCAGAACTGAGCATGTGGAGAGACGTTCGTTCATCCAGCACAAAGGGAACGGGTTGCAGGAGAAACCCTTACTCTGGTTTCTCAGTCGGTTTCCTAGTGCCGGTTTGAAGTGCCTGCCGTTTTCACTGTAAAACCGAGTTGGAGCTTGTACCTCCCCATATATATGTATGGAGTGGAGTTGGCAACTGAAAAGAAACTTTGTGTTCCCTTCAAGCTAGGTGAAGGACGGCTTTCACACACACTTATCTCTCAGAACTGAGCATGTGGAGAGACGTTCGTTCATCCAGCACAAAGGGAACGGGTTGCAGGAGAAACCCTTACTCTGGTTTCTCAGTCTGTTTCCTAGTGCCGGTTTGAAGTGCCTGCCGTTTTCACTGTAAAACCGAGTTGGAGCTTGTACCTCCCCATATATATGTATGGAGTGGAGTTGGCAACTGAAAAGAAACTTTGTGTTCCCTTCAAGCTAGGTGAAGGACGGCTTTCACACACACTTATCTCTCAGAACTGAGCATGTGGAGAGACGTTCGTTCATCCAGCACAAAGGGAACGGGTTGCAGGAGAAACCCTTACTCTGGTTTCTCAGTCTGTTTCCTAGTGCCGGTTTGAAGTGCCTGCCGTTTTCACTGTAAAACCGAGTTGGAGCTTGTACCTCCCCATATATATGTATGGAGTGGAGTTGACAACTGGAAAGAAACTTTGTGTTCCCTTCAAGCTAGGTGAAGGACGGCTTTCACACACACTTATCTCTCAGAACTGAGCATGTGGAGAGACGTTCGTTCATCCAGCACAAAGGGAACGGGTTGCAGGAGAAACCCTTACTCTGGTTTCTCAGTCGGTTTCCTAGTGCCGGTTTGAAGTGCCTGCCGTTTTCACTGTAAAACCGAGTTGGAGCTTGTACCTCCCCATATATATGTATGGAGTGGAGTTGGCAACTGAAAAGAAACTTTGTGTTCCCTTCAAGCTAGGTGAAGGACGGCTTTCACACACACTTATCTCTCAGAACTGAGCATGTGGAGAGACGTTCGTTCATCCAGCACAAAGGGAACGGGTTGCAGGAGAAACCCTTACTCTGGTTTCTCAGTCTGTTTCCTAGTGCCGGTTTGAAGTGCCTGCCGTTTTCACTGTAAAACCGAGTTGGAGCTTGTACCTCCCCATATATATGTATGGAGTGGAGTTGGCAACTGAAAAGAAACTTTGTGTTCCCTTCAAGCTAGGTGAAGGACGGCTTTCACACACACTTATCTCTCAGAACTGAGCATGTGGAGAGACGTTCGTTCATCCAGCAGAAAGGGAACGGGTTGCAGGAGAAACCCTTACTCTGGTTTCTCAGTCTGTTTCCTAGTGCCGGTTTGAAGTGCCTGCCGTTTTCACTGTAAAACCGAGTTGGAGCTTGTACCTCCCCATATATATGTATGGAGTGGAGTTGGCAACTGAAAAGAAACTTTGTGTTCCCTTCAAGCTAGGTGAAGGACGGCTTTCACACACACTTATCTCTCAGAACTGAGCATGTGGAGAGACGTTCGTTCATCCAGCACAAAGGGAACGGGTTGCAGGAGAAACCCTTACTCTGGTTTCTCAGTCTGTTTCCTAGTGCCGTTTTGAAGTGCCTGCCGTTTTCACTGTAAAACCGAGTTGGAGCTTGTACCTCCCCATATATATGTATGGAGTGGAGTTGGCAACTGAAAAGAAACTTTGTGTTCCCTTCAAGCTAGGTGAAGGACGGCTTTCACACACACTTATCTCTCAGAACTGAGCATGTGGAGAGACGTTCGTTCATCCAGCACAAAGGGAACGGGTTGCAGGAGAAACCCTTACTCTGGTTTCTCAGTCGGTTTCCTAGTGCCGGTTTGAAGTGCCTGCCGTTTTCACTGTAAAACCGAGTTGGAGCTTGTACCTCCCCATATATATGTATGGAGTGGAGTTGGCAACTGAAAAGAAACTTTGTGTTCCCTTCAAGCTAGGTGAAGGACGGCTTTCACACACACTTATCTCTCAGAACTGAGCATGTGGAGAGACGTTCGTTCATCCAGCACAAAGGGAACGGGTTGCAGGAGAAACCCTTACTCTGGTTTCTCAGTCTGTTTCCTAGTGCCGGTTTGAAGTGCCTGCCGTTTTCACTGTAAAACCGAGTTGGAGCTTGTACCTCCCCATATATATGTATGGAGTGGAGTTGGCAACTGAAAAGAAACTTTGTGTTCCCTTCAAGCTAGGTGAAGGACGGCTTTCACACACACTTATCTCTCAGAACTGAGCATGTGGAGAGACGTTCGTTCATCCAGCACAAAGGGAACGGGTTGCAGGAGAAACCCTTACTCTGGTTTCTCAGTCTGTTTCCTAGTGCCGGTTTGAAGTGCCTGCCGTTTTCACTGTAAAACCGAGTTGGAGCTTGTACCTCCCCATATATATGTATGGAGTGGAGTTGACAACTGGAAAGAAACTTTGTGTTCCCTTCAAGCTAGGTGAAGGACGGCTTTCACACACACTTATCTCTCAGAACTGAGCATGTGGAGAGACGTTCGTTCATCCAGCACAAAGGGAACGGGTTGCAGGAGAAACCCTTACTCTGGTTTCTCAGTCGGTTTCCTAGTGCCGGTTTGAAGTGCCTGCCGTTTTCACTGTAAAACCGAGTTGGAGCTTGTACCTCCCCATATATATGTATGGAGTGGAGTTGGCAACTGAAAAGAAACTTTGTGTTCCCTTCAAGCTAGGTGAAGGACGGCTTTCACACACACTTATCTCTCAGAACTGAGCATGTGGAGAGACGTTCGTTCATCCAGCACAAAGGGAACGGGTTGCAGGAGAAACCCTTACTCTGGTTTCTCAGTCTGTTTCCTAGTGCCGGTTTGAAGTGCCTGCCGTTTTCACTGTAAAACCGAGTTGGAGCTTGTACCTCCCCATATATATGTATGGAGTGGAGTTGGCAACTGAAAAGAAACTTTGTGTTCCCTTCAAGCTAGGTGAAGGACGGCTTTCACACACACTTATCTCTCAGAACTGAGCATGTGGAGAGACGTTCGTTCATCCAGCAGAAAGGGAACGGGTTGCAGGAGAAACCCTTACTCTGGTTTCTCAGTCTGTTTCCTAGTGCCGGTTTGAAGTGCCTGCCGTTTTCACTGTAAAACCGAGTTGGAGCTTGTACCTCCCCATATATATGTATGGAGTGGAGTTGGCAACTGAAAAGAAACTTTGTGTTCCCTTCAAGCTAGGTGAAGGACGGCTTTCACACACACTTATCTCTCAGAACTGAGCATGTGGAGAGACGTTCGTTCATCCAGCACAAAGGGAACGGGTTGCAGGAGAAACCCTTACTCTGGTTTCTCAGTCTGTTTCCTGGTGCCGGTTTGAAGTGCCTGCCGTTTTCACTGTAAAACCGAGTTGGAGCTTGTACCTCCCCATATATATGTATGGAGTGGAGTTGGCAACTGGAAAGAAACTTTGTGTTCCCTTCAAGCTAGGTGAAGGACGGCTTTCACACACACTTATCTCTCAGAACTGAGCATGTGGAGAGACTTTCGTTCATCCAGCACAAAGGGAACGGGTTGCAGGAGAAACCCTTACTCTGGTTTCTCAGTCGGTTTCCTAGTGCCGGTTTGAAGTGCCTGCCGTTTTCACTGTAAAACCGAGTTGGAGCTTGTACCTCCCCATATATATGTATGGAGTGGAGTTGGCAACTGAAAAGAAACTTTGTGTTCCCTTCAAGCTAGGTGAAGGACGGCTTCACACACACTTATCTCTCAGAACTGAGCATGTGGAGAGAAGTTCGTTCATCCAGCACAAAGGGAACGGGTTGCAGGAGAAACCCTTACTCTGGTTTCTCAGTCTGTTTCCTAGTGCCGGTTTGAAGTGCCTGCCGTTTTCACTGTAAAACCGAGTTGGATCTGGTACCTCCCCATATATATGTATGGAGTGGAGTTGGCAACTGAAAAGAAACTTTGTGTTCCCTTCAAGCTAGGTGAAGGACGGCTTTCACACACACTTATCTCTCAGAACTGAGCATGTGGAGAGACGTTCGTTCATCCAGCACAAAGGGAACGGGTTGCAGGAGAAACCCTTACTCTGGTTTCTCAGTCTGTTTCCTAGTGCCGGTTTGAAGTGCCTGCCGTTTTCACTGTAAAACCGAGTTGGAGCTTGTACCTCCCCATATATATGTATGGAGTGGAGTTGGCAACTGAAAAGAAACTTTGTGTTCCCTTCAAGCTAGGTGAAGGACGGCTTTCACACACACTTATCTCTCAGAACTGAGCATGTGGAGAGACGTTCATTCATCCAGCACAAAGGGAACGGGTTGCAGGAGAAACCCTTACTCTGGTTTCTCAGTCTGTTTCCTAGTGCCGGTTTGAAGTGCCTGCCGTTTTCACTGTAAAACCGAGTTGGAGCTTGTACCTCCCCATATATATGTATGGAGTGGAGTTGGCAACTGAAAAGAAACTTTGTGTTCCCTTCAAGCTAGGTGAAGGACGGCTTTCACACACACTTATCTCTCAGAACTGAGCATGTGGAGAGACGTTCGTTCATCCAGCACAAAGGGAACGGGTCGCAGGAGAAACCCTTACTCTGGTTTCTCAGTCTGTTTCCTAGTGCCGGTTTGAAGTGCCTGCCGTTTTCACTGTAAAACCGAGTTGGAGCTTGTACCTCCCCATATATATGTATGGAGTGGAGTTGGCAACTGAAAAGAAACTTTGTGTTCCCTTCAAGCTAGGTGAAGGACGGGTTTCACACACACTTATCTCTCAGAACTGAGCATGTGGAGAGACGTTCGTTCATCCAGCACAAAGGGAACGGGTTGCAGGAGAAACCCTTACTCTGGTTTCTCAGTCTGTTTCCTAGTGCCGGTTTGAAGTGCCTGCCGTTTTCACTGTAAAACCGAGTTGGAGCTTGTACCTCCCCATATATATGTATGGAGTGGAGTTGGCAACTGAAAAGAAACTTTGTGTTCCCTTCAAGCTAGGTGAAGGACGGCTTTCACACACACTTATCTCTCAGAACTGAGCATGTGGAGAGACGTTCGTTCATCCAGCACAAAGGGAACGGGTTGCAGGAGAAACCCTTACTCTGGTTTCTCAGTCGGTTTCCTAGTGCCGGTTTGAAGTGCCTGCCGTTTTCACTGTAAAACCGAGTTGGAGCTTGTACCTCCCCATATATATGTATGGAGTGGAGTTGGCAACTGAAAAGAAACTTTGTGTTCCCTTCAAGCTAGGTGAAGGACGGCTTTCACACACACTTATCTCTCAGAACTGAGCATGTGGAGAGACGTTCGTTCATCCAGCACAAAGGGAACGGGTTGCAGGAGAAACCCTTACTCTGGTTTCTCAGTCGGATTCCTAGTGCCGGATTGAAGTGCCTGCCGTTTTCACTGTAAAACCGAGTTGGAGCTTGTACCTCCCCATATATATGTATGGAGTGAAGTTGGCAACTGAAAAGAAACTTTGTGTTCCCTTCAAGCTAGGTGAAGGACGGCTTTCACACACACTTATCTCTCAGAACTGAGCATGTGGAGAGACGTTCGTTCATCCAGCACAAAGGGAACGGGTTGCAGGAGAAACCCTTACTCTGGTTTCTCAGTCTGTTTCCTAGTGCCGGTTTGAAGTGCCTGCCGTTTTCACTGTAAAACCGAGTTGGAGCTTGTACCTCCCCATATATATGTATGGAGTGGAGTTGGCAACTGAAAAGAAACTTTGTGTTCCCTTCAAGCTAGGTGAAGGACGGCTTTCACACACACTTATCTCTCAGAACTGAGCATGTGGAGAGACGTTCGTTCATCCAGCACAAAGGGAACGGGTTGCAGGAGAAACCCTTACTCTGGTTTCTCATTCTGTTTCCTAGAGCCGGTTTGAAGTGCCTGCCGTTTTCACTGTAAAACCGAGTTGGAGCTTGTACCTCCCCATATATATGTATGGAGTGGAGTTGGCAACTGAAAAGAAACTTTGTGTTCCCTTCAAGCTAGGTGAAGGACGGCTTTCACACACACTTATCTCTCAGAACTGAGCATGTGGAGAGACGTTCGTTCATCCAGCACAAAGGGAACGGGTTGCAGGAGAAACCCTTACTCTGGTTTCTCAGTCTGTTTCCTAGTGCCGGTTTGAAGTGCCTGCCGTTTTCACTGTAAAACCGAGTTGGAGCTTGTACCACCCCATATATATGTATGGAGTGGAGTTGGCAACTGAAAAGAAACTTTGTGTTCCCTTCAAGCTAGGTGAAGGGCGGCTTCACACACACTTATCTCTCAGAACTGAGCATGTGGAGAGACGTTCGTTCATCCAGCACAAAGGGAACGGGTTGCAGGAGAAACCCTTACTCTGGTTTCTCAGTCTGTTTCCTAGTGCCGGTTTGAAGTGCCTGCCGTTTTCACTGTAAAACCGAGTTGGTTCTGGTACCTCCCCATATATATGTATGGAGTGGAGTTGGCAACTGAAAAGAAACTTTGTGTTCCCTTCAAGCTAGGTGAAGGACGGCTTTCACACACACTTATCTCTCAGAACTGAGCATGTGGAGAGACGTTCGTTCATCCAGCACAAAGGGAACGGGTTGCAGGAGAAACCCTTACTCTGGTTTCTCAGTCTGTTTCCTAGTGCCGGTTTGAAGTGCCTGCCGTTTTCACTGTAAAACCGAGTTGGAGCTTGTACCTCCCCATATATATGTATGGAGTGGAGTTGGCAACTGAAAAGAAACTTTGTGTTCCCTTCAAGCTAGGTGAAGGACGGCTTTCACACACACTTATCTCTCAGAACTGAGCATGTGGAGAGACGTTCATTCATCCAGCACAAAGGGAACGGGTTGCAGGAGAAACCCTTACTCTGGTTTCTCAGTCTGTTTCCTAGTGCCGGTTTGAAGTGCCTGCCGTTTTCACTGTAAAACCGAGTTGGAGCTTGTACCTCCCCATATATATGTATGGAGTGGAGTTGGCAACTGAAAAGAAACTTTGTGTTCCCTTCAAGCTAGGTGAAGGACGGCTTTCACACACACTTATCTCTCAGAACTGAGCATGTGGAGAGACGTTCGTTCATCCAGCACAAAGGGAACGGGTCGCAGGAGAAACCCTTACTCTGGTTTCTCAGTCTGTTTCCTAGTGCCGGTTTGAAGTGCCTGCCGTTTTCACTGTAAAACCGAGTTGGAGCTTGTACCTCCCCATATATATGTATGGAGTGGAGTTGGCAACTGAAAAGAAACTTTGTGTTCCCTTCAAGCTAGGTGAAGGACGGCTTTCACACACACTTATCTCTCAGAACTGAGCATGTGGAGAGACGTTCGTTCATCCAGCACAAAGGGAACGGGTTGCAGGAGAAACCCTTACTCTGGTTTCTCAGTCTGTTTCCTAGTGCCGGTTTGAAGTGCCTGCCGTTTTCACTGTAAAACCGAGTTGGAGCTTGTACCTCCCCATATATATGTATGGAGTGGAGTTGGCAACTGAAAAGAAACTTTGTGTTCCCTTCAAGCTAGGTGAAGGACGGCTTTCACACACACTTATCTCTCAGAACTGAGCATGTGGAGAGACGTTCGTTCATCCAGCACAAAGGGAACGGGTTGCAGGAGAAACCCTTACTCTGGTTTCTCAGTCGGTTTCCTAGTGCCGGTTTGAAGTGCCTGCCGTTTTCACTGTAAAACCGAGTTGGAGCTTGTACCTCCCCATATATATGTATGGAGTGGAGTTGGCAACTGAAAAGAAACTTTGTGTTCCCTTCAAGCTAGGTGAAGGACGGCTTTCACACACACTTATCTCTCAGAACTGAGCATGTGGAGAGACGTTCGTTCATCCAGCACAAAGGGAACGGGTTGCAGGAGAAACCCTTACTCTGGTTTCTCAGTCGGTTTCCTAGTAGCGGTTTGAAGTGCCTGCCGTTTTCACTGTAAAACCGAGTTGGAGCTTGTACCTCCCCATATATATGTATGGAGTGGAGTTGGCAACTGAAAAGAAACTTTGTGTTCCCTTCAAGCTAGGTGAAGGACGGCTTTCACACACACTTATCTCTCAGAACTGAGCATGTGGAGAGACGTTCGTTCATCCAGCACAAAGGGAACGGGTTGCAGGAGAAACCCTTACTCTGGTTTCTCAGTCTGTTTCCTAGTGCCGGTTTGAAGTGCCTGCCGTTTTCACTGTAAAACCGAGTTGGAGCTTGTACCTCCCCATATATATGTATGGAGTGGAGTTGGCAACTGAAAAGAAACTTTGTGTTCCCTTCAAGCTAGGTGAAGGACGGCTTTCACACACACTTATCTCTCAGAACTGAGCATGTGGAGAGACGTTCGTTCATCCAGCACAAAGGGAACGGGTTGCAGGAGAAACCCTTACTCTGGTTTCTCAGTCGGTTTCCTAGTGCCGGTTTGAAGTGCCTGCCGTTTTCACTGTAAAACCGAGTTGGAGCTTGTACCTCCCCATATATATGTATGGAGTGGAGTTGGCAACTGAAAAGAAACTTTGTGTTCCCTTCAAGCTAGGTGAAGGACGGCTTTCACACACACTTATCTCTCAGAACTGAGCATGTGGAGAGACGTTCGTTCATCCAGCACAAAGGGAACGGGTTGCAGGAGAAACCCTTACTCTGGTTTCTCATTCTGTTTCCTAGTGCCGGTTTGAAGTGCCTGCCGTTTTCACTGTAAAACCGAGTTGGAGCTTGTACCTCCCCATATATATGTATGGAGTGGAGTTGGCAACTGAAAAGAAACTTTGTGTTCCCTTCAAGCTAGGTGAAGGACGGCTTTCACACACACTTATCTCTCAGAACTGAGCATGTGGAGAGACGTTCGTTCATCCAGCACAAAGGGAACGGGTTGCAGGAGAAACCCTTACTCTGGTTTCTCAGTCTGTTTCCTAGTGCCGGTTTGAAGTGCCTGCCGTTTTCACTGTAAAACCGAGTTGGAGCTTGTACCTCCCCATATATATGTATGGAGTGGAGTTGGCAACTGAAAAGAAACTTTGTGTTCCCTTCAAGCTAGGTGAAGGACGGCTTTCACACACACTTATCTCTCAGAACTGAGCATGTGGAGAGACGTTCGTTCATCCAGCACAAAGGGAACGGGTTGCAGGAGAAACCCTTACTCTGGTTTCTCAGTCGGTTTCCTAGTGCCGGTTTGAAGTGCCTGCCGTTTTCACTGTAAAACCGAGTTGGAGCTTGTACCTCCCCATATATATGTATGGAGTGGAGTTGGCAACTGAAAAGAAACTTTGTGTTCCCTTCAAGCTAGGTGAAGGACGGCTTTCACACACACTTATCTCTCAGAACTGAGCATGTGGAGAGACGTTCGTTCATCCAGCACAAAGGGAACGGGTTGCAGGAGAAACCCTTACTCTGGTTTCTCAGTCGGTTTCCTAGTGCCGGTTTGAAGTGCCTGCCGTTTTCACTGTAAAACCGAGTTGGAGCTTGTACCTCCCCATATATATGTATGGAGTGGAGTTGGCAACTGAAAAGAAACTTTGTGTTCCCTTCAAGCTAGGTGAAGGACGGCTTTCACACACACTTATCTCTCAGAACTGAGCATGTGGAGAGACGTTCGTTCATCCAGCACAAAGGGAACGGGTTGCAGGAGAAACCCTTACTCTGGTTTCTCAGTCTGTTTCCTAGTGCCGGTTTGAAGTGCCTGCCGTTTTCACTGTAAAACCGAGTTGGAGCTTGTACCTCCCCATATATATGTATGGAGTGGAGTTGGCAACTGAAAAGAAACTTTGTGTTCCCTTCAAGCTAGGTGAAGGACGGCTTTCACACACACTTATCTCTCAGAACTGAGCATGTGGAGAGACGTTCGTTCATCCAGCACAAAGGGAACGGGTTGCAGGAGAAACCCTTACTCTGGTTTCTCAGTCTGTTTCCTAGTGCCGGTTTGAAGTGCCTGCCGTTTTCACTGTAAAACCGAGTTGGAGCTTGTACCTCCCCATATATATGTATGGAGTGGAGTTGGCAACTGAAAAGAAACTTTGTGTTCCCTTCAAGCTAGGTGAAGGACGGCTTTCACACACACTTATCTCTCAGAACTGAGCATGTGGAGAGACGTTCGTTCATCCAGCACAAAGGGAACGGGTTGCAGGAGAAACCCTTACTCTGGTTTCTCAGTCGGTTTCCTAGTGCCGGTTTGAAGTGCCTGCCGTTTTCACTGTAAAACCGAGTTGGAGCTTGTACCTCCCCATATATATGTATGGAGTGGAGTTGGCAACTGAAAAGAAACTTTGTGTTCCCTTCAAGCTAGGTGAAGGACGGCTTTCACACACACTTATCTCTCAGAACTGAGCATGTGGAGAGACGTTCGTTCATCCAGCACAAAGGGAACGGGTTGCAGGAGAAACCCTTACTCTGGTTTCTCATTCTGTTTCCTAGTGCCGGTTTGAAGTGCCTGCCGTTTTCACTGTAAAACCGAGTTGGAGCTTGTACCTCCCCATATATATGTATGGAGTGGAGTTGGCAACTGAAAAGAAACTTTGTGTTCCCTTCAAGCTAGGTGAAGGACGGCTTTCACACACACTTATCTCTCAGAACTGAGCATGTGGAGAGACGTTCGTTCATCCAGCACAAAGGGAACGGGTTGCAGGAGAAACCCTTACTCTGGTTTCTCAGTCTGTTTCCTAGTGCCGGTTTGAAGTGCCTGCCGTTTTCACTGTAAAACCGAGTTGGAGCTTGTACCTCCCCATATATATGTATGGAGTGGAGTTGGCAACTGAAAAGAAACTTTGTGTTCCCTTCAAGCTAGGTGAAGGACGGCTTTCACACACACTTATCTCTCAGAACTGAGCATGTGGAGAGACGTTCGTTCATCCAGCACAAAGGGAACGGGTTGCAGGAGAAACCCTTACTCTGGTTTCTCAGTCTGTTTCCTAGTGCCGGTTTGAAGTGCCTGCCGTTTTCACTGTAAAACCGAGTTGGAGCTTGTACCTCCCCATATATATGTATGGAGTGGAGTTGGCAACTGAAAAGAAACTTTGTGTTCCTTTCAAGCTAGGTGAAGGACGGCTTTCACACACACTTATCTCTCAGAACTGAGCATGTGGAGAGACGTTCGTTCATCCAGCACAAAGGGAACGGGTTGCAGGAGAAACCCTTACTCTGGTTTCTCAGTCGGTTTCCTAGTGCCGGTTTGAAGTGCCTGCCGTTTTCACTGTAAAACCGAGTTGGAGCTTGTACCTCCCCATATATATGTATGGAGTGGAGTTGGCAACTGAAAAGAAACTTTGTGTTCCCTTCAAGCTAGGTGAAGGACGGCTTTCACACACACTTATCTCTCAGAACTGAGCATGTGGAGAGACGTTCGTTCATCCAGCACAAAGGGAACGGGTTGCAGGAGAAACCCTTACTCTGGTTTCTCATTCTGTTTCCTAGTGCCGGTTTGAAGTGCCTGCCGTTTTCACTGTAAAACCGAGTTGGAGCTTGTACCTCCCCATATATATGTATGGAGTGGAGTTGGCAACTGAAAAGAAACTTTGTGTTCCCTTCAAGCTAGGTGAAGGACGGCTTTCACACACACTTATCTCTCAGAACTGAGCATGTGGAGAGACGTTCGTTCATCCAGCACAAAGGGAACGGGTTGCAGGAGAAACCCTTACTCTGGTTTCTCAGTCTGTTTCCTAGTGCCGGTTTGAAGTGCCTGCCGTTTTCACTGTAAAACCGAGTTGGAGCTTGTACCTCCCCATATATATGTATGGAGTGGAGTTGGCAACTGAAAAGAAACTTTGTGTTCCCTTCAAGCTAGGTGAAGGACGGCTTTCACACACACTTATCTCTCAGAACTGAGCATGTGGAGAGACGTTCGTTCATCCAGCACAAAGGGAACGGGTTGCAGGAGAAACCCTTACTCTGGTTTCTCAGTCGGTTTCCTAGTGCCGGTTTGAAGTGCCTGCCGTTTTCACTGTAAAACCGAGTTGGAGCTTGTACCTCCCCATATATATGTATGGAGTGGAGTTGGCAACTGAAAAGAAACTTTGTGTTCCCTTCAAGCTAGGTGAAGGACGGCTTTCACACACACTTATCTCTCAGAACTGAGCATGTGGAGAGACGTTCGTTCATCCAGCACAAAGGGAACGGGTTGCAGGAGAAACCCTTACTCTGGTTTCTCATTCTGTTTCCTAGTGCCGGTTTGAAGTGCCTGCCGTTTTCACTGTAAAACCGAGTTGGAGCTTGTACCTCCCCATATATATGTATGGAGTGGAGTTGGCAACTGAAAAGAAACTTTGTGTTCCCTTCAAGCTAGGTGAAGGACGGCTTTCACACACACTTATCTCTCAGAACTGAGCATGTGGAGAGACGTTCGTTCATCCAGCACAAAGGGAACGGGTTGCAGGAGAAACCCTTACTCTGGTTTCTCAGTCTGTTTCCTAGTGCCGGTTTGAAGTGCCTGCCGTTTTCACTGTAAAACCGAGTTGGAGCTTGTACCTCCCCATATATATGTATGGAGTGGAGTTGGCAACTGAAAAGAAACTTTGTGTTCCCTTCAAGCTAGGTGAAGGACGGCTTTCACACACACTTATCTCTCAGAACTGAGCATGTGGAGAGACGTTCGTTCATCCAGCACAAAGGGAACGGGTTGCAGGAGAAACCCTTACTCTGGTTTCTCAGTCGGTTTCCTAGTGCCGGTTTGAAGTGCCTGCCGTTTTCACTGTAAAACCGAGTTGGAGCTTGTACCTCCCCATATATATGTATGGAGTGGAGTTGGCAACTGAAAAGAAACTTTGTGTTCCCTTCAAGCTAGGTGAAGGACGGCTTTCACACACACTTATCTCTCAGAACTGAGCATGTGGAGAGACGTTCGTTCATCCAGCACAAAGGGAACGGGTTGCAGGAGAAACCCTTACTCTGGTTTCTCATTCTGTTTCCTAGTGCCGGTTTGAAGTGCCTGCCGTTTTCACTGTAAAACCGAGTTGGAGCTTGTACCTCCCCATATATATGTATGGAGTGGAGTTGGCAACTGAAAAGAAACTTTGTGTTCCCTTCAAGCTAGGTGAAGGACGGCTTTCACACACACTTATCTCTCAGAACTGAGCATGTGGAGAGACGTTCGTTCATCCAGCACAAAGGGAACGGGTTGCAGGAGAAACCCTTACTCTGGTTTCTCAGTCTGTTTCCTAGTGCCGGTTTGAAGTGCCTGCCGTTTTCACTGTAAAACCGAGTTGGAGCTTGTACCTCCCCATATATATGTATGGAGTGGAGTTGGCAACTGAAAAGAAACTTTGTGTTCCCTTCAAGCTAGGTGAAGGACGGCTTTCACACACACTTATCTCTCAGAACTGAGCATGTGGAGAGACGTTCGTTCATCCAGCACAAAGGGAACGGGTTGCAGGAGAAACCCTTACTCTGGTTTCTCAGTCTGTTTCCTAGTGCCGGTTTGAAGTGCCTGCCGTTTTCACTGTAAAACCGAGTTGGAGCTTGTACCTCCCCATATATATGTATGGAGTGGAGTTGGCAACTGAAAAGAAACTTTGTGTTCCCTTCAAGCTAGGTGAAGGACGGCTTTCACACACACTTATCTCTCAGAACTGAGCATGTGGAGAGACGTTCGTTCATCCAGCACAAAGGGAACGGGTTGCAGGAGAAACCTTTACTCTGGTTTCTCAGTCTGTTTCCTAGTGCCGGTTTGAAGTGCCTGCCGTTTTCACTGTAAAACCGAGTTGGAGCTTGTACCTCCCCATATATATGTATGGAGTGGAGTTGGCAACTGGAAAGAAACTTTGTGTTCCCTTCAAGCTAGGTGAAGGACGGCTTTCACACACACTTATCTCTCAGAACTGAGCATGTTGAGAGACGTTCGTTCATCCAGCACAAAGGGAACGGGTTGCAGGAGAAACCCTTACTCTGGTTTCTCAGTCTGTTTCCTAGTGCCGGTTTGAAGTGCCTGCCGTTTTCACTGTAAAACCGAGTTGGAGCTTGTACCTCCCCATATATATGTATGGAGTGGAGTTGGCAACTGGAAAGAAACTTTGTGTTCACTTCAAGCTAGGTGAAGGACGGCTTTCACACACACTTATCTCTCAGAACTGAGCATGTGGAGAGACGTTCGTTCATCCAGCACAAAGGGAACGGGTTGCAGGAGAAACCCTTACTCTGGTTTCTCAGTCTGTTTCCTAGTGCCGGTTTGAAGTGCCTGCCGTTTTCACTGTAAAACCGAGTTGGAGCTTGTACCTCCCCATATATATGTATGGAGTGGAGTTGGCAACTGAAAAGAAACTTTGTGTTCACTTCAAGCTAGGTGAAGGACGGCTTTCACACACACTTATCTCTCAGAACTGAGCATGTGGAGAGACGTTCGTTCATCCAGCACAAAGGGAACGGGTTGCAGGAGAAACCCTTACTCTGGTTTCTCAGTCGGTTTCCTAGTGCCGGTTTGAAGTGCCTGCCGTTTTCACTGTCAAACCGAGTTGGAGCTTGTACCTCCCCATATATATGTATGGAGTGGAGTTGGCAACTGAAAAGAAACTTTGTGTTCCCTTCAAGCTAGGTGAAGGACGGCTTTCACACACACTTATCTCTCAGAACTGAGCATGTGGAGAGACGTTCGTTCATCCAGCACAAAGGGAACGGGTTGCAGGAGAAACCCTTACTCTGGTTTCTCAGTCTGTTTCCTAGTGCCGGTTTGAAGTGCCTGCCGTTTTCACTGTAAAACCGAGTTGGAGCTTGTACCTCCCCATATATATGTATGGAGTGGAGTTGGCAACTGGAAAGAAACTTTGTGTTCCCTTCAAGCTAGGTGAAGGACGGCTTTCACACACACTTATCTCTCAGAACTGAGCATGTGGAGAGACGTTCGTTCATCCAGCACAAAGGGAACGGGTTGCAGGAGAAACCCTTACTCTGGTTTCTCAGTCGGTTTCCTAGTGCCGGTTTGAAGTGCCTGCCGTTTTCACTGTAAAACCGAGTTGGAGCTTGTACCTCCCCATATATATGTATGGAGTGGAGTTGGCAACTGAAAAGAAACTTTGTGTTCCCTTCAAGCTAGGTGAAGGACGGCTTTCACACACACTTATCTCTCAGAACTGAGCATGTGGAGAGACGTTCGTTCATCCAGCACAAAGGGAACGGGTTGCAGGAGAAACCCTTACTCTGGTTTCTCAGTCGGTTTCCTAGTGCCGGTTTGAAGTGCCTGCCGTTTTCACTGTAAAACCGAGTTGGAGCTTGTACCTCCCCATATATATGTATGGAGTGGAGTTGGCAACTGAAAAGAAACTTTGTGTTCCCTTCAAGCTAGGTGAAGGACGGCTTTCACACACACTTATCTCTCAGAACTGAGCATGTGGAGAGACGTTCGTTCATCCAGCACAAAGGGAACGGTTGGCAGGAGAAACCCTTACTGTGGTTTCTCAGTCGGTTTCCTAGTGCCGGTTTGAAGTGCCTGCCGTTTTCACTGTAAAACCGAGTTGGAGCTTGTACCTCCCCATATATATGTATGGAGTGGAGTTGGCAACTGAAAAGAAACTTTGTGTTCCCTTCAAGCTAGGTGAAGGACGGCTTTCACACACACTTATCTCTCAGAACTGAGCATGTGGAGAGACGTTCGTTCATCCAGCACAAAGGGAACGGGTTGCAGGAGAAACCCTTACTCTGGTTTCTCAGTTGGTTTCCTAGTAGCGGTTTGAAGTGCCTGCCGTTTTCTCTGTAAAACCGAGTTGGAGCTTGTACCTCCCCATATATATGTATGGAGTGGAGTTGGCAACTGAAAAGAAACTTTGTGTTCCCTTCAAGCTAGGTGAAGGACGGCTTTCACACACACTTATCTCTCAGAACTGAGCATGTGGAGAGACGTTCGTTCATCCAGCACAAAGGGAACGGGTTGCAGGAGAAACCCTTACTCTGGTTTATCAGTCTGTTTCCTAGTGCCGGTTTGAAGTGCCTGCCGTTTTCACTGTAAAACCGAGTTGGAGCTTGTACCTCCCCATATATATGTATGGAGTGGAGTTGGCAACTGAAAAGAAACTTTGTGTTCCCTTCAAGCTAGGTGAAGGACGGCTTTCACACACACTTATCTCTCAGAACTGAGCATGTGCAGAGACGTTCGTTCATCCAGCACAAAGGGAACGGGTTGCAGGAGAAACCCTTACTCTGGTTTCTCAGTCGGTTTCCTAGTGCCGGTTTGAAGTGCCTGCCGTTTTCACTGTAAAACCGAGTTGGAGCTTGTACCTCCCCATATATATGTATGGAGTGGAGTTGGCAACTGGGAAGAAACTTTGTGTTCCCTTCAAGCTAGGTGAAGGACGGCTTTCACACACACTTATCTCTCAGAACTGAGCATGTGGAGAGACGTTCGTTCATCCAGCACAAAGGGAACGGGTTGCAGGAGAAACCCTTACTCTGGTTTCTCAGTCGGTTTCCTAGTGCCGGTTTGAAGTGCCTGCCGTTTTCACTGTAAAACCGAGTTGGAGCTTGTACCTCCCCATATATATGTATGGAGTGGAGTTGGCAACTGAAAAGAAACTTTGTGTTCCCTTCAAGCTAGGTGAAGGACGGCTTTCACACACACTTATCTCTCAGAACTGAGCATGTGGAGAGACGTTCGTTCATCCAGCACAAAAGGAACGGGTTGCAGGAGAAACCCTTACTCTGGTTTCTCAGTCTGTTTCCTAGTGCCGGTTTGAAGTGCCTGCCGTTTTCACTGTAAAACCGAGTTGGAGCTTGTACCTCCCCATATATATGTATGGAGTGGAGTTGGCAACTGAAAAGAAACTTTGTGTTCCCTTCAAGCTAGGTGAAGGACGGCTTTCACACACACTTATCTCTCAGAACTGAGCATGTGGAGAGACGTTCGTTCATCCAGCACAAAGGGAACGGGTTGCAGGAGAAACCCTTACTCTGGTTTCTCAGTCTGTTTCCTAGTGCCGGTTTGAAGTGCCTGCCTTTTTCACTGTAAAACCGAGTTGGAGCTTGTACCTCCCCATATATATGTATGGAGTGGAGTTGGCAACTTGAAAGAAACTTTGTGTTCCCTTCAAGCTAGGTGAAGGACGGCTTTCACACACACTTATCTCTCAGAACTGAGCATGTGGAGAGACGTTCGTTCATCCAGCACAAAAGGAACGGGTTGCAGGAGAAACCCTTACTCTGGTTTCTCAGTCTGTTTCCTAGTGCCGGTTTGAAGTGCCTGCCGTTTTCACTGTAAAACCGAGTTGGAGCTTGTACCTCCCCATATATATGTATGGAGTGGAGTTGGCAACTGAAAAGAAACTTTGTGTTCCCTTCAAGCTAGGTGAAGGACGGCTTTCACACACACTTATCTCTCAGAACTGAGCATGTGGAGAGACGTTCGTTCATCCAGCACAAAGGGAACGGGTTGCAGGAGAAACCCTTACTCTGGTTTCTCAGTCTGTTTCCAAGTGCCGGTTTGAAGTGCCTGCCGTTTTCACTGTAAAACCGAGTTGGAGCTTGTACCTCCCCATATATATGTATGGAGTGGAGTTGGCAACTGGAAAGAAACTTTGTGTTCCCTTCAAGCTAGGTGAAGGACGGCTTTCACACACACTTATCTCTCAGAACTGAGCATGTGGAGAGACGTTCGTTCATCCAGCACAAAGGGAACGGGTTGCAGGAGAAACCCTTACTCTGGTTTCTCAGTCTGTTTCCTAGTGCCGGTTTGAAGTGCCTGCCGTTTTCACTGTAAAACCGAGTTGGAGCTTGTACCTCCCCATATATATGTATGGAGTGGAGTTGGCAACTGAAAAGAAACTTTGTGTTCCCTTCAAGCTAGGTGAAGGACGGCTTTCACACACACTTATCTCTCAGAACTGAGCATGTGGAGAGACGTTCGTTCATCCAGCACAAAGGGAACGGGTTGCAGGAGAAACCCTTACTCTGGTTTCTCAGTCGGTTTCCTAGTGCCGGTTTGAAGTGCCTGCCGTTTTCACTGTCAAACCGAGTTGGAGCTTGTACCTCCCCATATATATGTATGGAGTGGAGTTGGCAACTGAAAAGAAACTTTGTGTTCCCTTCAAGCTAGGTGAAGGACGGCTTTCACACACACTTATCTCTCAGAACTGAGCATGTGGAGAGACGTTCGTTCATCCAGCACAAAGGGAACGGTTGGCAGGAGAAACCCTTACTGTGGTTTCTCAGTCGGTTTCCTAGTGCCGGTTTGAAGTGCCTGCCGTTTTCACTGTAAAACCGAGTTGGAGCTTGTACCTCCCCATATATATGTATGGAGTGGAGTTGGCAACTGAAAAGAAACTTTGTGTTCCCTTCAAGCTAGGTGAAGGACGGCTTTCACACACACTTATCTCTCAGAACTGAGCATGTGGAGAGACGTTCGTTCATCCAGCACAAAGGGAACGGGTTGCAGGAGAAACCCTTACTCTGGTTTCTCAGCCGGTTTCCTAGTAGCGGTTTGAAGTGCCTGCCGTTTTCACTGTAAAACCGAGTTGGAGCTTGTACCTCCCCATATATATGTACGGAGTGGTGTTGGCAACTGAAAAGAAACTTTGTGTTCCCTTCAAGCTAGGTGAAGGACGGCTTTCACACACACTTATCTCTCAGAACTGAGCATGTGGAGAGACGTTCGTTCATCCAGCACAAAGGGAACGGGTTGCAGGAGAAACCCTTACTCTGGTTTCTCAGTCGGTTTCCTAGTGCCGGTTTGAAGTGCCTGCCGTTTTCACTGTAAAACCGAGTTGGAGCTTGTACCTCCCCATATATATGTATGGAGTGGAGTTGGCAACTGAAAAGAAACTTTGTGTTCCTTTCAAGCTAGGTGAAGGACGGCTTGCACACACACTTATCTCTCAGAACTGAGCATGTGGAGAGACGTTCGTTCATCCAGCACAAAGGGAACGGGTTGCAGGAGAAACCCTTACTCTGGTTTCTCAGTCTGTTTCCTAGTGCCGGTTGGAAGTGCCTGCCGTTTTCACTGTAAAACCGAGTTGGAGCTTGTACCTCCCCATATATATGTATGGAGTGGAGTTGGCACCTGGAAAGAAACTTTGTGTTCCCTTCAAGCTAGGTGAAGGACGGCTTTCACACACACTTATCTCTCAGAACTGAGCATGTGGAGAGACGTTCGTTCATCCAGCACAAAGGGAACGGGTTGCAGGAGAAACCCTTACTCTGGTTTCTCAGTCTGTTTCCTAGTGCCGGTTTGAAGTGCCTGCCGTTTTCACTGTAAAACCGAGTTGGAGCTTGTACCTCCCCATATATATGTATGGAGTGGAGTTGGCAACTGAAAAGAAACTTTGTGTTCCCTTCAAGCTAGGTGAAGGACGGCTTTCACACACACTTATCTCTCAGAACTGAGCATGTGCAGAGACGTTCGTTCATCCAGCACAAAGGGAAAGGTTTGCAGGAGAAACCCTTACTCTGTTTTCTCAGTCTGTTTCCTAGTGCCGGTTTGAAGTGCCTGCCGTTTTCACTGTAAAACCGAGTTGGAGCTTGTACCTCCCCATATATATGTATGGAGTGGAGTTGGCAACTGAAAAGAAACTTTGTGTTCCCTTCAAGCTAGGTGAAGGACGGCTTTCACACACACTTATCTCTCAGAACTGAGCATGTGGAGAGACGTTCGTTCATCCAGCACAAAGGGAACGGGTTGCAGGAGAAACCCTTACTCTGGTTTCTCAGTCTGTTTCCTAGTGCCGGTTTGAAGTGCCTGCCGTTTTCACTGTAAAACCGAGTTGGAGCTTGTACCTCCCCATATATATGTATGGAGTGGAGTTGGCAACTGAAAAGAAACTTTGTGTTCCCTTCAAGCTAGGTGAAGGACGGCTTTCACACACACTTATCTCTCAGAACTGAGCATGTGGAGAGACGTTCGTTCATCGAGTACAAAGGGAACGGGTTGCAGGAGAAACCCTTACTCTGGTTTCTCAGTCTGTTTCCTAGTGCCGGTTTGAAGTGCCTGCCGTTTTCACTGTAAAACCGAGTTGGAGATTGTACCTCCCCATATATATGTATGGAGTGGAGTTGGCAACTGAAAAGAAACTTTGTGTTCCCTTCAAGCTAGGTGAAGGACGGCTTTCACACACACTTATCTCTCAGAACTGAGCATGTGGAGAGACGTTCGTTCATCCAGCACAAAGGGAACGGGTTGCAGGAGAAACCCTTACTCTGGTTTCTCAGTCTGTTTCCTAGTGCCGGTTTGAAGTGCCTGCCGTTTTCACTGTAAAACCGAGTTGGAGCTTGTACCTCCCCATATATATGTATGGAGTGGAGTTGGCAACTGAAAAGAAACTTTGTGTTCCCTTCAAGCTAGGTGAAGGACGGCTTTCACACACACTTATCTCTCAGAACTGAGCATGTGGAGAGACGTTCGTTCATCCAGCAGAAAGGGAACGGGTTGCAGGAGAAACCCTTACTCTGGTTTCTCAGTCTGTTTCCTAGTGCCGGTTTGAAGTGCCTGCCGTTTTCACTGTAAAACCGAGTTGGAGCTTGTACCTCCCCATATATATGTATGGAGTGGAGTTGGCAACTGAAAAGAAACTTTGTGTTCCCTTCAAGCTAGGTGAAGGACGGCTTTCACACACACTTATCTCTCAGAACTGAGCATGTGGAGAGACGTTCGTTCATCCAGCACAAAGGGAACGGGTTGCAGGAGAAACCCTTACTCTGGTTTCTCAGTCGGTTTCCTAGTGCCGGTTTGAAGTGCCTGCCGTTTTCACTGTAAAACCGAGTTGGAGCTTGTACCTCCCCATATATATGTATGGAGTGGAGTTGGCAACTGAAAAGAAACTTTGTGTTCCCTTCAAGCTAGGTGAAGGACGGCTTTCACACACACTTATCTCTCAGAACTGAGCATGTGGAGAGACGTTCGTTCATCCAGCACAAAGGGAACGGGTTGCAGGAGAAACCCTTACTCTGGTTTCTCAGTCTGTTTCCTAGTGCCGGTTTGAAGTGCCTGCCGTTTTCACTGTAAAACCGAGTTGGAGCTTGTACCTCCCCATATAAATGTATGGAGTGGAGTTGGCAACTGAAAAGAAACTTTGTGTTCCCTTCAAGCTAGGTGAAGGACGGCTTTCACACACACTTATCTCTCAGAACTGAGCATGTGGAGAGACGTTCGTTCATCCAGCACAAAGGGAACGGGTTGCAGGAGAAACCCTTACTCTGGTTTCTCAGTCGGTTTCCTAGTGCCGGTTTGAAGTGCCTGCCGTTTTCACTGTAAAACCGAGTTGGAGCTTGTACCTCCCCATATATATGTATGGAGTGGAGTTGGCAACTGAAAAGAAACTTTGTGTTCCCTTCAAGCTAGGTGAAGGACGGCTTTCACACACACTTATCTCTCAGAACTGAGCATGTGGAGAGACGTTCGTTCATCCAGCACAAAGGGAACGGGTTGCAGGAGAAACCCTTACTCTGGTTTCTTCGTCGGTTTCCTAGTGCCGGTTTGAAGTGCCTGCCGTTTTCACTGTAAAACCGAGTTGGAGCTTGTACCTCCCCATATATATGTATGGAGTGGAGTTGGCAACTGAAAAGAAACTTTGTGTTCCCTTCAAGCTAGGTGAAGGACGGCTTTCACACACACTTATCTCTCAGAACTGAGCATGTGGAGAGACGTTCGTTCATCCAGCACAAAGGGAACGGGTTGCAGGAGAAACCCTTACTCTGGTTTCTCAGTCTGTTTCCTAGTGCCGGTTTGAAGTGCCTGCCGTTTTCACTGTAAAACCGAGTTGGAGCTTGTACCTCCCCATATATATGTATGGACTGGAGTTGGCAACTGAAAAGAAACTTTGTGTTCCCTTCAAGCTAGGTGAAGGACGGCTTTCACACACACTTATCTCTCAGAACTGAGCATGTGGAGAGACGTTCGTTCATCCAGCACAAAGGGAACGGGTTGCAGGAGAAACCCTTACTCTGGTTTCTCAGTCGGTTTCCTAGTGCCGGTTTGAAGTGCCTGCCGTTTTCACTGTAAAACCGAGTTGGAGCTTGTACCTCCCCATATATATGTATGGAGTGGAGTTGGCAACTGAAAAGAAACTTTGTGTTCCCTTCAAGCTAGGTGAAGGACGGCTTTCACACACACTTATCTCTCAGAACTGAGCATGTGGAGAGACGTTCGTTCATCCAGCACAAAGGGAACGGGTTGCAGGAGAAACCCTTACTCTGGTTTCTCAGTCTGTTTCCTAGTGCCGGTTTGAAGTGCCTGCCGTTTTCACTGTAAAACCGAGTTGGAGCTTGTACCTCCCCATATATATGTATGGAGTGGAGTTGGCAACTGAAAAGAAACTTTGTGTTCCCTTCAAGCTAGGTGAAGGACGGCTTTCACACACACTTATCTCTCAGAACTGAGCATGTGGAGAGACGTTCGTTCATCCAGCACAAAGGGAACGGGTTGCAGGAGAAACCCTTACTCTGGTTTCTTAGTCGGTTTCCTAGTGCCGGTTTGAAGTGCCTGCCGTTTTCACTGTAAAACCGAGTTGAAGCTTGTACCTCCCCATATATATGTATGGAGTGGAGTTGGCAACTGAAAAGAAACTTTGTGTTCCCTTCAAGCTAGGTGAAGGACGGCTTTCACACACACTTATCTCTCAGAACTGGGCATGTGGAGAGACGTTCGTTCATCCAGCACAAAGGGAACGGGTTGCAGGAGAAACCCTTACTCTGGTTTCTCAGACGGTTTCCTAGTAGCGGTTTGAAGTGCCTGCCGTTTTCACTGTAAAACCGAGTTGGAGCTTGTACCTCCCCATATATATGTATGGAGTGGAGTTGGCAACTGAAAAGAAACTTTGTGTTCCCTTCAAGCTAGGTGAAGGACGGCTTTCACACACACTTATCTCTCAGAACTGAGCATGTGGAGAGACGTTCGTTCATCCAGCACAAAGGGAACGGGTTGCAGGAGAAACCCTTACTCTGGTTTCTCAGTCTGTTTCCTAGTGCCGGTTTGAAGTGCCTGCCGTTTTCACTGTAAAACCGAGTTGGAGCTTGTACCTCCCCATATATATGTATGGAGTGGAGTTGGCAACTGAAAAGAAACTTTGTGTTCCCTTCAAGCTAGGTGAAGGACGGCATTCACACACACTTATCTCTCAGAACTGAGCATGTGGAGAGACGTTCGTTTATCCAGCACAAAGGGAACGGGTTGCAGGAGAAACCCTTACTCTGGTTTCTCAGTCTGTTTCCTAGTGCCGGTTTGAAGTGCCTGCCGTTTTCACTGTAAAACCGAGTTGGAGCTTGTACCTCCCCATATATATGTATGGAGTGGAGTTGGCAACTGAAAAGAAACTTTGTGTTCCCTTCAAGCTAGGTGAAGGACGGCTTTCACACACACTTATCTCTCAGAACTGAGCATGTGGAGAGACGTTCGTTCATCCAGCACAAAGGGAACGGGTTGCAGGAGAAACCCTTACTCTGGTTTCTCAGTCGGCTTCCTAGTAGCGGTTTGAAGTGCCTGCCGTTTTCACTGTAAAACCGAGTTGGAGCTTGTACCTCCCCATATATATGTATGGAGTGGAGTTGGCAACTGAAAAGAAACTTTGTGTTCCCTTCAAGCTAGGTGAAGGACGGCTTTCACACACACTTATCTCTCAGAACTGAGCATGTGGAGAGACGTTCGTTCATCCAGCACAAAGGGAACGGGTTGCAGGAGAAACCCTTACTCTGGTTTCTCAGTCGGTTTCCTAGTGCCGGTTTGAAGTGCCTGCCGTTTTCACTGTAAAACCGAGTTGGAGCTTGTACCTCCCCATATATATGTATGGAGTGGAGTTGGCAACTGAAAAGAAACTTTGTGTTCCCTTCAAGCTAGGTGAAGGACGGCTTTCACACACACTTATCTCTCAGAACTGAGCATGTGGAGAGACGTTCGTTCATCCAGCACAAAGGGAACGGGTTGCAGGAGAAACCCTTACTCTGGTTTCTCAGTCTGTTTCCTAGTGCCGGTTTGAAGTGCCTGCCGTTTTCACTGTAAAACCGAGTTGGAGCTTGTACCTCCCCATATATATGTATGGAGTGGAGTTGGCAACTGAAAAGAAACTTTGTGTTCCCTTCAAGCTAGGTGAAGGACGGCTTTCACACACACTTATCTCTCAGAACTGAGCATGTGGAGAGACGTTCGTTCATCCAGCACAAAGGGAACGGGTTGCAGGAGAAACCCTTACTCTGGTTTCTCAGTCGGTTTCCTAGTGCCGGTTTGAAGTGCCTGCCGTTTTCACTGTAAAACCGAGTTGGAGCTTGTACCTCCCCATATATATGTATGGAGTGGAGTTGGCAACTGAAAAGAAACTTTGTGTTCCCTTCAAGCTAGGTGAAGGACGGCTTTCACACACACTTATCTCTCAGAACTGAGCATGTGGAGAGACGTTCGTTCATCCAGCACAAAGGGAACGGGTTGCAGGAGAAACCCTTACTCTGGTTTCTCAGTCTGTTTCCTAGTGCCGGTTTGAAGTGCCTGCCGTTTTCACTGTAAAACAGAGTTGGAGCTTGTACCTCCCCATATAAATGTATGGAGTGGAGTTGGCAACTGAAAAGAAACTTTGTGTTCCCTTCAAGCTAGGTGAAGGACGGCTTTCACACACACTTATCTCTCAGAACTGAGCATGTGGAGAGACGTTCGTTCATCCAGCACAAAGGGAACGGGTTGCAGGAGAAACCCTTACTCTGGTTTCTCAGTCGGTTTCCTAGTGCCGGTTTGAAGTGCCTGCCGTTTTCACTGTAAAACCGAGTTGGAGCTTGTACCTCCCCATATATATGTATGGAGTGGAGTTGGCAACTGAAAAGAAACTTTGTGTTCCCTTCAAGCTAGGTGAAGGACGGCTTTCACACACACTTATCTCTCAGAACTGAGCATGTGGAGAGACGTTCGTTCATCCAGCACAAAGGGAACGGGTTGCAGGAGAAACCCTTACTCTGGTTTCTTAGTCGGTTTCCTAGTGCCGGTTTGAAGTGCCTGCCGTTTTCACTGTAAAACCGAGTTGGAGCTTGTACCTCCCCATATATATGTATGGAGTGGAGTTGGCAACTGAAAAGAAACTTTGTGTTTCCTTCAAGCTAGGTGAAGGACGGCTTTCACACACACTTATCTATCAGAACTGAGCATGTGGAGAGACTTTCGTTCATCCAGCACAAAGGGAACGGGTTGCAGGAGAAACCCTTACTCTGGTTTCTCAGTCTGTTTCCTAGTGCCGGTTTGAAGTGCCTGCCGTTTTCACTGTAAAACCGAGTTGGAGCTTGTACCTCCCCATATATATGTATGGAGTGGAGTTGGCAACTGAAAAGAAACTTTGTGTTCCCTTCAAGCTAGGTGAAGGACGGCTTTCACACACACTTATCTCTCAGAACTGAGCATGTGGAGAGACGTTCGTTCATCCAGCACAAAGGGAACGGGTTGCAGGAGAAACCCTTACTCTGGTTTCTCAGTCGGTTTCCTAGTGCCGGTTTGAAGTGCCTGCCGTTTTCACTGTAAAACCGAGTTGGAGCTTGTACCTCCCCATATATATGTATGGAGTGGAGTTGGCAACTGAAAAGAAACTTTGTGTTCCCTTCAAGCTAGGTGAAGGACGGCTTTCACACACACTTATCTCTCAGAACTGAGCATGTGGAGAGACGTTCGTTCATCCAGCACAAAGGGAACGGGTTGCAGGAGAAACCCTTACTCTGGTTTCTCAGTCTGTTTCCTAGTGCCGGTTTGAAGTGCCTGCCGTTTTCACTGTAAAACCGAGTTGGAGCTTGTACCTCCCCATATATATGTATGGAGTGGAGTTGGCAACTGAAAAGAAACTTTGTGTTCCCTTCAAGCTAGGTGAAGGACGGCTTTCACACACACTTATCTCTCAGAACTGAGCATGTGGAGAGACGTTCGTTCATCCAGCACAAAGGGAACGGGTTGCAGGAGAAACCCTTACTCTGGTTTCTCAGTCTGTTTCCTAGTGCCGGTTTGAAGTGCCTGCCGTTTTCACTGTAAAACCGAGTTGGAGCTTGTACCTCCCCATATATATGTATGGAGTGGAGTTGGCAACTGAAAAGAAACTTTGTGTTCCCTTCAAGCTAGGTGAAGGACGGCTTTCACACACACTTATTTCTCAGAACTGAGCATGTGGAGAGACGTTCGTTCATCGAGCACAAAGGGAACGGGTTGCAGGAGAAACCCTTACTCTGGTTTCTCAGTCTGTTTCCTAGTGCCGGTTTGAAGTGCCTGCCGTTTTCACTGTAAAGCCGAGTTGGAGCTTGTACCTCCCCATATATATGTATGGAGTGGTGTTTGCAACTGAAAAGAAACTTTGTGTTCCCTTCAAGCTAGGTGAAGGACGGCTTTCACACACACTTATCTCTCAGAACTGAGCATGTGGAGAGACGTTCGTTCATCCAGCACAAAGGGAACGGGTTGCAGGAGAAACCCTTACTCTGGTTTCTCAGTCTGTTTCCTAGTGCCGGTTTGAAGTGCCTGCCGTTTTCACTGTAAAACCGAGTTGGAGCTTGTACCTCCCCATATATATGTATGGAGTGGAGTTGGCAACTGAAAAGAAACTTTGTGTTCCCTTCAAGCTAGGTGAAGGACGGCTTTCACACACACTTATCTCTCAGAACTGAGCATGTGGAGAGACGTTCGTTCATCCAGCACAAAGGGAACGCGTTGCAGGAGAAACCCTTACTCTGGTTTCTCAGTCTGTTTCCTAGTGCCGGTTTGAAGTGCCTGCCGTTTTCACTGTAAAACCGAGTTGGAGCTTGTACCTCCCCATATATATGTATGGAGTGGAGTTGGCAACTGAAAAGAAACTTTGTGTTCCCTTCAAGCTAGGTGAAGGACGGCTTTCACACACACTTATCTCTCAGAACTGAGCATGTGGAGAGACGTTCGTTCATCCAGCACAAAGGGAACGGGTTGCAGGAGAAACCCTTACTCTGGTTTCTCAGTCTGTTTCCTAGTGCCGGTTTGAAGTGCCTGCCGTTTTCACTGTAAAACCGAGTTGGAGCTTGTACCTCCCCATATATATGTATGGAGTGGAGTTGGCAACTGAAAAGAAACTTTGTGTTCCCTTCAAGCTAGGTGAAGGACGGCTTTCACACACACTTATCTCTCAGAACTGAGCATGTGGAGAGACGTTCGTTCATCCAGCACAAAGGGAACGGGTTGCAGGAGAAACCCTTACTCTGGTTTCTCAGTCTGTTTCCTAGTGCCGGTTTGAAGTGCCTGCCGTTTTCACTGTAAAACCGAGTTGGAGCTTGTACCTCCCCATATATATGTATGGAGTGGAGCTGGCAACTGAAAAGAAACTTTGTGTTCCCTTCAAGCTAGGTGAAGGACGGCTTTCACACACACTTATTTCTCAGAACTGAGCATGTGGAGAGACGTTCGTTCATCGAGCACAAAGGGAACGGGTTGCAGGAGAAACCCTTACTCTGGTTTCTCAGTCTGTTTCCTAGTGCCGGTTTGAAGTGCCTGCCGTTTTCACTGTAAAGCCGAGTTGGAGCTTGTACCTCCCCATATATATGTATGGAGTGGTGTTTGCAACTGAAAAGAAACTTTGTGTTCCCTTCAAGCTAGGTGAAGGACGGCTTTCACACACACTTATCTCTCAGAACTGAGCATGTGGAGAGACGTTCGTTCATCCAGCACAAAGGGAACGGGTTGCAGGAGAAACCCTTACTCTGGTTTCTCAGTCTGTTTCCTAGTGCCGGTTTGAAGTGCCTGCCGTTTTCACTGTAAAACCGAGTTGGAGCTTGTACCTCCCCATATATATGTATGGAGTGGAGTTGGCAACTGAAAAGAAACTTTGTGTTCCCTTCAAGCTAAGTGAAGGACGGCTTTCACACACACTTATCTCTCAGAAGTGGGCATGTGGAGAGACGTTCGTTCATCCAGCACAAAGGGAACGGGTTGCAGGAGAAACCCTTACTCTGGTTTCTCAGTCGGTTTCCTAGTAGCGGTTTGAAGTGCCTGCCGTTTTCACTGTAAAGCCGAGTTGGAGCTTGTACCTCCCCATATATATGTATGGAGTGGAGTTGGCAACTGAAAAGAAACTTTGTGTTCCCTTCAAGCTAGGTGAAGGACGGCTTTCACACACACTTATCTCTCAGAACTGAGCATGTGGAGAGACGTTCGTTCATCCAGCACAAAGGGAACGGGTTGCAGGAGAAACCCTTACTCTGGTTTCTCAGTCTGTTTCCTTGTGCCGGTTTGAAGTGCCTGCCGTTTTCACTGTAAAACTGAGTTGGAGCTTGTACCTCCCCATATATATGTATGGAGTGGAGTTGGCAACTGAAAAGAAACTTTGTGTTCCCTTCAAGCTAGGTGAAGGACGGCTTTCACACACACTTATCTCTCAGAACTGAGCATGTGGAGAGACGTTCGTTCATCCAGCACAAAGGGAACGGGTTGCAGGAGAAACCCTTACTCTGGTTTCTCAGTCTGTTTCCTAGTGCCGGTTTGAAGTGCCTGCCGTTTTCACTGTAAAACCGAGTTGGAGCTTGTACCTCCCCATATATATGTATGGAGTGGAGTTGGCAACTGAAAAGAAACTTTGTGTTCCCTTCAAGCTAGGTGAAGGACGGCTTTCACACACACTTATCTCTCAGAACTGAGCATGTGGAGAGACGTTCGTTCATCCAGCACAAAGGGAACGGGTTGCAGGAGAAACCCTTACTCTGGTTTCTCAGTCTGTTTCCTAGTGCCGGTTTGAAGTGCCTGCCGTTTTCACTGTAAAACCGAGTTGGAGCTTGTACCTCCCCATATATATGTATGGAGTGGAGTTGGCAACTGAAAAGAAACTTTGTGTTCCCTTCAAGCTAGGTGAAGGACGGCTTTCACACACACTTATCTCTCAGAACTGAGCATGTGGAGAGACGTTCGTTCATCCAGCAGAAAGGGAACGGGTTGCAGGAGAAACCCTTACTCTGGTTTCTCAGTCTGTTTCCTAGTGCCGGTTTGAAGTGCCTGCCGTTTTCACTGTAAAACCGAGTTGGAGCTTGTACCTCCCCATATATATGTATGGAGTGGAGTTGGCAACTGAAAAGAAACTTTGTGTTCCCTTCAAGCTAGGTGAAGGACGGCTTTCACACACACTTATCTCTCAGAACTGAGCATGTGGAGAGACGTTCGTTCATCCAGCACAAAGGGAACGGGTTGCAGGAGAAACCCTTACTCTGGTTTCTCAGTCTGTTTCCTAGTGTCGGTTTGAAGTGCCTGCCGTTTTCACTGTAAAACCGAGTTGGAGCTTGTACCTCCCCATATATATGTATGGAGTGGAGTTGGCAACTGAAAAGAAACTTTGTGTTCCCTTCAAGCTAGGTGAAGGACGGCTTTCACACACACTTATCTCTCAGAACTGAGCATGTGGAGAGACGTTCGTTCATCCAGCACAAAGGGAACGGGTTGCAGGAGAAACCCTTACTCTGGTTTCTCAGTCTGTTTCCTAGTGCCGGTTTGAAGTGCCTGCCGTTTTCACTGTAAAACCGAGTTGGAGCTTGTACCTCCCCATATATATGTATGGAGTGGAGTTGGCAACTGAAAAGAAACTTTGTGTTCCCTTCAAGCTAGGTGAAGGACGGCTTTCACACACACTTATCTCTCAGAACTGAGCATGTGGAGAGACGTTCGTTCATCCAGCACAAAGGGAACGGGTTGCAGGAGAAACCCTTACTCTGGTTTCTCAGTCTGTTTCCTAGTGTCGGTTTGAAGTGCCTGCCGTTTTCACTGTAAAACCGAGTTGGAGCTTGTACCTCCCCATATATATGTATGGAGTGGAGTTGGCAACTGAAAAGAAACTTTGTGTTCCCTTCAAGCTAGGTGAAGGACGGCTTTCACACACACTTATCTCTCAGAACTGAGCATGTGGAGAGACGTTCGTTCATCCAGCACAAAGGGAACGGGTTGCAGGAGAAACCCTTACTCTGGTTTCTCAGTCGGTTTCCTAGTGCCGGTTTGAAGTGCCTGCCGTTTTCACTGTAAAACCGAGTTGAAGCTTGTACCTACCCATATATATGTATGGAGTGGAGTTGGCAACTGAAAAGAAACTTTGTGTTCCCTTCAAGCTAGGTGAAGGACGGCTTTCACACACACTTATCTCTCAGAACTGAGCATGTGGAGAGACGTTCGTTCATCCAGCACAAAGGGAACGGGTTGCAGGAGAAACCCTTACTCTGGTTTCTCAGTCTGTTTCCTAGTGCCGGTTTGAAGTGCCTGCCGTTTTCACTGTAAAACCGAGTTGGAGCTTGTACCTCCCCATATATATGTATGGAGTGGAGTTGGCAACTGAAAAGAAACTTTGTGTTCCCTTCAAGCTAGGTGAAGGACGGCTTTCACACACACTTATCTCTCAGAACTGAGCATGTGGAGAGACGTTCGTTCATCCAGCACAAAGGGAACGGGTTGCAGGAGAAACCCTTACTCTGGTTTCTCAGTCTGTTTCCTAGTGCCGGTTTGAAGTGCCTGCCGTTTTCACTGTAAAACCGAGTTGGAGCTTGTACCTCCCCATATATATGTACGGAGTGGAGTTGGCAACTGAAAAGAAACTTTGTGTTCCCTTCAAGCTAGGTGAAGGACGGCTTTCACACACACTTATCTCTCAGAACTGAGCATGTGGAGAGACGTTCGTTCATCCAGCACAAAGGGAACGGGTTGCAGGAGAAACCCTTACTCTGGTTTCTCAGTCTGTTTCCTAGTGCCGGTTTGAAGTGCCTGCCGTTTTCACTGTAAAACCGAGTTGGAGCTTGTACCTCCCCATATATATGTACGGAGTGGAGTTGGCAACTGAAAAGAAACTTTGTGTTCCCTTCAAGCTAGGTGAAGGACGGCTTTCACACACACTTATCTCTCAGAACTGAGCATGTGGAGAGACGTTCGTTCATCCAGCAGAAAGGGAACGGGTTGCAGGAGAAACCCTTACTCTGGTTTCTCAGTCTGTTTCCTAGTGCCGGTTTGAAGTGCCTGCCGTTTTCACTGTAAAACCGAGTTGGAGCTTGTACCTCCCCATATATATGTATGGAGTGGAGTTGGCAACTGAAAAGAAACTTTGTGTTCCCTTCAAGCTAGGTGAAGGACGGCTTTCACACACACTTATCTCTCAGAACTGAGCATGTGGAGAGACGTTCGTTCATCCAGCACAAAGGGAACGGGTTGCAGGAGAAACCCTTACTCTGGTTTCTCAGTCTGTTTCCTAGTGTCGGTTTGAAGTGCCTGCCGTTTTCACTGTAAAACCGAGTTGGAGCTTGTACCTCCCCATATATATGTATGGAGTGGAGTTGGCAACTGAAAAGAAACTTTGTGTTCCCTTCAAGCTAGGTGAAGGACGGCTTTCACACACACTTATCTCTCAGAACTGAGCATGTGGAGAGACGTTCGTTCATCCAGCACAAAGGGAACGGGTTGCAGGAGAAACCCTTACTCTGGTTTCTCAGTCGGTTTCCTAGTGCCGGTTTGAAGTGCCTGCCGTTTTCACTGTAAAACCGAGTTGAAGTTTGTACCTACCCATATATATGTATGGAGTGGAGTTGGCAACTGAAAAGAAACTTTGTGTTCCCTTCAAGCTAGGTGAAGGACGGCTTTCACACACACTTATCTCTCAGAACTGGGCATGTGGAGAGACGTTCGTTCATCCAGCACAAAGGGAACGGGTTGCAGGAGAAACCCTTACTCTGGTTTCTCAGTCGGTTTCCTAGTAGCGGTTTGAAGTGCCTGCCGTTTTCACTGTAAAACCGAGTTGGAGCTTGTACCTCCCCATATATATGTATGGAGTGGAGTTGGCAACTGAAAAGAAACTTTGTGTTCCCTTTAAGCTTGGTGAAGGACGGCTTTCACACACACTTATCTCTCAGAACTGAGCATGTGGAGAGACGTTCGTTCATCCAGCACAAAGGGAACGGGTTGCAGGAGAAACCCTTACTCTGGTTTCTCAGTCTGTTTCCTAGTGCCGGTTTGAAGTGCCTGCCGTTTTCACTGTAAAACCGAGTTGGAGCTTGTACCTCCCCATATATATGTATGGAGTGGAGTTGGCAACTGAAAAGAAACTTTGTGTTCCCTTCAAGCTAGGTGAAGGACGGCTTTCACACACACTTATCTCTCAGAACTGAGCATGTGGAGAGACGTTCGTTCATCCAGCAGAAAGGGAACGGGTTGCAGGAGAAACCCTTACTCTGGTTTCTCAGTCTGTTTCCTAGTGCCGGTTTGAAGTGCCTGCCGTTTTCACTGTAAAACCGAGTTGGAGCTTGTACCTCCCCATATATATGTACGGAGTGGAGTTGGCAACTGAAAAGAAACTTTGTGTTCCCTTCAAGCTAGGTGAAGGACGGCTTTCACACACACTTATCTCTCAGAACTGAGCATGTGGAGAGACGTTCGTTCATCCAGCACAAAGGGAACGGGTTGCAGGAGAAACCCTTACTCTGGTTTCTCAGTCTGTTTCCTAGTGCCGGTTTGAAGTGCCTGCCGTTTTCACTGTAAAACCGAGTTGGAGCTTGTACCTCCCCATATATATGTATGGAGTGGAGTTGGCAACTGAAAAGAAACTTTGTGTTCCCTTCAAGCTCGGTGAAGGACGGCTTTCACACACACTTATCTCTCAGAACTGAGCATGTGGAGAGACGTTCGTTCATCCAGCAGAAAGGGAACGGGTTGCAGGAGAAACCCTTACTCTGGTTTCTCAGTCTGTTTCCTAGTGCCGGTTTGAAGTGCCTGCCGTTTTCACTGTAAAACCGAGTTGGAGCTTGTACCTCCCCATATATATGTATGGAGTGGAGTTGGCAACTGAAAAGAAACTTTGTGTTCCCTTCAAGTTAGGTGAAGGACGGCTTTCACACACACTTATCTCTCAGAACTGAGCATGTGGAGAGACGTTCGTTCATCCAGCAGAAAGGGAACGGGTTGCAGGAGAAACCCTTACTCTGGTTTCTCAGTCGGTTTCCTAGTGCCGGTTTGAAGTGCCTGCCGTTTTCACTGTAAAACCGAGTTGGAGCTTGTACCTCCCCATATATATGTATGGAGTGGAGTTGGCAACTGAAAAGAAACTTTGTGTTCCCTTCAAGCTAGGTGAAGGACGGCTTTCACACACACTTATCTCTCAGAAGTGAGCATGTGGAGAGACGTTCGTTCATCCAGCACAAAGGGAACGGGTTGCAGGAGAAACCCTTACTCTGGTTTCTCAGTCTGTTTCCTAGTGCCGGTTTGAAGTGCCTGCCGTTTTCACTGTAAAACCGAGTTGGAGCTTGTACCTCCCCATATATATGGACGGAGTGGAGTTGGCAACTGAAAAGAAACTTTGTGTTCCCTTCAAGCTAGGTGAAGGACGGCTTTCACACACACTTATCTCTCAGAACTGAGCATGTGGAGAGACGTTCGTTCATCCAGCACAAAGGGAACGGGTTGCAGGAGAAACCCTTACTCTGGTTTCTCAGTCGGTTTCCTAGTGCCGGTGTGAAGTGCCTGCCGTTTTCACTGTAAAACCGAGTTGGAGCTTGTACCTCCCCATATATATGTATGGAGTGGAGTTGGCAACTGAAAAGAAACTTTGTGTTCCCTTCAAGCTAGGTGAAGGACGGCTTTCACACACACTTATCTCTCAGAACTGAGCATGTGGAGAGACGTTCGTTCATCCAGCAGAAAGGGAACGGGTTGCAGGAGAAACCCTTACTCTGGTTTCTTAGTCTGTTTCCTAGTGCCGGTTTGAAGTGCCTGCCGTTTTCACTGTAAAACCGAGTTGGAGCTTGTACCTCCCCATATATATGTATGGAGTGGAGTTGGCAACTGAAAAGAAACTTTGTGTTCCCTTCAAGCTAGGTGAAGGACGGCTTTCACACACACTTATCTCTCAGAACTGAGCATGTGGAGAGACGTTCGTTCATCCAGCACAAAGGGAACGGGTTGCAGGAGAAACCCTTACTCTGGTTTCTCAGTCGGTTTCCTAGTGCCGGTTTGAAGTGCCTGCCGTTTTCACTGTAAAACAGAGTTGGAGCTTGTACCTCCCCATATATATGTAAGGAGTGGAGTTGGCAACTGAAAAGTAACTTTGTGTTCCCTTCAAGCTAGGTGAAGGACGGCTTTCACACACACTTATCTCTCAGAACTGAGCATGTGGAGAGACGTTCGTTCATCCAGCAGAAAGGGAACGGGTTGCAGGAGAAACCCTTTCTCTTGTTTCTCAGTCGGTTTCCTAGTGCCGGTTTGAAGTGCCTGCCGTTTTCACTGTAAAACCGAGTTGGAGCTTGTACCTCCCCATATATATGTATGGAGTGGAGTTGGCAACTGAAAAGAAACTTTGTGTTCCCTTCAAGCTAGGTGAAGGACGGCTTTCACACACACTTATCTCTCAGAACTGAGCATGTGGAGAGACGTTCGTTCATCCAGCACAAAGGGAACGGGTTGCAGGAGAAACCCTTACTCTGGTTTCTCAGTCGGATTCCTAGTGCCGGATTGAAGTGCCTGCCGTTTTCACTGTAAAACAGAGTTGGAGCTTGTACCTCCCCATATATATGTAAGGAGTGGAGTTGGCAACTGAAAAGTAACTTTGTGTTCCCTTCAAGCTAGGTGAAGGACGGCTTTCACACACACTTATCTCTCAGAACTGAGCATGTGGAGAGACGTTCGTTCATCCAGCACAAAGGGAAATGGTTGCAGGAGAAACCCTTACTCTTGTTTCTCAGTCGGTTTCCTAGTGCCGGTTTGAAGTGCCTGCCGTTTTCACTGTAAAACCGAGTTGGAGCTTGTACCTCCCCATATATATGTATGGAGTGGAGTTGGCAACTGAAAAGAAACTTTGTGTTCCCTTCAAGCTAGGTGAAGGACGGCTTTCACACACACTTATCTCTCAGAACTGAGCATGTGGAGAGACGTTCGTTCATCCAGCACAAAGGGAACGGGTTGCAGGAAAAACCCTTACTCTGGTTTCTCAGTCTGTTTCCTATTGCCGGTTTGAAGTGCCTGCCGTTTTCACTGTAAAACCGAGTTGGAGCTTGTACCTCCCCATATATATGTATGGAGTGGAGTTGGCAACTGAAAAGAAACTTTGTGTTCCCTTCAAGCTAGGTGAAGGACGGCTTTCACACACACTTATCTCTCAGAACTGAGCATGTTGAGAGACGTTCGTTCATCCAGCACAAAGGGAACGGGTTGCAGGAGAAACCCTTACTCTGGTTTCTCAGTCTGTTTCCTAGTGCCGGTTTGAAGTGCCTGCCGTTTTCACTGTAAAACCGAGTTGGAGCTTGTACCTCCCCATATATATGGACGGAGTGGAGTTGGCAACTGAAAAGAAACTTTGTGTTCCCTTCAAGCTAGGTGAAGGACGGCTTTCACACACACTTATCTCTCAGAACTGAGCATGTGGAGAGACGTTCGTTCATCCAGCACAAAGGGAACGGGTTGCAGGAGAAACCCTTACTCTGGTTTCTCAGTCGGTTTCCTAGTGCCGGTTTGAAGTGCCTGCCGTTTTCACTGTAAAACAGAGTTGGAGCTTGTACCTCCCCATATATATGTAAGGATTGGAGTTGGCAACTGAAAAGAAACTTTGTGTTCCCTTCAAGCTAGGTGAAGGACGGCTTTCACACACACTTATCTCTCAGAACTGAGCATGTGGAGAGACGTTCGTTCATCCAGCAGAAAGGGAACGGGTTGCAGGAGAAACCCTTACTCTGGTTTCTCAGTCTGTTTCCTAGTGCCGGTTTGAAGTGCCTGCCGTTTTCACTGTAAAACCGAGTTGGAGCTTGTACCTCCCCATATATATGTATGGAGTGGAGTTGGCAACTGAAAAGAAACTTTGTGTTCCCTTCAAGCTAGGTGAAGGACGGCTTTCACACACACTTATCTCTCAGAACTGAGCATGTGGAGAGACGTTCGTTCATCCAGCACAAAGGGAACGGGTTGCAGGAGAAACCCTTACTCTGGTTTCTCAGTCGGTTTCCTAGTGCCGGTTTGAAGTGCCTGCCGTTTTCACTGTAAAACCGAGTTGGAGCTTGTACCTCCCCATATATATGTATGGAGTGGAGTTGGCAACTGAAAAGAAACTTTGTGTTCCCTTCAAGCTAGGTGAAGGACGGCTTTCACACACACTTATCTCTCAGAACTGAGCATGTGGAGAGACGTTCGTTCATCCAGCACAAAGGGAACGGGTTGCAGGAGAAACCCTTACTCTGGTTTCTCAGTCGGATTCCTAGTGCCGGATTGAAGTGCCTGCCGTTTTCACTGTAAAACAGAGTTGGAGCTTGTACCTCCCCATATATATGTAAGGAGTGGAGTTGGCAACTGAAAAGTAACTTTGTGTTCCCTTCAAGCTAGGTGAAGGACGGCTTTCACACACACTTATCTCTCAGAACTGAGCATGTGGAGAGACGTTCGTTCATCCAGCACAAAGGGAACGGGTTGCAGGAGAAACCCTTACTCTTGTTTCTCAGTCGGTTTCCTAGTGCCGGTTTGAAGTGCCTGCCGTTTTCACTGTAAAACCGAGTTGGAGCTTGTACCTCCCCATATATATGTATGGAGTGGAGTTGGCAACTGAAAAGAAACTTTGTGTTCCCTTCAAGCTAGGTGAAGGACGGCTTTCACACACACTTATCTCTCAGAACTGAGCATGTGGAGAGACGTTCGTTCATCCAGCAGAAAGGGAACGGGTTGCAGGAGAAACCCTTACTCTGGTTTCTCAGTCTGTTTCCTAGTGCCGGTTTGAAGTGCCTGCCGTTTTCACTGTAAAACCGAGTTGGAGCTTGTACCTCCCCATATATATGTATGGAGTGGAGTTGGCAACTGAAAAGAAACTTTGTGTTCCCTTCAAGCTAGGTGAAGGACGGCTTTCACACACACTTATCTCTCAGAACTGAGCATGTGGAGAGACGTTCGTTCATCCAGCACAAAGGGAACGGGTTGCAGGAGAAACCCTTACTCTGGTTTCTCAGTCGGTTTCCTAGTGCCGGTTTGAAGTGCCTGCCGTTTTCACTGTAAAACAGAGTTGGAGCTTGTACCTCCCCATATATATGTAAGGAGTGGAGTTGGCAACTGAAAAGAAACTTTGTGTTCCCTTCAAGCTAGGTGAAGGACGGCTTTCACACACACTTATCTCTCAGAACTGAGCATGTGGAGAGACGTTCGTTCATCCAGCAGAAAGGGAACGGGTTGCAGGAGAAACCCTTACTCTGGTTTCTCAGTCTGTTTCCTAGTGCCGGTTTGAAGTGCCTGCCGTTTTCACTGTAAAACCGAGTTGGAGCTTGTACCTCCCCATATATATGTATGGAGTGGAGTTGGCAACTGAAAAGAAACTTTGTGTTCCCTTCAAGCTAGGTGAAGGACGGCTTTCACACACACTTATCTCTCAGAACTGAGCATGTGGAGAGACGTTCGTTCATCCAGCACAAAGGGAACGGGTTGCAGGAGAAACCCTTACTCTGGTTTCTCAGTCTGTTTCCTAGTGCCGGTTTGAAGTGCCTGCCGTTTTCACTGTAAAACCGAGTTGGAGCTTGTACCTCCCCATATATATGTATGGAGTGGAGTTGGCAACTGAAAAGAAACTTTGTGTTCCCTTCAAGCTAGGTGAAGGACGGCTTTCACACACACTTATCTCTCAGAACTGAGCATGTGGAGAGACGTTCGTTCATCCAGCACAAAGGGAACGGGTTGCAGGAGAAACCCTTACTCTGGTTTCTCAGTCTGTTTCCTAGTGCCGGTTTGAAGTGCCTGCCGTTTTCACTGTAAAACCGAGTTGGAGCTTGTACCTCCCCATATATATGTATGGAGTGGAGTTGGCAACTGAAAAGAAACTTTGTGTTCCCTTCAAGCTAGGTGAAGGACGGCTTTCACACACACTTATCTCTCAGAACTGAGCATGTGGAGAGACGTTCGTTCATCCAGCACAAAGGGAACGGGTTGCAGGAGAAACCCTTACTCTGGTTTCTCAGTCTGTTTCCTAGTGCCGGTTTGAAGTGCCTGCCGTTTTCACTGTAAAACCGAGTTGGAGCTTGTACCTCCCCATATATATGTACGGAGTGGAGTTGGGAACTGAAAAGAAACTTTGTGTTCCCTTCAAGCTAGGTGAAGGACGGCTTTCACACACACTTATCTCTCAGAACTGAGCATGTGGAGAGACGTTCGTTCATCCAGCACAAAGGGAACGGGTTGCAGGAGAAACCCTTACTCTGGTTTCTCAGTCGGTTTCCTAGTGCCGGTTTGAAGTGCCTGCCGTTTTCACTGTAAAACCGAGTTGGAGCTTGTACCTCCCCATATATATGTATGGAGTGGAGTTGGCAACTGAAAAGAAACTTTGTGTTCCCTTCAAGCTAGGTGAAGGACGGCTTTCACACACACTTATCTCTCAGAACTGAGCATGTGGAGAGACGTTCGTTCATCCAGCAGAAAGGGAACGGGTTGCAGGAGAAACCCTTACTCTTGTTTCTCAGTCGGTTTCCTAGTGCCGGTTTGAAGTGCCTGCCGTTTTCACTGTAAAATCGAGTTGGAGCTTGTACCTCCCCATATATATGTATGGAGTGGAGTTGGCAACTGAAAAGAAACTTTGTGTTCCCTTCAAGCTAGGTGAAGGACGGCTTTCACACACACTTATCTCTCAGAACTGAGCATGTGGAGAGACGTTCGTTCATCCAGCACAAAGGGAACGGGTTGCAGGAGAAACCCTTACTCTGGTTTCTCAGTCTGTTTCCTATTGCCGGTTGGAAGTGCCTGCCGTTTTCACTGTAAAACCGAGTTGGAGCTTGTACCTCCCCATATATATGTATGGAGTGGAGTTGGCAACTGAAAAGAAACTTTGTGTTCCCTTCAAGCTAGGTGAAGGACGGCTTTCACACACACTTATCTCTCAGAACTGAGCATGTGGAGAGACGTTCGTTCATCCAGCACAAAGGGAACGGGTTGCAGGTGAAACCCTTACTCTGGTTTCTCAGTCGGTTTCCTAGTGCCGGTTTGAAGTGCCTGCCGTTTTCACTGTAAAACCGAGTTGGAGCTTGTACCTCCCCATATATATGTATGGAGAGGAGTTGGCAACTGAAAAGAAACTTTGTGTTCCCTTCAAGCTAGGTGAAGGACGGCTTTCACACACACTTATCTCTCAGAACTGAGCATGTGGAGAGACGTTCGTTCATCCAGCACAAAGGGAACGGGTTGCAGGAGAAACCCTTACTCTGGTTTCTCAGTCTGTTTCCTAGTGCCGGTTTGAAGTGCCTGCCGTTTTCACTGTAAAACCGAGTTGGAGCTTGTACCTCCCCATATATATGTATGGAGTGGAGTTGGCAACTGAAAAGTAACTTTGTGTTCCCTTCAAGCTAGGTGAAGGACGGCTTTCACACACACTTATCTCTCAGAAATGAGCATGAGGAGAGACGTTCTTTCATCCAGCACAAAGGGAACGGGTTGCAGGAGAAACCCTTACTCTGGTTTCTCAGTCTGTTTCCTAGTGCCGGTTTGAAGTGCCTGCCTTTTTCACTGTAAAGCCGAGTTGGAGCTTGTACCTCCCCATATATATGTATGGAGTGGTGTTTGCAACTGAAAAGAAACTTTGTGTTCCCTTCAAGCTAGGTGAAGGACGGCTTTCACACACACTTATCTCTCAGAACTGAGCATGTGGAGAGACGTTCGTTCATCCAGCACAAAGGGAACGGGTTGCAGGAGAAACCCTTACTCTGGTTTCTCAGTCGGTTTCCTAGTGCCGGTTTGAAGTGCCTGCCGTTTTCACTGTAAAACCGAGTTGGAGCTTGTACCTCCCCATATATATGTATGGAGTGGAGTTGGCAACTGAAAAGAAACTTTGTGTTCCCTTCAAGCTAGGTGAAGGACGGCTTTCACACACACTTATCTCTCAGAACTGAGCATGTGGAGAGACGTTCGTTCATCCAGCACAAAGGGAACGGGTTGCAGGAGAAACCCTTACTCTGGTTTCTCAGTCTGTTTCCTAGTGCCGGTTTGAAGTGCCTGCCGTTTTCACTGTAAAACCGAGTTGGAGCTTGTACCTCCCCATATATATGTATGGAGAGGAGTTGGCAACTGAAAAGAAACTTTGTGTTCCCTTCAAGCTAGGTGAAGGACGGCTTTCACACACACTTATCTCTCAGAACTGAGCATGTGGAGAGACGTTCGTTCATCAAGCACAAAGGGAACGGGTTGCAGGAGAAACCCTTTCTCTGGTTTCTCAGTCGGTTTCCTAGTGCCGGTTTGAAGTGCCTGCCGTTTTCACTGTAAAACCGAGTTGGAGCTGGTACCTCCCCATATATATGTATGGAGTGGAGTTGGCAACTGAAAAGAAACTTTGTGTTCCCTTCAAGCTAGGTGAAGGACGGCTTTCACACACACTTATCTCTCAGAACTGAGCATGTGGAGAGACGTTCGTTCATCCAGCACAAAGGGAACGGGTTGCAGGTGAAACCCTTACTCTGGTTTCTCAGTCGGTTTCCTAGTGCCGGTTTGAAGTGCCTGCCGTTTTCACTGTAAAACCGAGTTGGAGCTTGTACCTCCCCATATATATGTATGGAGTGGAGTTGGCAACTGAAAAGTAACTTTGTGTTCCCTTCAAGCTAGGTGAAGGACGGCTTTCACACACACTTATCTCTCAGAACTGAGCATGTGGAGAGACGTTCGTTCATCCAGCACAAAGGGAACGGGTTGCAGGAGAAACCCTTACTCTTGTTTCTCAGTCGGTTTCCTAGTGCCGGTTTGAAGTGCCTGCCGTTTTCACTGTAAAACCGAGTTGGAGCTTGTACCTCCCCATATATATGTATGGAGTGGAGTTGGCAACTGAAAAGAAACTTTGTGTTCCCTTCAAGCTAGGTGAAGGACGGCTTTCACACACACTTATCTCTCAGAACTGAGCATGTGGAGAGACGTTCGTTCATCCAGCACAAAGGGAACGGGTTGCAGGAGAAACCCTTACTCTGGTTTCTCAGTCTGTTTCCTATTGCCGGTTGGAAGTGCCTGCCGTTTTCACTGTAAAACCGAGTTGGAGCTTGTACCTCCCCATATATATGTATGGAGTGGAGTTGGCAACTGAAAAGAAACTTTGTGTTCCCTTCAAGCTAGGTGAAGGACGGCTTTCACACACACTTATCTCTCAGAACTGAGCATGTGGAGAGACGTTCGTTCATCCAGCACAAAGGGAACGGGTTGCAGGTGAAACCCTTACTCTGGTTTCTCAGTCGGTTTCCTAGTGCCGGTTTGAAGTGCCTGCCGTTTTCACTGTAAAACCGAGTTGGAGCTTGTACCTCCCCATATATATGTATGGAGAGGAGTTGGCAATTTAAAAGAAACTTTGTGTTCCCTTCAAGCTAGGTGAAGGACGGCTTTCACACACACTTATCTCTCAGAACTGAGCATGTGGAGAGACGTTCGTTCATCCAGCACAAAGGGAACGGGTTGCAGGAGAAACCCTTACTCTGGTTTCTCAGTCTGTTTCCTAGTGCCGGTTTGAAGTGCCTGCCGTTTTCACTGTAAAACCGAGTTGGAGCTTGTACCTCCCCATATATATGTATGGAGAGGAGTTGGCAACTGAAAAGAAACTTTGTGTTCCCTTCAAGCTTGGTGAAGGACGGCTTTCACACACACTTATCTCTCAGAACTGAGCATGTGGAGAGACGTTCGTTCATCAAGCACAAAGGGAACGGGTTGCAGGAGAAACCCTTTCTCTGGTTTCTCAGTCGGTTTCCTAGTGCCGGTTTGAAGTGCCTGCCGTTTTCACTGTAAAACCGAGTTGGAGCTGGTACCTCCCCATATATATGTATGGAGTGGAGTTGGCAACTGAAAAGAAACTTTGTGTTCCCTTCAAGCTAGGTGAAGGACGGCTTTCACACACACTTATCTCTCAGAACTGAGCATGTGGAGAGACGTTCGTTCATCCAGCACAAAGGGAACGGGTTGCAGGAGAAACCCTTACTCTGGTTTCTCAGTCGGTTTCCTAGTGCCGGTTTGAAGTGCCTGCCGTTTTCACTGTAAAACAGAGTTGGAGATTGTACCTCCCCATATATATGTAAGGAGTGGAGTTGGCAACTGAAAAGTAACTTTGTGTTCCCTTCAAGCTAGGTGAAGGACGGCTTTCACACACACTTATCTCTCAGAACTGAGCATGTGGAGAGACGTTCGTTCATCCAGCACAAAGGGAACGGGTTGCAGGAGAAACCCTTACTCTTGTTTCTCAGTCGGTTTCCTAGTGCCGGTATGAAGTGCCTGCCGTTTTCACTGTAAAACCGAGTTGGAGCTTGTACCTCCCCATATATATGTATGGAGTGGAGTTGGCAACTGAAAAGAAACTTTGTGTTCCCTTCAAGCTAGGTGAAGGACGGCTTTCACACACACTTATCTCTCAGAACTGAGCATGTGGAGAGACGTTCGTTCATCCAGCACAAAGGGAACGGGTTGCAGGAGAAACCCTTACTCTGGTTTCTCAGTCTGTTTCCTATTGCCGGTTGGAAGTGCCTGTCGTTTTCACTGTAAAACCGAGTTGGAGCTTGTACCTCCCCATATATATGTATGGAGTGGAGTTGGCAACTGAAAAGAAACTTTGTGTTCCCTTCAAGCTAGGTGAAGGACGGCTTTCACACACACTTATCTCTCAGAACTGAGCATGTGGAGAGACGTTCGTTCATCCAGCACAAAGGGAACGGGTTGCAGGTGAAACCCTTACTCTGGTTTCTCAGTCGGTTTCCTAGTGCCGGTTTGAAGTGCCTGCCGTTTTCACTGTAAAACCGAGTTGGAGCTTGTACCTCCAAATATATATGTATGGAGAGGAGTTGGCAACTGAAAAGAAACTTTGTGTTCCCTTCAAGCTAGGTGAAGGACGGCTTTCACACACACTTATCTCTCAGAACTGAGCATGTGGAGAGACGTTCGTTCATCCAGCACAAAGGGAACGGGTTGCAGGAGAAACCCTTACTCTGGTTTCTCAGTCGGTTTCCTAGTGCCGGTTTGAAGTGCCTGCCGTTTTCACTGTAAAACCGAGTTGGAGCTTGTACCTCCCCATATATATGTATGTAGTGGAGTTGGCAACTGAAAAGAAACTTTGTGTTCCCTTCAAGCTAGGTGAAGGACGGCTTTCACACACACTTATCTCTCAGAACTGAGCATGTTGAGAGACGTTCGTTCATCCAGCACAAAGGGAACGGGTTGCAGGAGAAACCCTTACTCTGGTTTCTCAGTTTGTTTCCTAGTGCCGGTTTGAAGTGCCTGCCGTTTTCACTGTAAAACCGAGTTGGAGCTTGTACCTCCCCATATATATGTATGGAGTGGAGTTGGCAACTGAAAAGAAACTTTGTGTTCCCTTCAAGCTAGGTGAAGGACGGCTTTCACACACACTTATCTCTCAGAACTGAGCATGTTGAGAGACGTTCGTTCATCCAGCACAAAGGGAACGGGTTGCAGGAGAAACCCTTACTCTGGTTTCTCAGTCTGTTTCCTAGTGCCGGTTTGAAGTGCCTGCCGATTTCACTGTAAAACCGAGTTGGAGCTTGTACCTCCCCATATATATGTATGGAGTGGAGTTGGCAACTGAAAAGAAACTTTGTGTTCCCTTCAAGCTAGGTGAAGGACGGCTTTCACACACACTTATCTCTCAGAACTGAGCATGAGGAGAGACGTTCGTTCATCCAGCACAAAGGGAACGGGTTGCAGGAGAAACCCTTACTCTGGTTTCTCAGTCTGTTTCCTAGTGCCGGTTTGAAGTGCCTGCCTTTTTCACTGTAAAGCCGAGTTGGAGCTTGTACCTCCCCATATATATGTATGGAGTGGTGTTTGCAACTGAAAAGAAACTTTGTGTTCCCTTCAAGCTAGGTGAAGGACGGCTTTCACACACACTTATCTCTCAGAACTGAGCATGTGGAGAGACGTTCGTTCATCCAGCAGAAAGGGAACGGGTTGCAGGAGAAACCCTTACTCTGGTTTCTCAGTCGGTTTCCTAGTGCCGGTTTGAAGTGCCTGCCGTTTTCACTGTAAAACCGAGTTGGAGCTTGTACCTCCCCATATATATGTATGGAGTGGAGTTGGCAACTGAAAAGAAACTTTGTGTTCCCTTCAAGCTAGGTGAAGGACGGCTTTCACACACACTTATCTCTCAGAACTGAGCATGTGGAGAGACGTTCGTTCATCCAGCACAAAGGGAACGGGTTGCAGGAGAAACCCTTACTCTGGTTTCTCAGTCTGTTTCCTAGTGCCGGTTTGAAGTGCCTGCCGTTTTCACTGTAAAACCGAGTTGGAGCTTGTACCTCCCCATATATATGTATGGAGTGGAGTTGGCAACTGAAAAGAAACTTTGTGTTCCCTTCAAGCTAGGTGAAGGACGGCTTTCACACACACTTATCTCTCAGAACTGAGCATGTGGAGAGACGTTCGTTCATCAAGCACAAAGGGAACGGGTTGCAGGAGAAACCCTTTCTCTGGTTTCTCAGTCGGTTTCCTAGTGCCGGTTTGAAGTGCCTGCCGTTTTCACTGTAAAACCGAGTTGGAGCTGGTACCTCCCCATATATATGTATGGAGTGGAGTTGGCAACTGAAAAGAAACTTTGTGTTCCCTTCAAGCTAGGTGAAGGACGGCTTTCACACACACTTATCTCTCAGAACTGAGCATGTGGAGAGACGTTCGTTCATCCAGCACAAAGGGAACGGGTTGCAGGAGAAACCCTTACCCTTGTTTCTCAGTCGGTTTCCTAGTGCCGGTTTGAAGTGCCTGCCGTTTTCACTGTAAAACAGAGTTGGAGCTTGTACCTCCCCATATATATGTAAGGAGTGGAGTTGGCAACTGAAAAGTAACTTTGTGTTCCCTTCAAGCTAGGTGAAGGACGGCTTTCACACACACTTATCTCTCAGAACTGAGCATGTGGAGAGACGTTCGTTCATCCAGCACAAAGGGAACGGGTTGCAGGAGAAACCCTTACTCTTGTTTCTCAGTCGGTTTCCTAGTGCCGGTTTGAAGTGCCTGCCGTTTTCACTGTAAAACCGACTTGGAGCTTGTACCTCCCCATATATATGTATGGAGTGGAGTTGGCAACTGAAAAGAAACTTTGTGTTCCCTTCAAGCTAGGTGAAGGACGGCTTTCACACACACTTATCTCTCAGAACTGAGCATGTGGAGAGACGTTCGTTCATCCAGCACAAAGGGAACGGGTTGCAGGAGAAACCCTTACTCTGGTTTCTCAGTCTGTTTCCTATTGCCGGTTGGAAGTGCCTGCCGTTTTCACTGTAAAACCGAGTTGGAGCTTGTACCTCCCCATATATATGTATGGAGTGGAGTTGGCAACTGAAAAGAAACTTTGTGTTCCCTTCAAGCTAGGTGAAGGACGGCTTTCACACACACTTATCTCTCAGAACTGAGCATGTGGAGAGACGTTCGTTCATCCAGCACAAAGGGAACGGGTTGCAGGTGAAACCCTTACTCTGGTTTCTCAGTCGGTTTCCTAGTGCCGGTTTGAAGTGCCTGCCGTTTTCACTGTAAAACCGAGTTGGAGCTTGTACCTCCCCATATATATGTATGGAGAGGAGTTGGCAACTGAAAAGAAACTTTGTGTTCCCTTCAAGCTAGGTGAAGGACGGCTTTCACACACACTTATCTCTCAGAACTGAGCATGTGGAGAGACGTTCGTTCATCCAGCACAAAGGGAACGGGTTGCAGGAGAAACCCTTACTCTTGTTTCTCAGTCGGTTTCCTAGTGCCGGTTTGAAGTGCCTGCCTTTTTCACTGTAAAACCGAGTTGGAGCTTGTACCTCCCCATATATATGTATGGAGTGGAGTTGGCAACTGAAAAGAAACTTTGTGTTCCCTTCAAGCTAGGTGAAGGACGGCTTTCACACACACTTATCTCTCAGAACTGAGCATGTTGAGAGACGTTCGTTCATCCAGCACAAAGGGAACGGGTTGCAGGAGAAACCCTTACTCTGGTTTCTCAGTCGGTTTCCTAGTGCCGGTTTGAAGTGCCTGCCGTTTTCACTGTAAAACCGAGTTGGAGCTTGTACCTCCCCATATATATGTATGGAGTGGAGTTGGCAACTGAAAAGAAACTTTGTGTTCCCTTCAAGCTAGGTGAAGGAAGGCTTTCACACACACTTATCTCTCAGAACTGAGTATGAGGAGAGACGTTCGTTCATCCAGCACAAAGGGAACGGGTTGCAGCAGAAACCCTTACTCTGGTTTCTCAGTCTGTTTCCTAGTGCCGGTTTGAAGTGCCTGCCTTTTTCACTGTAAAGCCGAGTTGGAGCTTGTACCTCCCCATATATATGTATGGAGTGGTGTTTGCAACTGAAAAGAAACTTTGTGTTCCCTTCAAGCTAGGTGAAGGACGGCTTTCACACACACTTATCTCTCAGAACTGAGCATGTGGAGAGACGTTCGTTCATCCAGCACAAAGGGAACGGGTTGCAGGAGAAACCCTTACTCTGGTTTCTCAGTCGGTTTCCTAGTGCCGGTTTGAAGTGCCTGCCGTTTTCACTGTAAAACCGAGTTGGAGCTTGTACCTCCCCATATATATGTATGGAGTGGAGTTGGCAACTGAAAAGAAACTTTGTGTTCCCTTCAAGCTAGGTGAAGGACGGCTTTCACACACACTTATCTCTCAGAACTGAGCATGTGGAGAGACGTTCGTTCATCCAGCACAAAGGGAACGGGTTGCAGGAGAAACCCTTACTCTGGTTTCTCAGTCTGTTTCCTAGTGCCGGTTTGAAGTGCCTGCCGTTTTCACTGTAAAACCGAGTTGGAGCTTGTACCTCCCCATATATATGTATGGACTGGAGTTGGCAACTGAAAAGAAACTTTGTGTTCCCTTCAAGCTAGGTGAAGGACGGCTTTCACACACACTTATCTCTCAGAACTGAGCATGTGGAGAGACGTTCGTTCATCAAGCACAAAGGGAACGGGTTGCAGGAGAAACCCTTTCTCTGGTTTCTCAGTCGGTTTCCTAGTGCCGGTTTGAAGTGCCTGCCGTTTTCACTGTAAAACCGAGTTGGAGCTGGTGCCTCCCCATATATATGTATGGAGTGGAGTTGGCAACTGAAAAGAAACTTTGTGTTCCCTTCAAGCTAGGTGAAGGACGGCTTTCACACACACTTATCTCTCAGAACTGAGCATGTGGAGAGACGTCCGTTCATCCAGCACAAAGGGAACGGGTTGCAGGAGAAACCCTTACTCTGGTTTCTCAGTCGGTTTCCTAGTGCCGGTTTGAAGTGCCTGCCGTTTTCACTGTAAAACAGAGTTGGAGCTTGTACCTCCCCATATATATGTAAGGAGTGGAGTTGGCAACTGAAAAGTAACTTTGTGTTCCCTTCAAGCTAGGTGAAGGACGGCTTTCACACACACTTATCTCTCAGAACTGAGCATGTGGAGAGACGTTCGTTCATCCAGCACAAAGGGAACGGGTTGCAGGAGAAACCCTTACTCTTGTTTCTCAGTCGGTTTCCTAGTGCCGGTTTGAAGTGCCTGCCGTTTTCACTGTAAAACCGAGTTGGAGCTTGTACCTCCCCATATATATGTATGGAGTGGAGTTGGCAACTGAAAAGAAACTTTGTGTTCCCTTCAAGCTAGGTGAAGGACGGCTTTCACACACACTTATCTCTCAGAACTGAGCATGTGGAGAGACGTTCGTTCATCCAGCACAAAGGGAACGGTTTGCAGGAGAAACCCTTACTCTGGTTTATCAGTCTGTTTCCTATTGCCGGTTGGAAGTGCCTGCCGTTTTCACTGTAAAACCGAGTTGGAGCTTGTACCTCCCCATATATATGTATGGAGTGGAGTTGGCAACTGAAAAGAAACTTTGTGTTCCCTTCAAGGTAGGTGAAGGACGGCTTTCACACACACTTATCTCTCAGAACTGAGCATGTGGAGAGACGTTCGTTCATCCAGCACAAAGGGAACGGGTTGCAGGAGAAACCCTTACTCTGGTTTCTCAGTCGGTTTCCTAGTGCCGGTTTGAAGTGCCTGCCGTTTTCACTGTAAAACCGAGTTGGAGCTTGTACCTCCCCATATATATGTATGGAGTGGAGTTGGCAACTGAAAAGAAACTTTCTGTTCTCTTCAAGCTAGGTGAAGGACGGCTTTCACACACACTTATCTCTCAGAACTGAGCATGTGGAGAGACGTTCGTTCATCGAGCACAAAGGGAACGGGTTGCAGGAGAAACCCTTACTCTGGTTTCTCAGTCTTTTTCCTAGTGCCGGTTTGAAGTGCCTGCCGTTTTCACTGTAAAGCCGAGTTGGAGTTTGTACCTCCCCATATATATGTATGGAGTGGTGTTTGCAACTGAAAAGAAACTTTGTGTTCCCTTCAAGCTAGGTGAAGGACGGCTTTCACACACACTTATCTCTCAGAACTGAGCATGTGGAGAGACGTTCGTTCATCCAGCACAAAGGGAACGGGTTGCAGGAGAAACCCTTACTCTGGTTTCTCAGTCGGTTTCCTAGTGCCGGTTTGAAGTGCCTGCCGTTTTCACTGTAAAACAGAGTTGGAGCTTGTACCTCCCCATATATAAGTAAGGAGTGGAGTTGGCAAATGAAAAGTAACTTTGTGTTCCCTTCAAGCTAGGTGAAGGACGGCTTTCACACACACTTATCTCTCAGAACTGAGCATGTGGAGAGACGTTCGTTCATCCAGCACAAAGGGAACGGGTTGCAGGAGAAACCCTTACTCTGGTTTCTCAGTCGGTTTCCTAGTGCCGGTTTGAAGTGCCTGCCGTTTTCACTGTAAAACCGAGTTGGAGCTTGTACCTCCCCATATATATGTATGGACTGGAGTTGGCAACTGAAAAGAAACTTTGTGTTCCCTTCAAGCTAGGTGAAGGACGGCTTTCACACACACTTATCTCTCAGAACTGAGCATGTGGAGAGACGTTCGTTCATCAAGCACAAAGGGAACGGGTTGCAGGAGAAACCCTTTCTATGGTTTCTCAGTCGGTTTCCTAGTGCCGGTTTGAAGTGCCTGCCGTTTTCACTGTAAAACCGAGTTGGAGCTGGTGCATCCCCATATATATGTATGGAGTGGAGTTGGCAACTGAAAAGAAACTTTGTGTTCCCTTCAAGCTAGGTGAAGGACGGCTTTCACACACACTTATCTCTCAGAACTGAGCATGTGGAGAGACGACCGTTCATCCAGCACAAAGGGAACGGGTTGCAGGAGAAACCCTTACTCTGGTTTCTCAGTCGGTTTCCTAGTGCCGGTTTGAAGTGCCTGCCGTTTTCACTGTAAAACAGAGTTGGAGCTTGTACCTCCCCATATATATGTAAGGAGTGGAGTTGGCAACTGAAAAGTAACTTTGTGTTCCCTTCAAGCTAGGTGAAGGACGGCTTTCACACACACTTATCTCTCAGAACTGAGCATGTGGAGAGACGTTCGTTCATCCAGCACAAAGGGAACGGGTTGCAGGAGAAACCCTTACTCTTGTTTCTCAGTCTGTTTCCTAGTGCCGGTTTGAAGTGCCTGCCGTTTTCACTGTAAAACCGAGTTGGAGCTTGTACCTCCCCATATATATGTATGGAGTGGAGTTGGCAACTGAAAAGAAACTTTGTGTTCCCTTCAAGCTAGGTGAAGGACGGCTTTCACACACAATTATCTCTCAGAACTGAGCATGTGGAGAGACGTTCGTTCATCCAGCACAAAGGGAACGGGTTGCAGGAGAAACCCTTACTCTGGTTTCTCAGTCTGTTTCCTATTGCCGGTTGGAAGTGCCTGCCGTTTTCACTGTAAAACCGAGTTGGAGCTTGTACCTCCCCATATATATGTATGGAGTGGAGTTGGCAACTGAAAAGAAACTTTGTGTTCCCTTCAAGGTAGGTGAAGGACGGCTTTCACACACACTTATCTCTCAGAACTGAGCATGTGGAGAGACGTTCGTTCATCCAGCACAAAGGGAACGGGTTGCAGGAGAAACCCTTACTCTGGTTTCTCAGTCGGTTTCCTAGTGCCGGTTTGAAGTGCCTGCCGTTTTCACTGTAAAACCGAGTTGGAGCTTGTACCTCCCCATATATATGTATGGAGTGGAGTTGGCAACTGAAAAGAAACTTTCTGTTCTCTTCAAGCTAGGTGAAGGACGGCTTTCACACACACTTATCTCTCAGAACTGAGCATGTGGAGAGACGTTCGTTCATCGAGCACAAAGTGAACGGGTTGCAGGAGAAACCCTTACTCTGGTTTCTCAGTCTTTTTCCTAGTGCCGGTTTGAAGTGCCTGCCGTTTTCACTGTAAAGCCGAGTTGGAGTTTGTACCTCCCCATATATATGTATGGAGTGGTGTTTGCAACTGAAAAGAAACTTTGTGTTCCCTTCAAGCTAGGTGAAGGACGGCTTTCACACACACTTATCTCTCAGAACTGAGCATGTGGAGAGACGTTCGTTCATCCAGCACAAAGGGAACGGGTTGCAGGAGAAACCCTTACTCTGGTTTCTCAGTCGGTTTCCTAGTGCCGGTTTGAAGTGCCTGCCGTTTTCACTGTAAAACAGAGTTGGAGCTTGTACCTCCCCATATATAAGTAAGGGGTGGAGTTGGCAAATGAAAAGTAACTTTGTGTTCCCTTCAAGCTAGGTGAAGGACGGCTTTCACACACACTTATCTCTCAGAACTGAGCATGTGGAGAGACGTTCGTTCATCCAGCACAAAGGGAACGGGTTGCAGGAGAAACCCTTACTCTGGTTTCTCAGTCGGTTTCCTAGTGCCGGTTTGAAGTGCCTGCCGTTTTCACTGTAAAACCGAGTTGGAGCTTGTACCTCCCCATATATATGTATGGAGTGGAGTTGGCAACTGAAAAGAAACTTTGTGTTCCCTTCAAGCTAGGTGAAGGACGGCTTTCACAAACACTTATCTCTCAGAACTGAGCATGTGGAGAGACTTTCGTTCATCCAGCACAAAGGGAACGGTTTGCAGGAGAAACCCTTACTCTGGTTTCTCAGTCTGTTTCCTATTGCAGGTTGGAAGTGCCTGCCGTTTTCACTGTAAAACCGAGTTGGAGCTTGTACCTCCCCATATATATGTATGGAGTGGAGTTGGCAACTGAAAAGAAACTTTGTGTTCCCTTCAAGCTAGGTGAAGGACGGCTTTCACACACACTTATCTCTCAGAACTGAGCATGTGGAGAGACGTTCGTTCATCCAGCACAAAGGGAACGGGTTGCAGGAGAAACCCTTACTCTGGTTTCTCAGTCTGTTTCCTAGTGCCGGTTTGAAGTGCCTGCCGTTTTCACTGTAAAACCGAGTTGGAGCTTGTACCTCCCCATATATATGTATGGAGAGGAGTTGGCAACTGAAAAGAAACTTTGTGTTCCCTTCAAGCTAGGTGAAGGACGGCTTTCACACACACTTATCTCTCAGAACTGAGCATGTGGAGAGACGTTCGTTCATCAAGCACAAAGGGAACGGGTTGCAGGAGAAACCCTTTCTCTGGTTTCTCAGTCGGTTTCCTAGTGCCGGTTTGAAGTGCCTGCCGTTTTCACTGTAAAACCGAGTTGGAGCTGGTACCTCCCCATATATATGTATGGAGTGGAGTTGGCAACTGAAAAGAAACTTTGTGTTCCCTTCAAGCTAGGTGAAGGACGGCTTTCACACACACTTATCTCTCAGAACTGAGCATGTGGAGAGACGTTCGTTCATCCAGCACAAAGGGAACGGTTTGCAGGAGAAACCCTTACTCTGGTTTCTCAGTCTGTTTCCTATTGCAGGTTGGAAGTGCCTGCCGTTTTCACTGTAAAACCGAGTTGGAGCTTGTACCTCCCCATATATATGTATGGAGTGGAGTTGGCAACTGAAAAGAAACTTTGTGTTCCCTTAAAGCTAGGTGAAGGACGGCTTTCACACACACTTATCTCTCAGAACTGAGCATGTGGAGAGACGTTCGTTCATCCAGCACAAAGGGAACGGGTTGCAGGAGAAACCCTTACTCTGGTTTCTCAGTCGGTTTCCTAGTGCCGGTTGGAAGTGCCTGCCGTTTTCACTGTAAAACAGAGTTGGAGCTTGTACCTCCCCATATATATGTAAGGAGTGGAGTTGGCAACTGAAAAGTAACTTTGTGTTCCCTTCAAGCTAGGTGAAGGACGGCTTTCACACACACTTATCTCTCAGAACTGAGCATGTGGAGAGACGTTCGTTCATCCAGCACAAAGGGAACGGGTTGCAGGAGAAACCCTTACTCTTGTTTCTCAGTCGGTTTCCTAGTGCCGGTTTGAAGTGCCTGCCGTTTTCACTGTAAAACCGAGTTGGAGCTTGTACCTCCCCATATATATGTATGGAGTGGAGTTGGCAACTGAAAAGAAACTTTGTGTTCCCTTCAAGCTAGGTGAAGGACGGCTTTCACACACACTTATCTCTCAGAACTGAGCATGTGGAGAGACGTTCGTTCATCCAGCACAAAGGGAACGGGTTGCAGGAGAAACCCTTACTCTGGTTTCTCAGTCTGTTTCCTAGTGCCGGTTTGAAGAGCCTGCCGTTTTCACTGTAAAACCGAGTTGGAGCTTGTACCTCCCCATATATATGTATGGAGTGGAGTTGGCAACTGAAAAGAAACTTTCTGTTCTCTTCAAGCTAGGTGAAGGACGGCTTTCACACACACTTATCTCTCAGAACTGAGCATGTGGAGAGACGTTCGTTCATCGAGCACAAAGGGAACGGGTTGCAGGAGAAACCCTTACTCTGGTTTCTCAGTCTTTTTCCTAGTGCCGGTTTGAAGTGCCTGCCGTTTTCACTGTAAAGCCGAGTTGGAGTTTGTACCTCCCCATATATATGTATGGAGTGGTGTTTGCAACTGAAAAGAAACTTTGTGTTCCCTTCAAGCTAGGTGAAGGACGGCTTTCACACACACTTATCTCTCAGAACTGAGCATGTGGAGAGACGTTCGTTCATCCAGCACAAAGGGAACGGGTTGCAGGAGAAACCCTTACTCTGGTTTCTCAGTCGGTTTCCTAGTGCCGGTTTGAAGTGCCTGCCGTTTTCACTGTAAAACAGAGTTGGAGCTTGTACCTCCCCATATATATGTATGGAGTGGATTTGGCAACTGAAAAGAAACTTTGTGTTCCCTTCAAGCTAGGTGAAGGACGGCTTTCACACACATTTATCTCTCAGAACTGAGCATGTGTAGAGACGTTCGTTCATCCAGCACAAAGGGAACGGGTTGCAGGAGAAACCCTTACTCTGGTTTCTCAGTCGGTTTCCTAGTGCCGGTTTGAAGTGCCTGCCGTTTTCACTGTAAAACCGAGTTGGAGCTTGAACCTCCCCATATATATGTATGGAGTGGAGTTGGCAACTGAAAAGAAACTTTGTGTTCCCTTCAAGCTAGGTGAAGGACGGCTTTCACACACACTTATCTCTCAGAACTGAGCATGTGGAGAGACGTTCGTTCATCCAGCACAAAGGGAACGGGTTGCAGGAGAAACCCTTACTCTGGTTTCTCAGTCTGTTTCCTAGTGCCGGTTTGAAGTGCCTGCCGTTTTCACTGTAAAACCGAGTTGGAGCTTGTACCTCCCCATATATATGTATGGAGTGGAGTTGGCAACTGAAAAGAAACTTTGTGTTCCCTTAAAGCTAGGTGAAGGACGGCTTTCACACACACTTATCTCTCAGAACTGAGCATGTGGAGAGACGTTCGTTCATCAAGCACAAAGGGAACGGGTTGCAGGAGAAACCTTTTCTCTGGTTTCTCAGTCGGTTTCCTAGTGCCGGTTTGAAGTGCCTGCCGTTTTCACTGTAAAACCGAGTTGGAGCTGGTACCTCCCCATATATATGTATGGAGTGGAGTTGGCAACTGAAAAGAAACTTTGTGTTCCCTTCAAGCTAGGTGAAGGACGGCTTTCACACACACTTATCTCTCAGAACTGAGCATGTGGAGAGACGTTCGTTCATCCAGCACAAAGGGAACGGGTTGCAGGAGAAACCCTTACTCTGGTTTCTCAGTCGGTTTCCTAGTGCCGGTTTGAAGTGCCTGCCGTTTTCACTGTAAAACAGAGTTGGAGCTTGTACCTCCCCATATATATGTAAGGAGTGGAGTTGGCAACTGAAAAGTAACTTTGTGTTCCCTTCAAGCTAGGTGAAGGACGGCTTTCACACACACTTATCTCTCAGAACTGAGTATGTGGAGAGACGTTCGTTCATCCAGCACAAAGGGAACGGGTTGCAGGAGAAACCCTTACTCTTGTTTCTCAGTCGGTTTCCTAGTGCCGGTTTGAAGTGCCTGCCGTTTTCACTGTAAAACCGAGTTGGAGCTTGTACCTCCCCATATATATGTATGGAGTGGAGTTGGCAACTGAAAAGAAACTTTGTGTTCCCTTCAAGCTAGGTGAAGGACGGCTTTCACACACACTTATCTCTCAGAACGGAGCATGTGGAGAGACGTTCGTTCATCCAGCACAAAGGGAACGGGTTGCAGGAGAAACCCTTACTCTGGTTTCTCAGTCTGTTTCCTATTGCCGGTTGGAAGTGCCTGCCGTTTTCACTGTAAAACCGAGTTGGAGCTTGTACCTCCCCATATATATGTATGGAGTGGAGTTGGCAACTGAAAAGAAACTTTGTGTTCCCTTCAAGCTAGGTGAAGGACGGCTTTCACACACACTTATCTCTCAGAACTGAGCATGTGGAGAGACGTTCGTTCATCCAGCACAAAGGGAACGGGTTGCAGGAGAAACCCTTACTCTGGTTTCTCAGTCTGTTTCCTAGTGCCGGTTTGAAGAGCCTGCCGTTTTCACTGTAAAACCGAGTTGGAGCTTGTACCTCCCCATATATATGTATGGAGTGGAGTTGGCAACTGAAAAGAAACTTTCTGTTCTCTTCAAGCTAGGTGAAGGACGGCTTTCACACACACTTATCTCTCAGAACTGAGCATGTGGAGAGACGTTCGTTCATCGAGCACAAAGGGAACGGGTTGCAGGAGAAACCCTTACTCTGGTTTCTCAGTCTTTTTCCTAGTGCCGGTTTGAAGTGCCTGCCGTTTTCACTGTAAAGCCGAGTTGGAGTTTGTACCTCCCCATATATATGTATGGAGTGGAGTTGGCAACTGAAAAGAAACTTTGTGTTCCCTTCAAGCTAGGTGAAGGACGGCTTTCACACACACTTATCTCTCAGAACTGAGCATGTGGAGAGACGTTCGTTCATCCAGCACAAAGGGAACGGGTTGCAGGAGAAACCCTTACTCTGGTTTCTCAGTCGGTTTCCTAGTGCCGGTTTGAAGTGCCTGCCGTTTTCACTGTAAAACAGAGTTGGAGCTTGTACCTCCCCATATATATGTATGGAGTGGATTTGGCAACTGAAAAGAAACTTTGTGTTCCCTTCAAGCTAGGTGAAGGACGGCTTTCACACACATTTATCTCTCAGAACTGAGCATGTGTAGAGACGTTCGTTCATCCAGCACAAAGGGAACGGGTTGCAGGAGAAACCCTTACTCTGGTTTCTCAGTCGGTTTCCTAGTGCCGGTTTGAAGTGCCTGCCGTTTTCACTGTAAAACCGAGTTGGAGCTTGAACCTCCCCATATATATGTATGGAGTGGAGTTGGCAACTGAAAAGAAACTTTGTGTTCCCTTCAAGCTAGGTGAAGGACGGCTTTCACACACACTTATCTCTCAGAACTGAGCATGTGGAGAGACGTTCGTTCATCCAGCACAAAGGGAACGGGTTGCAGGAGAAACCCTTACTCTGGTTTCTCAGTCTGTTTCCTAGTGCCGGTTTGAAGTGCCTGCCGTTTTCACTGTAAAACCGAGTTGGAGCTTGTACCTCCCCATATATATGTATGGAGTGGAGTTGGCAACTGAAAAGAAACTTTGTGTTCCCTTCAAGCTAGGTGAAGGACGGCTTTCACACACACTTATCTCTCAGAACTGAGCATGTGGAGAGACGTTCGTTCATCAAGCACAAAGGGAACGGGTTGCAGGAGAAACCCTTTCTCTGGTTTCTCAGTCGGTTTCCTAGTGCCGGTTTGAAGTGCCTGCCGTTTTCACTGTAAAACCGAGTTGGAGCTGGTACCTCCCCATATATATGTATGGAGTGGAGTTGGCAACTGAAAAGAAACTTTGTGTTCCCTTCAAGCTAGGTGAAGGACGGCTTTCACACACACTTATCTCTCAGAACTGAGCATGTGGAGAGACGTTCGTTCATCCAGCACAAAGGGAACGGGTTGCAGGAGAAACCCTTACTCTGGTTTCTCAGTCGGTTTCCTAGGGCCGGTTTGAAGTGCCTGCCGTTTTCACTGTAAAACAGAGTTGGAGCTTGTACCTCCCCATATATATGTAAGGAGTGGAGTTGGCAACTGAAAAGTAACTTTGTGTTCCCTTCAAGCTAGGTGAAGGACGGCTTTCACACACACTTATCTCTCAGAACTGAGTATGTGGAGAGACGTTCGTTCATCCAGCACAAAGGGAACGGGTTGCAGGAGAAACCCTTACTCTTGTTTCTCAGTCGGTTTCCTAGTGCCGGTTTGAAGTGCCTGCCGTTTTCACTGTAAAACCGAGTTGGAGCTTGTACCTCCCCATATATATGTATGGAGTGGAGTTGGCAACTGAAAAGAAACTTTGTGTTCCCTTCAAGCTAGGTGAAGGACGGCTTTCACACACACTTATCTCTCAGAACTGAGCATGTGGAGAGACGTTCTTTCATCCAGCACAAAGGGAACGGGTTGCAGGAGAAACCCTTACTCTGGTTTCTCAGTCTGTTTCCTATTGCCGGTTGGAAGTGCCTGCCGTTTTCACTGTAAAACCGAGTTGGAGCTGGTGCATCCCCATATATATGTATGGAGTGGAGTTGGCAACTGAAAAGAAACTTTGTGTTCCCTTCAAGCTAGGTGAAGGACGGCTTTCACACACACTTATCTCTCAGAACTGAGCATGTGGAGAGACGTCCGTTCATCCAGCACAAAGGGAACGGGTTGCAGGAGAAACCCTTACTCTGGTTTCTCAGTCGGTTTCCTAGTGCCGGTTTGAAGTGCCTGCCGTTTTCACTGTAAAACAGAGTTGGAGCTTGTACCTCCCCATATATATGTAAGGAGTGGAGTTGGCAACTGAAAAGTAACTTTGTGTTCCCTTCAAGCTAGGTGAAGGACGGCTTTCACACACACTTATCTCTCAGAACTGAGCATGTGGAGAGACGTTCGTTCATCCAGCACAAAGGGAACGGGTTGCAGGAGAAACCCTTACTCTTGTTTCTCAGTCGGTTTCCTAGTGCCGGTTTGAAGTGCCTGCCGTTTTCACTGTAAAACCGAGTTGGAGCTTGTACCTCCCCATATATATGTATGGAGTGGAGTTGGCAACTGAAAAGAAACTTTGTGTTCCCTTCAAGCTAGGTGAAGGACGGCTTTCACACACACTTATCTCTCAGAACTGAGCATGTGGAGAGACGTTCGTTCATCCAGCACAAAGGGAACGGGTTGCAGGAGAAACCCTTACTCTGGTTTCTCAGTCTGTTTCCTATTGCCGGTTGGAAGTGCCTGCCGTTTTCACTGTAAAACCGAGTTGGAGCTTGTACCTCCCCATATATATGTATGGAGTGGAGTTGGCAACTGAAAAGAAACTTTGTGTTCCCTTCAAGGTAGGTGAAGGACGGCTTTCACACACACTTATCTCTCAGAACTGAGCATGTGGAGAGACGTTCGTTCATCCAGCACAAAGGGAACGGGTTGCAGGAGAAACCCTTACTCTGGTTTCTCAGTCGGTTTCCTAGTGCCGGTTTGAAGTGCCTGCCGTTTTCACTGTAAAACCGAGTTGGAGCTTGTACCTCCCCATATATATGTATGGAGTGGAGTTGGCAACTGAAAAGAAACTTTCTGTTCTCTTCAAGCTAGGTGAAGGACGGCTTTCACACACACTTATCTCTCAGAACTGAGCATGTGGAGAGACGTTCGTTCATCGAGCACAAAGTGAACGGGTTGCAGGAGAAACCCTTACTCTGGTTTCTCAGTCTTTTTCCTAGTGCCGGTTTGAAGTGCCTGCCGTTTTCACTGTAAAGCCGAGTTGGAGTTTGTACCTCCCCATATATATGTATGGAGTGGTGTTTGCAACTGAAAAGAAACTTTGTGTTCCCTTCAAGCTAGGTGAAGGACGGCTTTCACACACACTTATCTCTCAGAACTGAGCATGTGGAGAGACGTTCGTTCATCCAGCACAAAGGGAACGGGTTGCAGGAGAAACCCTTACTCTGGTTTCTCAGTCGGTTTCCTAGTGCCGGTTTGAAGTGCCTGCCGTTTTCACTGTAAAACAGAGTTGGAGCTTGTACCTCCCCATATATAAGTAAGGGGTGGAGTTGGCAAATGAAAAGTAACTTTGTGTTCCCTTCAAGCTAGGTGAAGGACGGCTTTCACACACACTTATCTCTCAGAACTGAGCATGTGGAGAGACGTTCGTTCATCCAGCACAAAGGGAACGGGTTGCAGGAGAAACCCTTACTCTGGTTTCTCAGTCGGTTTCCTAGTGCCGGTTTGAAGTGCCTGCCGTTTTCACTGTAAAACCGAGTTGGAGCTTGTACCTCCCCATATATATGTATGGAGTGGAGTTGGCAACTGAAAAGAAACTTTGTGTTCCCTTCAAGCTAGGTGAAGGACGGCTTTCACACACACTTATCTCTCAGAACTGAGCATGTGGAGAGACGTTCGTTCATCCAGCACAAAGGGAACGGTTTGCAGGAGAAACCCTTACTCTGGTTTCTCAGTCTGTTTCCTATTGCAGGTTAGAAGTGCCTGCCGTTTTCACTGTAAAACCGAGTTGGAGCTTGTACCTCCCCATATATATGTATGGAGTGGAGTTGGCAACTGAAAAGAAACTTTGTGTTCCCTTCAAGCTAGGTGAAGGACGGCTTTCACACACACTTATCTCTCAGAACTGAGCATGTGGAGAGACGTTCGTTCATCCAGCACAAAGGGAACGGGTTGCAGGAGAAACCCTTACTCTGGTTTCTCAGTCGGTTTCCTAGTGCCGGTTTGAAGTGCCTGCCGTTTTCACTGTAAAACCGAGTTGGAGCTTGTACCTCCCCATATATATGTATGGAGTGGATTTGGCAACTGAAAAGAAACTTTGTGTTCCCTTCAAGCTAGGTGAAGGACGGCTTTCACACACACTTATCTCTCAGAACTGAGCATGTGGAGAGACGTTCGTTCATCCAGCACAAAGGGAACGGTTTGCAGGAGAAACCCTTACTCTGGTTTCTCAGTCTGTTTCCTATTGCAGGTTGGAAGTGCCTGCCGTTTTCACTGTAAAACCGAGTTGGAGCTTGTACCTCCCCATATATATGTATGGAGTGGAGTTGGCAACTGAAAAGAAACTTTGTGTTCCCTTAAAGCTAGGTGAAGGACGGCTTTCACACACACTTATCTCTCAGAACTGAGCATGTGGAGAGACGTTCGTTCATCCAGCACAAAGGGAACGGGTTGCAGGAGAAACCCTTACTCTGGTTTCTCAGTCGGTTTCCTAGTGCCGGTTTGAAGTGCCTGCCGTTTTCACTGTAAAACAGAGTTGGAGCTTGTACCTCCCCATATATATGTAAGGAGTAGAGTTGGCAACTGAAAAGTAACTTTGTGTTCCCTTCAAGCTAGGTGAAGGACGGCTTTCACACACACTTATCTCTCAGAACTGAGCATGTGGAGAGACGTTCGTTCATCCAGCACAAAGGGAACGGGTTGCAGGAGAAACCCTTACTCTTGTTTCTCAGTCGGTTTCCTAGTGCCGGTTTGAAGTGCCTGCCGTTTTCACTGTAAAACCGAGTTGGAGCTTGTACCTCCCCATATATATGTATGGAGTGGAGTTGGCAACTGAAAAGAAACTTTGTGTTCCCTTCAAGCTAGGTGAAGGACGGCTTTCACACACACTTATCTCTCAGAACTGAGCATGTGGAGAGACGTTCGTTCATCCAGCACAAAGGGAACGGGTTGCAGGAGAAACCCTTACTCTGGTTTCTCAGTCTGTTTCCTAGTGCCGGTTTGAAGAGCCTGCCGTTTTCACTGTAAAACCGAGTTGGAGCTTGTACCTCCCCATATATATGTATGGAGTGGAGTTGGCAACTGAAAAGAAACTTTCTGTTCTCTTCAAGCTAGGTGAAGGACGGCTTTCACACACACTTATCTCTCAGAACTGAGCATGTGGAGAGACGTTCGTTCATCGAGCACAAAGGGAACGGGTTGCAGGAGAAACCCTTACTCTGGTTTCTCAGTCTTTTTCCTAGTGCCGGTTTGAAGTGCCTGCCGTTTTCACTGTAAAGCCGAGTTGGAGTTTGTACCTCCCCATATATATGTATGGAGTGGTGTTTGCAACTGAACAGAAACTTTGTGTTCCCTTCAAGCTAGGTGAAGGACGGCTTTCACACACACTTATCTCTCAGAACTGAGCATGTGGAGAGACGTTCGTTCATCCAGCACAAAGGGAACGGGTTGCAGGAGAAACCCTTACTCTGGTTTCTCAGTCGGTTTCCTAGTGCCGGTTTGAAGTGCCTGCCGTTTTCACTGTAAAACAGAGTTGGAGCTTGTACCTCCCCATATATATGTATGGAGTGGATTTGGCAACTGAAAAGAAACTTTGTGTTCCCTTCAAGCTAGGTGAAGGACGGCTTTCACACACATTTATCTCTCAGAACTGAGCATGTGTAGAGACGTTCGTTCATCCAGCACAAAGGGAACGGGTTGCAGGAGAAACCCTTACTCTGGTTTCTCAGTCGGTTTCCTAGTGCCGGTTTGAAGTGCCTGCCGTTTTCACTGTAAAACCGAGTTGGAGCTTGAACCTCCCCATATATATGTATGGAGTGGAGTTGGCAACTGAAAAGAAACTTTGTGTTCCCTTCAAGCTAGGTGAAGGACGGCTTTCACACACACTTATCTCTCAGAACTGAGCATGTGGAGAGACGTTCGTTCATCCAGCACAAAGGGAACGGGTTGCAGGAGAAACCCTTACTCTGGTTTCTCAGTCTGTTTCCTAGTGCCGGTTTGAAGTGCCTGCCGTTTTCACTGTAAAACCGAGTTGGAGCTTGTACCTCCCCATATATATGTATGGAGTGGAGTTGGCAACTGAAAAGAAACTTTGTGTTCCCTTCAAGCTAGGTGAAGGACGGCTTTCACACACACTTATCTATCAGAACTGAGCATGTGGAGAGACGTTCGTTCATCAAGCACAAAGGGAACGGGTTGCAGGAGAAACCCTTTCTCTGGTTTCTCAGTCGGTTTCCTAGTGCCGGTTTGAAGTGCCTGCCGTTTTCACTGTAAAACCGAGTTGGAGCTGGTACCTCCCCATATATATGTATGGAGTGGAGTTGGCAACTGAAAAGAAACTTTGTGTTCCCTTCAAGCTAGGTGAAGGACGGCTTTCACACACACTTATCTCTCAGAACTGAGCATGTGGAGAGACGTTCGTTCATCCAGCACAAAGGGAACGGGTTGCAGGAGAAACCCTTACTCTGGTTTCTCAGTCGGTTTCCTAGTGCCGGTTTGAAGTGCCTGCCGTTTTCACTGTAAAACAGAGTTGGAGCTTGTACCTCCCCATATATATGTAAGGAGTGGAGTTGGCAACTGAAAAGTAACTTTGTGTTCCCTTCAAGCTAGGTGAAGGACGGCTTTCACACACACTTATCTCTCAGAACTGAGTATGTGGAGAGACGTTCGTTCATCCAGCACAAAGGGAACGGGTTGCAGGAGAAACCCTTACTCTTGTTTCTCAGTCGGTTTCCTAGTGCCGGTTTGAAGTGCCTGCCGTTTTCACTGTAAAACCGAGTTGGAGCTTGTACCTCCCCATATATATGTATGGAGTGGAGTTGGCAACTGAAAAGAAACTTTGTGTTCCCTTCAAGCTAGGTGAAGGACGGCTTTCACACACACTTATCTCTCAGAACGGAGCATGTGGAGAGACGTTCGTTCATCCAGCACAAAGGGAACGGGTTGCAGGAGAAACCCTTACTCTGGTTTCTCAGTCTGTTTCCTATTGCCGGTTGGAAGTGCCTGCCGTTTTCACTGTAAAACCGAGTTGGAGCTTGTACCTCCCCATATATATGTATGGAGTGGAGTTGGCAACTGAAAAGAAACTTTGTGTTCCCTTCAAGCTAGGTGAAGGACGGCTTTCACACACACTTATCTCTCAGAACTGAGCATGTGGAGAGACGTTCGTTCATCCAGCACAAAGGGAACGGGTTGCAGGAGAAACCCTTACTCTGGTTTCTCAGTCTGTTTCCTAGTGCCGGTTTGAAGAGCCTGCCGTTTTCACTGTAAAACCGAGTTGGAGCTTGTACCTCCCCATATATATGTATGGAGTGGAGTTGGCAACTGAAAAGAAACTTTCTGTTCTCTTCAAGCTAGGTGAAGGACGGCTTTCACACACACTTATCTCTCAGAACTGAGCATGTGGAGAGACGTTCGTTCATCGAGCACAAAGGGAACGGGTTGCAGGAGAAACCCTTACTCTGGTTTCTCAGTCTTTTTCCTAGTGCCGGTTTGAAGTGCCTGCCGTTTTCACTGTAAAGCCGAGTTGGAGTTTGTACCTCCCCATATATATGTATGGAGTGGAGTTGGCAACTGAAAAGAAACTTTGTGTTCCCTTCAAGCTAGGTGAAGGACGGCTTTCACACACACTTATCTCTCAGAACTGAGCATGTGGAGAGACGTTCGTTCATCCAGCACAAAGGGAACGGGTTGCAGGAGAAACCCTTACTCTGGTTTCTCAGTCGGTTTCCTAGTGCCGGTTTGAAGTGCCTGCCGTTTTCACTGTAAAACAGAGTTGGAGCTTGTACCTCCCCATATATATGTATGGAGTGGATTTGGCAACTGAAAAGAAACTTTGTGTTCCCTTCAAGCTAGGTGAAGGACGGCTTTCACACACATTTATCTCTCAGAACTGAGCATGTGTAGAGACGTTCGTTCATCCAGCACAAAGGGAACGGGTTGCAGGAGAAACCCTTACTCTGGTTTCTCAGTCGGTTTCCTAGTGCCGGTTTGAAGTGCCTGCCGTTTTCACTGTAAAACCGAGTTGGAGCTTGAACCTCCCCATATATATGTATGGAGTGGAGTTGGCAACTGAAAAGAAACTTTGTGTTCCCTTCAAGCTAGGTGAAGGACGGCTTTCACACACACTTATCTCTCAGAACTGAGCATGTGGAGAGACGTTCGTTCATCCAGCACAAAGGGAACGGGTTGCAGGAGAAACCCTTACTCTGGTTTCTCAGTCTGTTTCCTAGTGCCGGTTTGAAGTGCCTGCCGTTTTCACTGTAAAACCGAGTTGGAGCTTGTACCTCCCCATATATATGTATGGAGTGGAGTTGGCAACTGAAAAGAAACTTTGTGTTCCCTTCAAGCTAGGTGAAGGACGGCTTTCACACACACTTATCTCTCAGAACTGAGCATGTGGAGAGACGTTCGTTCATCAAGCACAAAGGGAACGGGTTGCAGGAGAAACCCTTTCTCTGGTTTCTCAGTCGGTTTCCTAGTGCCGGTTTGAAGTGCCTGCCGTTTTCACTGTAAAACCGAGTTGGAGCTGGTACCTCCCCATATATATGTATGGAGTGGAGTTGGCAACTGAAAAGAAACTTTGTGTTCCCTTCAAGCTAGGTGAAGGACGGCTTTCACACACACTTATCTCTCAGAACTGAGCATGTGGAGAGACGTTCGTTCATCCAGCACAAAGGGAACGGGTTGCAGGAGAAACCCTTACTCTGGTTTCTCAGTCGGTTTCCTAGTGCCGGTTTGAAGTGCCTGCCGTTTTCACTGTAAAACAGAGTTGGAGCTTGTACCTCCCCATATATATGTAAGGAGTGGAGTTGGCAACTGAAAAGTAACTTTGTGTTCCCTTCAAGCTAGGTGAAGGACGGCTTTCACACACACTTATCTCTCAGAACTGAATATGTGGAGAGACGTTCGTTCATCCAGCACAAAGGGAACGGGTTGCAGGAGAAACCCTTACTCTTGTTTCTCAGTCGGTTTCCTAGTGCCGGTTTGAAGTGCCTGCCGTTTTCACTGTAAAACCGAGTTGGAGCTTGTACCTCCCCATATATATGTATGGAGTGGAGTTGGCAACTGAAAAGAAACTTTGTGTTCCCTTCAAGCTAGGTGAAGGACGGCTTTCACACACACTTATCTCTCAGAACTGAGCATGTGGAGAGACGTTCGTTCATCCAGCACAAAGGGAACGGGTTGCAGGAGAAACCCTTACTCTGGTTTCTCAGTCTGTTTCCTATTGCCGGTTGGAAGTGCCTGCCGTTTTCACTGTAAAACCGAGTTGGAGCTTGTACCTCCCCATATATATGTATGGAGTGGAGTTGGCAACTGAAAAGAAACTTTGTGTTCCCTTCAAGCTAGGTGAAGGACGGCTTTCACACACACTTATCTCTCAGAACTGAGCATGTGGAGAGACGTTCGTTCATCCAGCACAAAGGGAACGGGTTGCAGGAGAAACCCTTACTCTGGTTTCTCAGTCTGTTTCCTAGTGCCGGTTTGAAGAGCCTGCCGTTTTCACTGTAAAACCGAGTTGGAGCTTGTACCTCCCCATATATATGTATGGAGTGGAGTTGGCAACTGAAAAGAAACTTTGTGTTCCCTTCAAGCTAGGTGAAGGACGGCTTTCACACACACTTATCTCTCAGAACTGAGCATGTGGAGAGACGTTCGTTCATCGAGCACAAAGGGAACGGGTTGCAGGAGAAACCCTTACTCTGGTTTCTCAGTCTTTTTCCTAGTGCCGGTTTGAAGTGCCTGCCGTTTTCACTGTAAAGCCGAGTTGGAGTTTGTACCTCCCCATATATATGTATGGAGTGGTGTTGGCAACTGAAAAGAAACTTTGTGTTCCCTTCAAGCTAGGTGAAGGACGGCTTTCACACACACTTATCTCTCAGAACTGAGCATGTGGAGAGACGTTCGTTCATCCAGCACAAAGGGAACGGGTTGCAGGAGAAACCCTTACTCTGGTTTCTCAGTCGGTTTCCTAGTGCCGGTTTGAAGTGCCTGCCGTTTTCACTGTAAAACAGAGTTGGAGCTTGTACCTCCCCATATATATGTATGGAGTGGAGTTGGCAAATGAAAAGTAACTTTGTGTTCCCTTCAAGCTAGGTGAAGGATGCCTTTCACACACACTTATCTCTCAGAACTGAGCATGTGGAGAGACGTTCGTTCATCCAGCACAAAGGGAACGGGTTGCAGGAGAAACCCTTACTCTGGTTTCTCAGTCGGTTTCCTAGTGCCGGTTTGAAGTGCCTGCCGTTTTCACTGTAAAACCGAGTTGGAGCTTGTTCCTCCCCATATATATGTATGGAGTGGAGTTGGCAACTGAAAAGAAACTTTGTGTTCCCTTCAAGCTAGGTGAAGGACGGCTTTCACACACACTTATCTCTCAGAACTGAGCATGTGGAGAGACGTTCGTTCATCCAGCACAAAGGGAACGGTTGGCAGGAGAAACCCTTACTCTGGTTTCTCAGTCTGTTTCCTATTGCAGGTTGGAAGTGCCTGCCGTTTTCACTGTAAAACCGAGTTGGAGCTTGTACCTCCCCATATATATGTATGGAGTGGAGTTGGCAACTGAAAAGAAACTTTGTGTTCCCTTCAAGCTAGGTGAAGGACGGCTTTCACACACACTTATCTCTCAGAACTGAGCATGTGGAGAGACGTTCGTTCATCCAGCACAAAGGGAACGGGTTGCAGGAGAAACCCTTACTCTGGTTTCTCAGTCGGTTTCCTAGTGCCGGTTTGAAGTGCCTGCCGTTTTCACTGTAAAACCGAGTTGGAGCTTGTACCTCCCCATATATATGTATGGAGTGGATTTGGCAACTGAAAAGAAACTTTGTGTTCCCTTCAAGCTAGGTGAAGGACGGCTTTCACACACATTTATCTCTCAGAACTGAGCATGTGGAGAGACGTTCGTTCATCCTGCACAAAGGGAACGGGTTGCAGGAGAAACCCTTACTCTGGTTTCTCAGTCTGTTTCCTAGTGCCGGTTTGAAGTGCCTGCCGTTTTCACTGTAAAACCGAGTTGGAGCTTGTACCTCCCCATATAAATGTATGGAGTGGAGTTGGCAACTGAAAAGAAACTTTGTGTTCCCTTCAAGCTAGGTGAAGGACGGCTTTCACACACACTTATCTCTCAGAACTGAGCATGTGGAGAGACGTTTGTTCATCCAGCACAAAGGAAAATGGTGGCAGGAGAAATCATTACTCTGGTTTCTCAGTCGGTTTCCTAGTGCCGGTTTGAAGTGTCTGCCGTTTTCACTGTAAAACCGAGTTGGAGCTTGTACCTCCCCATATATATGTATGGAGTGGAGTTGGCAACTGAAAAGAAACTTTGTGTTCCCTTCAAGCTAGGTGAAGGACGGCTTTCACACACACTTATCTCTCAGAACTGAGCATGTGGAGAGACGTTCGTTCATCCAGCACAAAGGGAACGGGTTGCAGGAGAAACCCTTACTCTGGTTTCTCAGTCTGTTTCCTATTGCCGGTTGGAAGTGCCTGCCGTTTTCACTGTAAAACCGAGTTGGAGCTTGTACCTCCCCATATATATGTATGGAGTGGAGTTGGCAACTGAAAAGAAACTTTGTGTTCCCTTCAAGCTAGGTGAAGGACGGCTTTCACACACACTTATCTCTCAGAACTGAGCATGTGGAGAGACGTTCGTTCATCCAGCACAAAGGGAACGGGTTGCAGGAGAAACCCTTACTCTGGTTTCTCAGTCTGTTTCCTAGTGCCGGTTTGAAGTGCCTGCCGTTTTCACTGTAAAACCGAGTTGGAGCTTGTACCTCCCCATATATATGTATGGAGTGGAGTTGGCAACTGAAAAGAAACTTTGTGTTCCCTTCAAGCTAGGTGAAGGACGGCTTTCACACACACTTATCTCTCAGAACTGAGCATGTGGAGAGACGTTCGTTCATCCAGCACAAAGGAAACTGGTGGCAGGAGAAACCATTACTCTGGTTTCTCAGTCGGTTTCCTAGTGCCGGTTTGAAGTGCCTGCCGTTTTCACTGTAAAACCGAGATGGAGCTTGTACCTCCCCATATATATGTATGGAGTGGAGTTGGCAACTGAAAAGAAACTTTGTGTTCCCTTCAAGCTAGGTGAAGGACGGCTGTCACACACACTTATCTCTCAGAACTGAGCATGTGGAGAGACGTTCGTTCATCCAGCAGAAAGGGAACGGGTTGCAGGAGAAACCCTTACTCTGGTTTCTCAGTCTGTTTCCTATTGCCGGTTGGAAGTGCCTGCCGTTTTCACTGTAAAACCGAGTTGGAGCTTGTACCTCCCCATATATATGTATGGAGTGGAGTTGGCAACTGAAAAGAAACTTTGTGTTCCCTTCAAGCTAGGTGAAGGACGGCTTTCACACACACTTATCTCTCAGAACTGAGCATGTGGAGAGACGTTCGTTCATCCAGCACAAAGGGAACGGGTTGCAGGAGAAACCCTTACTCTGGTTTCTCAGTCTGTTTCCTAGTGCCGGTTTGAAGTGCCTGCCGTTTTCACTGTAAAACCGAGTTGGAGCTTGTACCTCCCCATATATATGTATGGAGTGGAGTTGGCAACTGAAAAGAAACTTTGTGTTCCCTTCAAGCTAGGTGAAGGACGGCTTTCACACACACTTATCTCTCAGAACTGAGCATGTGGAGAGACGTTCGTTCATCCAGCACAAAGGGAACGGGTTGCAGGAGAAACCCTTACTCTGGTTTCTCAGTCGGTTTCCTAGTGCCGGTTTGAAGTGCCTGCCGTTTTCACTGTAAAACCGAGTTGGAGCTTGTACCTCCCCATATATATGTATGGAGTGGAGTTGGCAACTGAAAAGAAACTTTGTGTTCCCTTCAAGCTAGGTGAAGGACGGCTTTCACACACACATATCTCTCAGAACTGAGCATGTGGAGAGACATTCGTTCATCGAGCACAAAGGGAACGGGTTGCAGGAGAAACCCTTACTCTGGTTTCTCAGTCTTTTTCCTAGTGCCGGTTTGAAGTGCCTGCCGTTTTCACTGTAAAGCCGAGTTGGAGCTTGTACCTCCCCATATATATGTATGGAGTGGTGTTTGCAACTGAAAAGAAACTTTGTGTTCCCTTCAAGCTAGGTGAAGGACGGCTTTCACACACACTTATCTCTCAGAACTGAGCATGTGGAGAGACGTTCGTTCATCCAGCACAAATGGAACGGGTTGCAGGAGAAACCCTTACTCTGGTTTCTCAGTCGGTTTCCTAGTGCCGGTTTGAAGTGCCTGCCGTTTTCACTGTAAAACCGAGTTGGAGCTTGTACCTCCCCATATATATGTATGGAGTGGAGTTGGCAACTGAAAAGAAACTTTGTGTTCCCTTCAAGCTAGGTGAAGGACGGATTTCACACACACTTATCTCTCAGAACTGAGCATGTGGAGAGACGTTCGTTCATCCAGCACAAAGGGAACGGGTTGCAGGAGAAACCCTTACTCTGGTTTCTCAGTCGGTTTCCTAGTGCCGGTTGGAAGTGCCTGCCGTTTTCACTGTAAAACCGAGTTGGAGCTTGTACCTCCCCATATATATGTTTGGAGTGGAGTTGGCAACTGAAAAGAAACTTTGTGTTCCCTTCAAGCTAGGTGAAGGACGGCTTTCACACACACTTATCTCTCAGAACTGAGCATGTGGAGAGACGTTTGTTCATCCAGCACAAAGGAAAATGGTGGCAGGAGAAATCATTACTCTGGTTTCTCAGTCGGTTTCCTAGTGCCGGTTTGAAGTGTCTGCCGTTTTCACTGTAAAACCGAGTTGGAGCTTGTACCTCCCCATATATATGTATGGAGTGGAGTTGGCAACTGAAAAGAAACTTTGTGTTCCCTTCAAGCTAGGTGAAGGACGGCTTTCACACACACTTATCTCTCAGAACTGAGCATGTGGAGAGACGTTCGTTCATCCAGCACAAAGGGAACGGGTTGCAGGAGAAACCCTTACTCTGGTTTCTCAGTCTGTTTCCTATTGCCGGTTGGAAGTGCCTGCCGTTTTCACTGTAAAACCGAGTTGGAGCTTGTACCTCCCCATATATATGTATGGAGTGGAGTTGGCAACTGAAAAGAAACTTTGTGTTCCCTTCAAGCTAGGTGAAGGACGGCTTTCACACACACTTATCTCTCAGAACTGAGCATGTGGAGAGACGTTCGTTCATCCAGCACAAAGGGAACGGGTTGCAGGAGAAACCCTTACTCTGGTTTCTCAGTCTGTTTCCTAGTGCCGGTTTGAAGTGCCTGCCGTTTTCACTGTAAAACCGAGTTGGAGCTTGTACCTCCCCATATATATGTATGGAGTGGAGTTGGCAACTGAAAAGAAACTTTGTGTTCCCTTCAAGCTAGGTGAAGGACGGCTTTCACACACACTTATCTCTCAGAACTGAGCATGTGGAGAGACGTTCGTTCATCCAGCACAAAGGAAACTGGTGGCAGGAGAAACCATTACTCTGGTTTCTCAGTCGGTTTCCTAGTGCCGGTTTGAAGTGCCTGCCGTTTTCACTGTAAAACAGAGATGGAGCTTGTACCTCCCCATATATATGTATGGAGTGGAGTTGGCAACTGAAAAGAAACTTTGTGTTCCCTTCAAGCTAGGTGAAGGACGGCTGTCACACACACTTATCTCTCAGAACTGAGCATGTGGAGAGACGTTCGTTCATCCAGCAGAAAGGGAACGGGTTGCAGGAGAAACCCTTACTCTGGTTTCTCAGTCTGTTTCCTATTGCCGGTTGGAAGTGCCTGCCGTTTTCACTGTAAAACCGAGTTGGAGCTTGTACCTCCCCATATATATGTATGGAGTGGAGTTGGCAACTGAAAAGAAACTTTGTGTTCCCTTCAAGCTAGGTGAAGGACGGCTTTCACACACACTTATCTCTCAGAACTGAGCATGTGGAGAGACGTTCGTTCATCCAGCACAAAGGGAACGGGTTGCAGGAGAAACCCTTACTCTGGTTTCTCAGTCTGTTTCCTAGTGCCGGTTTGAAGTGCCTGCCGTTTTCACTGTAAAACCGAGTTGGAGCTTGTACCTCCCCATATATATGTATGGAGTGGAGTTGGCAACTGAAAAGAAACTTTGTGTTCCCTTCCAGCTAGGTGAAGGACGGCTTTCACACACACTTATCTCTCAGAACTGAGCATGTGGAGAGACGTTCGTTCATCCAGCACAAAGGGAACGGGTTGCAGGAGAAACCCTTACTCTGGTTTCTCAGTCGGTTTCCTAGTGCCGGTTTGAAGTGCCTGCCGTTTTCACTGTAAAACCGAGTTGGAGCTTGTACCTCCCCATATATATGTATGGAGTGGAGTTGGCAACTGAAAAGAAACTTTGTGTTCCCTTCAAGCTAGGTGAAGGACGGCTTTCACACACACATATCTCTCAGAACTGAGCATGTGGAGAGACATTCGTTCATCGAGCACAAAGGGAACGGGTTGCAGGAGAAACCCTTACTCTGGTTTCTCAGTCTTTTTCCTAGTGCCGGTTTGAAGTGCCTGCCGTTTTCACTGTAAAGCCGAGTTGGAGCTTGTACCTCCCCATATATATGTATGGAGTGGTGTTTGCAACTGAAAAGAAACTTTGTGTTCCCTTCAAGCTAGGTGAAGGACGGCTTTCACACACACTTATCTCTCAGAACTGAGCATGTGGAGAGACGTTCGTTCATCCAGCACAAATGGAACGGGTTGCAGGAGAAACCCTTATTCTGGTTTCTCAGTCTGTTTCCCATTGCCGGTTGGAAGTGCCTGCCGTTTTCACTGTAAAACCGAGTTGGAGCTTGTACCTCCCCATATATATGTATGGAGTGGAGTTGGCAACTGAAAAGAAACTTTGTGTTCCCTTCAAGCTAGGTGAAGGACGGCTTTCACACACACTTATCTCTCAGAACTGAGCATGTGGAGAGACGTTCGTTCATCCAGCACAAAGGGAACGGGTTGCAGGAGAAACCCTTACTCTGGTTTCTCAGTCTGTTTCCTAGTGCCGGTTTGAAGTGCCTGCCGTTTTCACTGTAAAACCGAGTTGGAGCTTGTACCTCCCCATATATATGTTTGGAGTGGAGTTGGCAACTGAAAAGAAACTTTCTGTTCCCTTCAAGCTAGGTGAAGGACGGCTTTCACACACACTTATCTCTCAGAACTGAGCATGTGGAGAGACGTTCGTTCATCGAGCACAAAGGGAAAGGGTTGCAGGAGAAACCCTTACTCTGGTTTCTCAGTCTTTTTCCTAGTGCCGGTTTGAAGTGCCTGCCGTTTTCACTGTAAAGCCGAGTTGGAGCTTGTACCTCCCCATATATATGTATGGAGTGGTGTTTGCAACTGAAAAGAAACTTTGTGTTCCCTTCAAGCTAGGTGAAGGACGGCTTTCACACACACTTATCTCTCAGAACTGAGCATGTGGAGAGACGTTCGTTCATCCAGCACAAAGGGAACGGGTTGCAGGAGAAACCCTTACTCTGGTTTCTCAGTCGGTTTCCTAGTGCCGGTTTGAAGTGCCTGCCGTTTTCACTGTAAAACAGAGTTGGAGCTTGTACCTCCCCATATATAAGTAAGGAGTGGAGTTGGCAACTGAAAAGTAACTTTGTGTTCCCTTCAAGCTAGGTGAAGGACGGCTTTCACACACACTTATCCCTCACAACTGAGCATGTGGAGAGACGTTCGTTCATCCAGCACAAAGGGAACGGGTTGCAGGAGAAACCCTTACTCTTGTTTCTCAGTCGGTTTCCTAGTGCCGGTTTGAAGTGCCTGCCGTTTTCACTGTAAAACCGAGTTGGAGCTTGTACCTCCCCATATATATGAATGGAGTGGAGTTGGCAACTGAAAAGAAACTTTGTGTTCCCTTCAAGCTAGGTGAAGGACGGCTTTCACACACACTTATCTCTCAGAACTGAGCATGTGGAGAGACGTTCGTTCATCCAGCACAAAGGAACGGGTTGCAGGAGAAACCCTTACTCTGGTTTCTCAGTCGGTTTCCTAGTGCCGGTTTGAAGTGCCTGCCGTTTTCACTGTAAAACCGAGTTGGAGCTTGTACCTCCCCATATATATGTATGGAGTGGAGTTGGCAACTGAAAAGAAACTTTGTGTTCCCTTCAAGCTAGGTGAAGGACTTCTTTCACACACACTTATCTCTCAGAACTGAGCATGTGGAGAGACGTTCGTTCATCCAGCACAAAGGGAACGGGTTGCAGGAGAAACCCTTACTCTGGTTTCTCAGTCTGTTTCCTAGTGCCGGTTTGAAGTGCCTGCCGTTTTCACTGTAAAACCGAGTTGGAGCTTGTACCTCCCCATATATATGTATGGAGTGGAGTTGGCAACTGAAAAGAAACCTTGTGTTCCCTTCAAGCTAGGTGAAGGACGGCTTTCACACACACTTATCTCTCAGAACTGAGCATGTGGAGAGACGTTCGTTCATCCAGCACAAAGGGAACGGGTTGCAGGAGAAACCCTTTCTCTGGTTTCTCAGTCGGTTTCCTAGTGCCGGTTTGAAGTGCCTGCCGTTTTCACTGTAAAACCGAGTTGGAGCTTGTACCTCCCCATATATATGTATGGAGTGGAGTTGGCAACTGAAAAGAAACTTTGTGTTCCCTTCAAGCTAGGTGAAGGACGGCTTTCACACACACTTATCTCTCAGAACTGAGCATGTGGAGAGACGTTCGTTCATCCAGCACAAAGGGAACGGGTTGCAGGAGAAACCCTTACTCTGGTTTCTCAGTCTGTTTCCTAGTGCCGGTTTGAAGTGCCTGCCGTTTTCACTGTAAAACCGAGTTGGAGCTGGTACCTCCCCATATATATGTATGGAGTGGAGTTGGCAACTGAAATGAAACTTTGTGTTCCCTTCAAGCTAGGTGAAGGACGGCTTTCACACACACTTATCTCTCAGAACTGAGCATGTGGAGAGACGTTCGTTCATCCAGCACAAAGGAACGGGTTGCAGGAGAAACCCTTACTCTGGTTTCTCAGTCGGTTTCCTAGTGCCGGTTTGAAGTGCCTGCCGTTTTCACTGTAAAACCGAGTTGGAGCTTGTACCTCCCCATATATATGTATGGAGTGGAGTTGGCAACTGAAAAGAAACTTTGTGTTCCCTTCAAGCTAGGTGAAGGACGGCTTTCACACACACTTATCTCTCAGAACTGAGCATGTGGAGAGACGTTCGTTCATCCAGCACAAAGGGAACGGGTTGCAGGAGAAACCCTTACTCTGGTTTCTCAGTCTGTTTCCTAGTGCCGGTTTGAAGTGCCTGCCGTTTTCACTGTAAAACCGAGTTGGAGCTTGTACCTCCCCATATATATGTATGGAGTGGAGTTGGCAACTGACAAGAAACTTTGTGTTCCCTTCAAGCTAGGTGAAGGACGGCTTTCACACACACTTATCTCTCAGAACTGAGCATGTGGAGAGACGTTCGTTCATCCAGCACAAAGGGAACGGGTTGCAGGAGAAACCCTTTCTCTGGTTTCTCAGTCGGTTTCCTAGTGCCGGTTTGAAGTGCCTGCCGTTTTCACTGTAAAACCGAGTTGGAGCTTGTACCTCCCCATATATATGTATGGAGTGGAGTTGGCAACTGAAAAGAAACTTTGTGTTCCCTTCAAGCTAGGTGAAGGACGGCTTTCACACACACTTATCTCTCAGAACTGAGCATGTGGAGAGACGTTCGTTCATCGAGCACAAAGGGAACGGGTTGCAGGAGAAACCCTTACTCTGGTTTCTCAGTCTGTTTCCTAGTGCCGGTTTGAAGTGCCTGCCGTTTTCACTGTAAAACCGACTTGGAGCTGGTACCTCCCCATATATATGTATGGAGTGGAGTTGGCAACTGAAATGAAACTTTGTGTTCCCTTCAAGCTAGGTGAAGGACGGCTTTCACACACACTTATCTTTCAGAACTGAGCATGAGGAGAGACGTTCGTTCATCCAGCACAAAGGGAACGGGTTGCAGGAGAAACCCTTACTCTGGTTTCTCAGTCTGTTTCCTAGTGCCGTTTTGAAGTGCCTGCCGTTTTCACTGTAAAACCGAGTTGGAGCTTGTACCTCCCCATATATATGTATGGAGTGGAGTTGGCAACTGAAAAGAAACTTTGTGTTCCCTTCAAGCTAGGTGAAGGACGGCTTTCACACACACTTATCTCTCAGAACTGAGCATGTGGAGAGACGTTCGTTCATCCAGCACAAAGGGAACGGGTTGCAGGAGAAACCCTTACTCTGGTTTCTCAGTCAGTTTCCTAGTGCCGGTTTGAAGTGCCTGCCGTTTTCACTGTAAAACCGAGTTGGAGCTTGTACCTCCCCATATATATGTATGGAGTGGAGTTGGCAACTGAAAAGAAACTTTGTGTTCCCTTCAAGCTAGGTGAAGGACGGCTTTCACACACACTTATCTCTCAGAACTGAGCATGTGGAGAGACGTTCGTTCATCCAGCACAAAGGGAACGGGTTGCAGGAGAAACGCTTACTCTGGTTTCTCATTCTGTTTCCTAGTGCCGGTTTGAAGTGCCTGCCGTTTTCACTGTAAAACCGAGTTGGAGCTGGTACCTCCCCATATATATGTATGGAGTGGAGTTGGCAACTGAAAAGAAACTTTGTGTTCCCTTCAAGCTAGGTGAAGGACGGCTTTCACACACACTTATCTCTCAGAACTGAGCATGTGGAGAGACGTTCGTTCATCCAGCACAAAGGGAACGGTTGGCAGGAGAAACCCCTACTCTGGTTTCTCAGTCGGTTTCCTAGTGCCGGTTTGAAGTGCCTGCCGTTTTCACTGTAAAACCGAGTTGGAGCTTGTACCTCCCCATATATATGTATGGAGTGGAGTTGGCAACTGAAAAGAAACTTTGTGTTCCCTTCAAGCTAGGTGAAGGACGGCTTTCACACACACTTATCTCTCAGAACTGAGCATGTGGAGAGACGTTCGTTCATCCAGCACAAAGGGAACGGGTTGCAGGAGAAACCCTTACTCTGGTTTCTCAGTCAGTTTCCTAGTGCCGGTTTGAAGTGCCTGCCGTTTTCACTGTAAAACCGAGTTGGAGCTTGTACCTCCCCATATATATGTATGGAGTGGAGTTGGCAACTGAAAAGAAACTTTGTGTTCCCTTCAAGCTAGGTGAAGGACGGCTTTCACACACACTTATCTCTCAGAACTGAGCATGTGGAGAGACGTTCGTTCATCCAGCACAAAGGGAACGGGTTGCAGGAGAAACGCTTACTCTGGTTTCTCAGTCTGTTTCCTAGTGCCGGTTTGAAGTGCCTGCCGTTTTCACTGTAAAACCGAGTTGGAGCTTGTAACTCCCCATATATATGTATGGAGTGGAGTTGGCAACTGAAAAGAAACTTTGTGTTCCCTTCAAGCTAGGTGAAGGACGGCTTTCACACACACTTATCTCTCAGAACTGAGCATGTGGAGAGACGTTCGTTCATCCAGCACAAAGGGAACGGGTTGCAGGAGAAACCCTTACTCTGGTTTCTCAGTCGGTTTCCTAGTGCCGGTTTGAAGTGCCTGCCGTTTTCACTGTAAAACCGAGTTGGAGCTTGTACCTCCCCATATATATGAATGGAGTGGAGTTGGCAACTGAAAAGAAACTTTGTGTTCCCTTCAAGCTAGGTGAAGGACGGCTTTCACACACACTTATCTCTCAGAACTGAGCATGTGGAGAGACGTTCGTTCATCCAGCACAAAGGAACGGGTTGCAGGAGAAACCCTTACTCTGGTTTCTCAGTCGGTTTCCTAGTGCCGGTTTGAAGTGCCTGCCGTTTTCACTGTAAAACCGAGTTGGAGCTTGTACCTCCCCATATATATGTATGGAGTGGAGTTGGCAACTGAAAAGAAACTTTGTGTTCCCTTCAAGCTAGGTGAAGGACGGCTTTCACACACACTTATCTCTCAGAACTGAGCATGTGGAGAGACGTTCGTTCATCCAGCACAAAGGGAACGGGTTGCAGGAGAAACCCTTACTCTGGTTTCTCAGTCTGTTTCCTAGTGCCGGTTTGAAGTGCCTGCCGTTTTCACTGTAAAACCGAGTTGGAGCTTGTACCTCCCCATATATATGTATGGAGTGGAGTTGGCAACTGAAAAGAAACTTTGTGTTCCCTTCAAGCTAGGTGAAGGACGGCTTTCACACACACTTATCTCTCAGAACTGAGCATGTGGAGAGACGTTCGTTCATCGAGCACAAAGGGAACGGGTTGCAGGAGAAACCCTTACTCTGGTTTCTCAGTCTTTTTCCTAGTGCCGGTTTGAAGTGCCTGTCGTTTTCACTGTAAAGCCGAGTTGGAGCTTGTACCACCCCATATATATGTATGGAGTGGTGTTTGCAACTGAAAAGAAACTTTGTGTTCCCTTCAAGCTAGGTGAAGGACGGCTTTCACACACACTTATCTCTCAGAACTGAGCATGTGGAGAGACGTTCGTTCATCCAGCACAAAGGGAACGGGTTGCAGGAGAAACCCTTACTCTGGTTTCTCAGTCTGTTTCCTATTGCCGGTTGGAAGTGCCTGCCGTTTTCACTGTAAAACCGAGTTGGAGCTTGTACCTCCCCATATATATGTATGGAGTGGAGTTGGCAACTGAAAAGAAACTTTGTGTTCCCTTCAAGATAGGTGAAGGACGGCTTTCACACACACTTATCTCTCAGAACTGAGCATGTGGAGAGACGTTCGTTCATCCAGCACAAAGGGAACGGGTTGCAGGAGAAACCCTTACTCTAGTTTCTCAGTCTGTTTCCTAGTGCCGGTTTGAAGTGCCTGCCGTTTTCACTGTAAAACCGAGTTGGATCTTGTACCTCCCCATATATATGTATGGAGTGGAGTTGGCAACTGAAAAGAAACTTTGTGTTCCCTTCAAGCTAGGTGAAGGACGGCTTTCACACACACTTATCTCTCAGAACTGAGCATGTGGAGAGACGTTCGTTCATCCAGCACAAAGGGAACGGGTTGCAGGAGAAACCCTTACTCTGGTTTCTCAGTCAGTTTCCTAGTGCCGGTTTGAAGTGCCTGCCGTTTTCACTGTAAAACCGAGTTGGAGCTTGTACCTCCCCATATATATGTATGGAGTGGAGTTGGCAACTGAAAAGAAACTTTGTGTTCCCTTCAAGCTAGGTGAAGGACGGCTTTCACACACACTTATCTCTCAGAACTGAGCATGTGGAGAGACGTTCGTTCATCCAGCACAAAGGGAACGGGTTGCAGGAGAAACCCTTACTCTGGTTTCTCAGTCTGTTTCCTAGTGCCGGTTTGAAGTGCCTGCCGTTTTCACTGTAAAACCGAGTTGGAGCTTGTACCTCCCCATATATATGTATGGAGTGGAGTTGGCAACTGAAAAGAAACTTTGTGTTCCCTTCAAGCTAGGTGAAGGACGGCTTTCACACACACTTATCTCTCAGAACTGAGCATGTGGAGAGACGTTCGTTCATCCAGCACAAAGGGAACGGGTGGCAGGAGAAACCCTTACTCTGGTTTCTCAATCTGTTTCCTAGTTCCGGTTTGAAGTGCCTGCCGTTTTCACTGTAAAACCGAGTTGGAGCTTGTACCTCCCCATATATATGTATGGAGTGGAGTTGACAACTGAAAAGAAACTTTGTGTTCCCTTCAAGCTAGGTGAAGGACGGCTTTCACACACACTTATCTCTCAGAACTGAGCATGTGGAGAGACGTTCGTTCATCCAGCACAAAGGGAACGGGTTGCAGGAGAAACCCTTACTCTGGTTTCTCAGTCTGTTTCCTAGTGCCGGTTTGAAGTGCCTGCCGTTTTCACTGTAAAACCGAGTTAGAGCTTGTACCTCCCCATATATATGTATGGAGTGGAGTTGGCAACTGAAAAGAAACTTTGTGTTCCCTTCAAGCTAGGTGAAGGACGGCTTTCACACACACTTATCTCTCAGAACTGAGCATGTGGAGAGACGTTCGTTCATCCAGCACAAAGGGAACGGGTTGCAGGAGAATCCCTTACTCTGGTTTCTCAGTCTGTTTCCTAGTGCCGGTTTGAAGTGCCTGCCGTTTTCACTGTAAAACCGAGTTGGAGCTTGTACCTCCCCATATATATGTATGGAGTGGAGTTGGCAACTGAAAAGAAACTTTGTGTTCCCTTCAAGCTAGGTGAAGTACGGCTTTCACACACACTTATCTCTCAGAACTGAGCATGTGGAGAGACGTTCGTTCATCCAGCACAAAGGGAACGGGTTGCAGGAGAAACCCTTACTCTGGTTTCTCAGTCTGTTTCCTAGTGCCGGTTTGAAGTGCCTGCCGTTTTCACTGTAAAACCGAGTTGAAGCTTGTACCTCCCCATATATATGTATGGAGTGGAGTTGGCAACTGAAAAGAAACTTTGTGTTCCCTTCAAGCTAGGTGAAGGACGGCTTTCACACACACTTATCTCTCAGAATTGAGCATGTGGAGAGACGTTCGTTCATCCAGCACAAATGGAACGGGTTGCAGGAGAAACCCTTACTCTGGTTTCTCAGTCTGTTTCCTAGTGCCGGTTTGAAGTGCCTGCCGTTTTCACTGTAAAACCGAGTTGGAGCTTGTACCTCCCCATATATATGTATGGAGTGGAGTTGGCAACTGAAAAGAAACTTTGTGTTCCCTTCAAGCTAGGTGAAGGACGGCTTTCACACACACTTATCTCTCAGAACTGAGCATGTGGAGAGACGTTCGTTCATCCAGCACAAAGGGAACGGGTTGCAGGAGAAACCCTTACTCTGGTTTCTCAGTCTGTTTCCTAGTGCCGGTGTGAAGTGCCTGCCGTTTTCACCGTAAAACCGAGTTGGAGCTTGTACCTCCCCATATATATGTATGGAGTGGAGTTGGCAACTGAAAAGAAACTTTGTGTTCCCTTCAAGCTAGGTGAAGGACGGCTTTCACACACACTTATCTCTCAGAACTGAGCATGTGGAGAGACGTTCGTTCATCCAGCACAAAGGGAACGGGTTGCAGGCGAAACCCTTACTCTGGTTTCTCAGTCTGTTTCCTAGTGCCGGTTTGAAGTGCCTGCCGTTTTCACTGTAAAAACGAGTTGGAGCTTGTACCTCCCCATATATATGTATGGAGTGGAGTTGGCAACTGAAAAGAAACTTTGTGTTCCCTTCAAGCTAGGTGAAGGACGGCTTTCACACACACTTATCTCTCAGAACTGAGCATGTGGAGAGACGTTCGTTCATCCAGCAGAAAGGGAACGGGTTGCAGGAGAAACCCTTACTCTGGTTTCTCAGTCTGTTTCCTATTGCCGGTTGGAAGTGCCTGCCGTTTTCACTGTAAAACCGAGTTGGAGCTTGTACCTCCCCATATATATGTATGGAGTGGAGTTGGCAACTGAAAAGAAACTTTGTGTTCCCTTCAAGCTAGGTGAAGGACGGCTTTCACACACACTTATCTCTCAGAACTGAGCATGTGGAGAGACGTTCGTTCATCCAGCACAAAGGGAACGGGTTGCAGGAGAAACCCTTACTCTGGTTTCTCAGTCTGTTTCCTAGTGCCGGTTTGAAGTGCCTGCCGTTTTCACTGTAAAACCGAGTTGGAGCTTGTACCTCCCCATATATATGTATGGAGTGGAGTTGGCAACTGAAAAGAAACTTTGTGTTCCCTTCAAGCTAGGTGAAGGACGGCTTTCACACACACTTATCTCTCAGAACTGAGCATGTGGAGAGACGTTCGTTCATCCAGCACAAAGGGAACGGGTTGCAGGAGAAACCCTTACTCTGGTTTCTCAGTCTGTTTCCTAGTGCCGGTTTGAAGTGCCTGCCGTTTTCACTGTAAAACCGAGTTGGAGCTTGTACCTCCCCATATATATGTATGGAGTGGAGTTGGCAACTGAAAAGAAACTTTGTGTTCCCTTCAAGCTAGGTGAAGGACGGCTTTCACACACACTTATCTCTCAGAACTGAGCATGTGGAGAGACGTTCGTTCATCCAGCAGAAAGGGAACGGGTTGCAGGAGAAACCCTTACTCTGGTTTCTCAGTCTGTTTCCTAGTGCCGGTTTGAAGTGCCTGCCGTTTTCACTGTAAAACCGAGTTGGAGCTTGTACCTCCCCATATATATGTATGGAGTGGAGTTGGCAACTGAAAAGAAACTTTGTGTTCCCTTCAAGCTAGGTGAAGGACGGCTTTCACACACACTTATCTCTCAGAACTGAGCATGTGGAGAGACGTTCGTTCATCCAGCACAAAGGGAACGGGTTGCAGGAGAAACCCTTACTCTGGTTTCTCAGTCTGTTTCCTAGTGCCGGTTTGAAGTGCCTGCCGTTTTCACTGTAAAACCGAGTTGGAGCTTGTACCTCCCCATATATATGTATGGAGTGGAGTTGGCAACTGAAAAGAAACTTTGTGTTCCCTTCAAGCTAGGTGAAGGACGGCTTTCACACACACTTATCTCTCAGAACTGAGCATGTGGAGAGACGTTCGTTCATCCAGCACAAAGGGAACGGGTTGCAGGAGAAATCCTTACTCTGGTTTCTCAGTCTGTTTCCTAGTGCCGGTTTGAAGTGCCTGCCGTTTTCACTGTAAAACCGAGTTGGAGCTTGTACCTCCCCATATATATGTATGGAGTGGAGTTGGCAACTGAAAAGAAACTTTGTGTTCCCTTCAAGCTAGGTGAAGGACGGCTTTCACACACACTTATCTCTCAGAACTGAGCATGTGGAGAGACGTTCGTTCATTCAGCACAAAGGGAACGGGTTGCAGGAGAAACCCTTACTCTGGTTTCTCAATCTGTTTCCTAGTTCCGGTTTGAAGTGCCTGCCGTTTTCACTGTAAAACCGAGTTGGAGCTTGTACCTCCCCATATATATGTATGGAGTGGAGTTGGCAACTGAAAAGAAACTTTGTGTTCCCTTCAAGCTAGGTGAAGGACGGCTTTCACACACACTTATCTCTCAGAACTGAGCATGTGGAGAGACGTTCGTTCATCCAGCACAAAGGGAACGGGTTGCAGGAGAAACCCTTACTCTGGTTTCTCAGTCTGTTTCCTAGTGCCGGTTTGAAGTGCCTGCCGTTTTCACTGTAAAACCGAGTTGGAGCTTGTACCTCCCCATATATATGTATGGAGTGGAGTTGGCAACTGACAAGAAACTTTGTGTTCCCTTCAAGCTAGGTGAAGGACGGCTTTCACACACACTTATCTCTCAGAACTGAGCATGTGGAGAGACGTTCGTTCATCCAGCACAAAGGGAACGGGTTGCAGGAGAAACCCTTACTCTGGTTTCTCAGTCTGTTTCCTAGTGCCGGTTTGAAGTGCCTGCCGTTTTCACTGTAAAACCGAGTTGGAGCTTGTACCTCCCCATATATATGTATGGAGTGGAGTTGGCAACTGAAAAGAAACTTTGTGTTCCCTTCAAGCTAGGTGAAGGACGGCTTTCACACACACTTATCTCTCAGAACTGAGCATGTGGAGAGACGTTCGTTCATCCAGCACAAAGGGAACGGGTTGCAGGAGAAACCCTTACTCTGGTTTCTCAGTCTGTTTCCTAGTGCCGGTTTGAAGTGCCTGCCGTTTTCACTGTAAAACCGAGTTGGAGCTTGTACCTCCCCATATATATGTATGGAGTGGAGTTGGCAACTGAAAAGAAACTTTGTGTTCCCTTCAAGCTAGGTGAAGGACGGCTTTCACACACACTTATCTCTCAGAACTGAGCATGTGGAGAGACGTTCGTTCATCCAGCACAAAGGGAACGGGTTGCAGGAGAAACCCTTACTCTGGTTTCTCAGTCTGTTTCCTAGTGCCGGTTTGAAGTGCCTGCCGTTTTCACTGTAAAACCGAGTTGGAGCTTGTACCTCCCCATATATATGTATGGAGTGGAGTTGGCAACTGAAAAGAAACTTTGTGTTCCCTTCAAGCTAGGTGAAGGACGGCTTTCACACACACTTATCTCTCAGAACTGAGCATGTGGAGAGACGTTCGTTCATCCAGCACAAAGGGAACGGGTTGCAGGAGAAACCCTTACTCTGGTTTCTCAATCTGTTTCCTAGTTCCGGTTTGAAGTGCCTGCCGTTTTCACTGTAAAACCGAGTTGGAGCTTGTACCTCCCCATATATATGTATGGAGTGGAGTTGGCAACTGAAAAGAAACTTTGTGTTCCCTTCAAGCTAGGTGAAGGACGGCTTTCACACACACTTATCTCTCAGAACTGAGCATGTGGAGAGACGTTCGTTCATCCAGCACAAAGGGAACGGGTTGCAGGAGAAACCCTTACTCTGGTTTCTCAGTCTGTTTCCTAGTGCCGGTTTGAAGTGCCTGCCGTTTTCACTGTAAAACCGAGTTGGAGCTTGTACCTCCCCATATATATGTATGGAGTGGAGTTGGCAACTGAAAAGAAACTTTGTGTTCCCTTCAAGCTAGGTGAAGGACGGCTTTCACACACACTTATCTCTCAGAACTGAGCATGTGGAGAGACGTTCGTTCATCCAGCACAAAGGGAACGGGTTGCAGGAGAAACCCTTACTCTGGTTTCTCAGTCTGTTTCCTAGTGCCGGTTTGAAGTGCCTGCCGTTTTCACTGTAAAACCGAGTTGGAGCTTGTACCTCCCATATATATGTATGGAGTGGAGTTGGCAACTGAAAAGAAACTTTGTGTTCCCTTCAAGCTAGGTGAAGGACGGCTTTCACACACACTTATCTCTCAGAACTGAGCATGTGGAGAGACGTTCGTTCATCCAGCACAAAGGGAACGGGTTGCAGGAGAAACCCTTACTCTGGTTTCTCAGTCTGTTTCCTAGTGCCGGTTTGAAGTGCCTGCCGTTTTCACTGTAAAACCGAGTTGAAGCTTGTACCTCCCCATATATATGTATGGAGTGGAGTTGGCAACTGAAAAGAAACTTTGTGTTCCCTTCAAGCTAGGTGAAGGACGGCTTTCACACACACTTATCTCTCAGAACTGAGCATGTGGAGAGACGTTCGTTCATCCAGCACAAAGGGAACGGGTTGCAGGAGAAACCCTTACTCTGGTTTCTCAGTCTGTTTCCTAGTGCCGGTTTGAAGTGCCTGCCGTTTTCACTGTAAAACCGAGTTGAAGCTTGTACCTCCCCATATATATGTATGGAGTGGAGTTGGCAACTGAAAAGAAACTTTGTGTTCCCTTCAAGCTAGGTGAAGGACGGCTTTCACACACACTTATCTCTCAGAACTGAGCATGTGGAGAGACGTTCGTTCATCCAGCACAAAGGGAACGGGTTGCAGGAGAAACCCTTACTCTGGTTTCTCAGTCTGTTTCCTAGTGCCGGTTTGAAGTGCCTGCCGTTTTCACTGTAAAACCGAGTTGGAGCTTGTACCTCCCCATATATATGTATGGAGTGGAGTTGGCAACTGAAAAGAAACTTTGTGTTCCCTTCAAGCTAGGTGAAGGACGGCTTTCACACACACTTATCTCTCAGAACTGAGCATGTGGAGAGACGTTCGTTCATCCAGCACAAAGGGAACGGGTTGCAGGAGAAACCCTTACTCTGGTTTCTCAGTCGGTTTCCTAGTGCCGGTTTGAAGTGCCTGCCGTTTTCACTGTAAAACCGAGTTGGAGCTTGTACCTCCCCATATATATGTATGGAGTGGAGTTGGCAACTGAAAAGAAACTTTGTGTTCCCTTCAAGCTAGGTGAAGGACGGCTTTCACACACACTTATCTCTCAGAACTGAGCATGTGGAGAGACGTTCGTTCATCCAGCACAAAGGGAACGGGTTGCAGGAGAAACCCTTACTCTGGTTTCTCAGTCTGTTTCCTAGTGCCGGTTTGAAGTGCCTGCCGTTTTCACTGTAAAACCGAGTTGGAGCTTGTACCTCCCCATATATATGTATGGAGTGGAGTTGGCAACTGAAAAGGAACTTTGTGTTCCCTTCAAGCTAGGTGAAGGACGGCTTTCACACACACTTATCTCTCAGAACTGAGCATGTGGAGAGACGTTCGTTCATCCAGCACAAAGGGAACGGGTTGCAGGAGAAACCCTTACTCTGGTTTCTCATTCTGTTTCCTAGTGCCGGTTTGAAGTGCCTGCCGTTTTCACTGTAAAACCGAGTTGGAGCTTGTACCTCCCCATATATATGTATGGAGTGGAGTTGGCAACTGAAAAGAAACTTTGTGTTCCCTTCAAGCTAGGTGAAGGACGGCTTTCACACACACTTATCTCTCAGAACTGAGCATGTGGAGAGACGTTCGTTCATCCAGCACAAAGGGAACGGGTTGCAGGAGAAACCCTTACTCTGGTTTCTCAGTCGGTTTCCTAGTGCCGGTTTGAAGTGCCTGCCGTTTTCACTGTAAAACCGAGTTGGAGCTTGTACCTCCCCATATATATGTATGGAGTGGAGTTGGCAACTGAAAAGAAACTTTGTGTTCCCTTCAAGCTAGGTGAAGGACGGCTTTCACACACACTTATCTCTCAGAACTGAGCATGTGGAGAGACGTTCGTTCATCCAGCACAAAGGGAACGGGTTGCAGGAGAAACCCTTACTCTGGTTTCTCATTCTGTTTCCTAGTGCCGGTTTGAAGTGCCTGCCGTTTTCACTGTAAAACCGAGTTGGAGCTTGTACCTCCCCATATATATGTATGGAGTGGAGTTGGCAACTGAAAAGAAACTTTGTGTTCCCTTCAAGCTAGGTGAAGGACGGCTTTCACACACACTTATCTCTCAGAACTGAGCATGTGGAGAGACGTTCGTTCATCCAGCACAAAGGGAACGGGTTGCAGGAGAAACCCTTACTCTGGTTTCTCAGTCTGTTTCCTAGTGCCGGTTTGAAGTGCCTGCCGTTTTCACTGTAAAACCGAGTTGGAGCTTGTACCTCCCCATATATATGTATGGAGTGGAGTTGGCAACTGAAAAGAAACTTTGTGTTCCCTTCAAGCTAGGTGAAGGACGGCTTTCACACACACTTATCTCTCAGAACTGAGCATGTGGAGAGACGTTCGTTCATCCAGCACAAAGGGAACGGGTTGCAGGAGAAACCCTTACTCTGGTTTCTCAGTCTGTTTCCTAGTGCCGGTTTGAAGTGCCTGCCGTTTTCACTGTAAAACCGAGTTGGAGCTTGTACCTCCCCATATATATGTATGGAGTGGAGTTGGCAACTGAAAAGAAACTTTGTGTTCCTTTCAAGCTAGGTGAAGGACGGCTTTCACACACACTTATCTCTCAGAACTGAGCATGTGGAGAGACGTTCGTTCATCCAGCACAAAGGGAACGGGTTGCAGGAGAAACCCTTACTCTGGTTTCTCAGTCGGTTTCCTAGTGCCGGTTTGAAGTGCCTGCCGTTTTCACTGTAAAACCGAGTTGGAGCTTGTACCTCCCCATATATATGTATGGAGTGGAGTTGGCAACTGAAAAGAAACTTTGTGTTCCCTTCAAGCTAGGTGAAGGACGGCTTTCACACACACTTATCTCTCAGAACTGAGCATGTGGAGAGACGTTCGTTCATCCAGCACAAAGGGAACGGGTTGCAGGAGAAACCCTTACTCTGGTTTCTCATTCTGTTTCCTAGTGCCGGTTTGAAGTGCCTGCCGTTTTCACTGTAAAACCGAGTTGGAGCTTGTACCTCCCCATATATATGTATGGAGTGGAGTTGGCAACTGAAAAGAAACTTTGTGTTCCCTTCAAGCTAGGTGAAGGACGGCTTTCACACACACTTATCTCTCAGAACTGAGCATGTGGAGAGACGTTCGTTCATCCAGCACAAAGGGAACGGGTTGCAGGAGAAACCCTTACTCTGGTTTCTCAGTCTGTTTCCTAGTGCCGGTTTGAAGTGCCTGCCGTTTTCACTGTAAAACCGAGTTGGAGCTTGTACCTCCCCATATATATGTATGGAGTGGAGTTGGCAACTGAAAAGAAACTTTGTGTTCCCTTCAAGCTAGGTGAAGGACGGCTTTCACACACACTTATCTCTCAGAACTGAGCATGTGGAGAGACGTTCGTTCATCCAGCACAAAGGGAACGGGTTGCAGGAGAAACCCTTACTCTGGTTTCTCAGTCGGTTTCCTAGTGCCGGTTTGAAGTGCCTGCCGTTTTCACTGTAAAACCGAGTTGGAGCTTGTACCTCCCCATATATATGTATGGAGTGGAGTTGGCAACTGAAAAGAAACTTTGTGTTCCCTTCAAGCTAGGTGAAGGACGGCTTTCACACACACTTATCTCTCAGAACTGAGCATGTGGAGAGACGTTCGTTCATCCAGCACAAAGGAAACTGGTGGCAGGAGAAACCATTACTCTGGTTTCTCAGTCTGTTTCCTAGTGCCGGTTTGAAGTGCCTGCCGTTTTCACTGTAAAACCGAGTTGGAGCTTGTACCTCCCCATATATATGTATGGAGTGGAGTTGGCAACTGAAAAGAAACTTTGTGTTCCCTTCAAGCTAGGTGAAGGACGGCTTTCAAACACACTTATCTCTCAGAACTGAGCATGAGGAGAGACGTTCGTTCATCCATCACAAAGGGAACGGGTTGCAGAAGAAACCCTTACTCTGGTTTCTCAGTCTGTTTCCTAGTGCCGGTTTGAAGTGCCTGCCGTTTTCACTGTAAAACCGAGTTGGAGCTTGTACCTCCCCATATATATGTATGGAGTGGAGTTGGCAACTGAAAAGAAACTTTGTGTTCCCTTCAAGCTAGGTGAAGGACGGCTTTCACACACACTTATCTCTCAGAACTGAGCATGTGGAGAGACGTTCGTTCATCCAGCACAAAGGGAACGGGTTGCAGGAGAAACCCTTACTCTGGTTTCTCAGTCTGTTTCCTAGTGCCGGTTTGAAGTGCCTGCCGTTTTCACTGTAAAACCGAGTTGGAGCTTGTACCTCCCCATATATATGTATGGAGTGGAGTTGGCAACTGAAAAGAAACTTTGTGTTCCCTTCAAGCTAGGTGAAGGACGGCTTTCACACACACTTATCTCTCAGAACTGAGCATGTGGAGAGACGTTCGTTCATCCAGCACAAAGGGAACGGGTTGCAGGAGAAACCCTTACTCTGGTTTCTCAGTCGGTTTCCTAGTGCCGGTTTGAAGTGCCTGCCGTTTTCACTGTAAAACCGAGTTGGAGCTTGTACCTCCCCATATATATGTATGGAGTGGAGTTGGCAACTGAAAAGAAACTTTGTGTTCCCTTCAAGCTAGGTGAAGGACGGCTTTCACACACACTTATCTCTCAGAACTGAGCATGTGGAGAGACGTTCGTTCATCCAGCACAAAGGGAACGGGTTGCAGGAGAAACCCTTACTCTGGTTTCTCAGTCGGTTTCCTAGTGCCGGTTTGAAGTGCCTGCCGTTTTCACTGTAAAACCGAGTTGGAGCTTGTACCTCCCCATATATATGTATGGAGTGGAGTTGGCAACTGAAAAGAAACTTTGTGTTCCCTTCAAGCTAGGTGAAGGACGGCTTTCACACACACTTATCTCTCAGAACTGAGCATGTGGAGAGACGTTCGTTCATCCAGCACAAAGGGAACGGGTTGCAGGAGAAACCCTTACTCTGGTTTCTCAGTCGGTTTCCTAGTGCCGGTTTGAAGTGCCTGCCGTTTTCACTGTAAAACCGAGTTGGAGCTTGTACCTCCCCATATATATGTATGGAGTGGAGTTGGCAACTGAAAAGAAACTTTGTGTTCCCTTCAAGCTAGGTGAAGGACGGCTTTCACACACACTTATCTCTCAGAACTGAGCATGTGGAGAGACGTTCGTTCATCCAGCACAAAGGGAACGGGTTGCAGGAGAAACCCTTACTCTGGTTTCTCATTCTGTTTCCTAGTGCCGGTTTGAAGTGCCTGCCGTTTTCACTGTAAAACCGAGTTGGAGCTTGTACCTCCCCATATATATGTATGGAGTGGAGTTGGCAACTGAAAAGAAACTTTGTGTTCCCTTCAAGCTAGGTGAAGGACGGCTTTCACACACACTTATCTCTCAGAACTGAGCATGTGGAGAGACGTTCGTTCATCCAGCACAAAGGGAACGGGTTGCAGGAGAAACCCTTACTCTGGTTTCTCAGTCTGTTTCCTAGTGCCGGTTTGAAGTGCCTGCCGTTTTCACTGTAAAACCGAGTTGGAGCTTGTACCTCCCCATATATATGTATGGAGTGGAGTTGGCAACTGAAAAGAAACTTTGTGTTCCCTTCAAGCTAGGTGAAGGACGGCTTTCACACACACTTATCTCTCAGAACTGAGCATGTGGAGAGACGTTCGTTCATCCAGCACAAAGGGAACGGGTTGCAGGAGAAACCCTTACTCTGGTTTCTCAGTCTGTTTCCTAGTGCCGGTTTGAAGTGCCTGCCGTTTTCACTGTAAAACCGAGTTGGAGCTTGTACCTCCCCATATATATGTATGGAGTGGAGTTGGCAACTGAAAAGAAACTTTGTGTTCCTTTCAAGCTAGGTGAAGGACGGCTTTCACACACACTTATCTCTCAGAACTGAGCATGTGGAGAGACGTTCGTTCATCCAGCACAAAGGGAACGGGTTGCAGGAGAAACCCTTACTCTGGTTTCTCAGTCGGTTTCCTAGTGCCGGTTTGAAGTGCCTGCCGTTTTCACTGTAAAACCGAGTTGGAGCTTGTACCTCCCCATATATATGTATGGAGTGGAGTTGGCAACTGAAAAGAAACTTTGTGTTCCCTTCAAGCTAGGTGAAGGACGGCTTTCACACACACTTATCTCTCAGAACTGAGCATGTGGAGAGACGTTCGTTCATCCAGCACAAAGGGAACGGGTTGCAGGAGAAACCCTTACTCTGGTTTCTCAGTCTGTTTCCTAGTGCCGGTTTGAAGTGCCTGCCGTTTTCACTGTAAAACCGAGTTGGAGCTTGTACCTCCCCATATATATGTATGGAGTGGAGTTGGCAACTGAAAAGAAACTTTGTGTTCCCTTCAAGCTAGGTGAAGGACGGCTTTCACACACACTTATCTCTCAGAACTGAGCATGTGGAGAGACGTTCGTTCATCCAGCACAAAGGGAACGGGTTGCAGGAGAAACCCTTACTCTGGTTTCTCAGTCTGTTTCCTAGTGCCGGTTTGAAGTGCCTGCCGTTTTCACTGTAAAACCGAGTTGGAGCTTGTACCTCCCCATATATATGTATGGAGTGGAGTTGGCAACTGAAAAGAAACTTTGTGTTCCTTTCAAGCTAGGTGAAGGACGGCTTTCACACACACTTATCTCTCAGAACTGAGCATGTGGAGAGACGTTCGTTCATCCAGCACAAAGGGAACGGGTTGCAGGAGAAACCCTTACTCTGGTTTCTCAGTCGGTTTCCTAGTGCCGGTTTGAAGTGCCTGCCGTTTTCACTGTAAAACCGAGTTGGAGCTTGTACCTCCCCATATATATGTATGGAGTGGAGTTGGCAACTGAAAAGAAACTTTGTGTTCCCTTCAAGCTAGGTGAAGGACGGCTTTCACACACACTTATCTCTCAGAACTGAGCATGTGGAGAGACGTTCGTTCATCCAGCACAAAGGGAACGGGTTGCAGGAGAAACCCTTACTCTGGTTTCTCATTCTGTTTCCTAGTGCCGGTTTGAAGTGCCTGCCGTTTTCACTGTAAAACCGAGTTGGAGCTTGTACCTCCCCATATATATGTATGGAGTGGAGTTGGCAACTGAAAAGAAACTTTGTGTTCCCTTCAAGCTAGGTGAAGGACGGCTTTCACACACACTTATCTCTCAGAACTGAGCATGTGGAGAGACGTTCGTTCATCCAGCACAAAGGGAACGGGTTGCAGGAGAAACCCTTACTCTGGTTTCTCAGTCTGTTTCCTAGTGCCGGTTTGAAGTGCCTGCCGTTTTCACTGTAAAACCGAGTTGGAGCTTGTACCTCCCCATATATATGTATGGAGTGGAGTTGGCAACTGAAAAGAAACTTTGTGTTCCCTTCAAGCTAGGTGAAGGACGGCTTTCACACACACTTATCTCTCAGAACTGAGCATGTGGAGAGACGTTCGTTCATCCAGCACAAAGGGAACGGGTTGCAGGAGAAACCCTTACTCTGGTTTCTCAGTCGGTTTCCTAGTGCCGGTTTGAAGTGCCTGCCGTTTTCACTGTAAAACCGAGTTGGAGCTTGTACCTCCCCATATATATGTATGGAGTGGAGTTGGCAACTGAAAAGAAACTTTGTGTTCCCTTCAAGCTAGGTGAAGGACGGCTTTCACACACACTTATCTCTCAGAACTGAGCATGTGGAGAGACGTTCGTTCATCCAGCACAAAGGGAACGGGTTGCAGGAGAAACCCTTACTCTGGTTTCTCATTCTGTTTCCTAGTGCCGGTTTGAAGTGCCTGCCGTTTTCACTGTAAAACCGAGTTGGAGCTTGTACCTCCCCATATATATGTATGGAGTGGAGTTGGCAACTGAAAAGAAACTTTGTGTTCCCTTCAAGCTAGGTGAAGGACGGCTTTCACACACACTTATCTCTCAGAACTGAGCATGTGGAGAGACGTTCGTTCATCCAGCACAAAGGGAACGGGTTGCAGGAGAAACCCTTACTCTGGTTTCTCAGTCTGTTTCCTAGTGCCGGTTTGAAGTGCCTGCCGTTTTCACTGTAAAACCGAGTTGGAGCTTGTACCTCCCCATATATATGTATGGAGTGGAGTTGGCAACTGAAAAGAAACTTTGTGTTCCCTTCAAGCTAGGTGAAGGACGGCTTTCACACACACTTATCTCTCAGAACTGAGCATGTGGAGAGACGTTCGTTCATCCAGCACAAAGGGAACGGGTTGCAGGAGAAACCCTTACTCTGGTTTCTCAGTCGGTTTCCTAGTGCCGGTTTGAAGTGCCTGCCGTTTTCACTGTAAAACCGAGTTGGAGCTTGTACCTCCCCATATATATGTATGGAGTGGAGTTGGCAACTGAAAAGAAACTTTGTGTTCCCTTCAAGCTAGGTGAAGGACGGCTTTCACACACACTTATCTCTCAGAACTGAGCATGTGGAGAGACGTTCGTTCATCCAGCACAAAGGGAACGGGTTGCAGGCGAAACCCTTATTCTGGTTTTTCAGTCTGTTTCCTAGTGCCGGTTTGAAGTGCCTGCCGTTTTCACTGTAAAACCGAGTTGGAGCTTGTACCTCCCCATATATATGTATGGAGTGGAGTTGGCAACTGAAAAGAAACTTTGTGTTCCCTTCAAGCTAGGTGAAGGACGGCTTTCACACACACTTATCTCTCAGAACTGAGCATGTGGAGAGACGTTCGTTCATCCAGCACAAAGGGAACGGGTTGCAGGGAAACCCTTACCCTGGTTTCTCAGTCTGTTTCCTAGTGCCGGTTTGAAGTGCCTGCCGTTTTCACTGTAAAACCGAGTTGGAGCTTGTACCTCCCCATATATATGTATGGAGTGGAGTTGGCAACTGAAAAGAAACTTTGTGTTCCCTTCAAGCTAGGTGAAGGACGGCTTTCACACACACTTATCTCTCAGAACTGAGCATGTGGAGAGACGTTCGTTCATCCAGCACAAAGGGAACGGGTTGCAGGAGAAACCCTTACTCTGGTTTCTCAGTCTGTTTCCTAGTGCCGGTTTGAAGTGCCTGCCGTTTTCACTGTAAAACCGAGTTGGAGCTTGTACATCCCCATATATATGTATGGAGTGGAGTTTGCAACTGACAAGAAACTTTGTGTTCCCTTCAAGCTAGGTGAAGGACGGCTTTCACACACACTTATCTCTCAGAACTGAGCATGTGGAGAGACGTTCGTTCATCCAGCACAAAGGTTACGGGTTGCAGGAGAAACTTTACTCTGGATTCTCAGTCGGTTTCCTAGTGCCGGTTTGAAGTGCCTGCCGTTTTCACTGTAAAACCGAGTTGGAGCTTGTACCTCCCCATATATATGTATGGAGTGGAGTTGGCAACTGAAAAGAAACTTTGTGTTACCTTCAAGCTAGGTGAAGGACGGCTTTCACACACACTTATCTCTCAGAACTGAGCATGTGGAGATACGTTCGTTCATCCAGCACAAAGGGAACGGGTTGCAGGAGAAACCCTTACTCTGGATTCTCAGTCGGTTTCCTAGTGCCGGTTTGAAGTACCTGCCGTTTTCACTGTAAAACCGAGTTGGAGCTTGTACCTCCCCATATATATGTATGGAGTGGAGTTGGCAACTGAAAAGAAACTTTGTGTTCCCTTCAAGCTAGGTGAAGGACGGCTTTCACACACACTTATCTCTCAGAACTGAGCATGTGGAGAGACGTTCGTTCATCCAGCAGAAAGGGAACGGGTTGCAGGAGAAACCCTTACTCTGGTTTCTCAGTCGGTTTCCTAGTGCCGGTGTGAAGTGCCTGCCGTTTTCACTGTAAAACCGAGTTGGAGCTTGTACCTCCCCATATATATGTATGGAGTGGAGTTGGCAACTGAAAAGAAACTTTGTGTTCCCTTCAAGCTAGGTGAAGGACGGCTTTCACACACACTTATCTCTCAGAACTGAGCATGTGGAGAGACGTTCGTTCATCCAGCACAAAGGGAACGGGTTGCAGGAGAAACCCTTACTCTGGTTTCTCAGTCTGTTTCCTAGTGCCGGTTTGAAGTGCCTGCCGTTTTCACTGTAAAACCGAGTTGGAGCTTGTACCTCCCCATATATATGTATGGAGTGGAGTTGGCAACTGAAAAGAAACTTTGTGTTCCCTTCAAGCTAGGTGAAGGACGGCTTTCACACACACTTATCTCTCAGAACTGAGCATGTGGAGAGACGTTCGTTCATCCAGCACAAAGGGAACGGGTGGCAGGAGAAACCCTTACTCTGGTTTCTCAGTCTGTTTCCTAGTGCCGGTTTGAAGTGCCTGCCGTTTTCACTGTAAAACCGAGTTGGAGCTTGTACCTCCCCATATATATGTATGGAGTGGAGTTGGCAACTGAAAAGAAACTTTGTGTTCCCTTCAAGCTAGGTGAAGGACGGCTTTCACACACACTTATCTCTCAGAACTGAGCATGTGGAGAGACGTTCGTTCATCCAGCACAAAGGGAACGGGTTGCAGGCGAAACCCTTACTCTGGTTTCTCAGTCTGTTTCCTAGTGCCGGTTTGAAGTGCCTGCCGTTTTCACTGTAAAACCGAGTTGGAGCTTGTACCTCCCCATATATATGTATGGAGTGGAGTTGGCAACTGAAAAGAAACTTTGTGTTCCCTTCAAGCTAGGTGAAGGACGGCTTTCACACACACTTATCTCTCAGAACTGAGCATGTGGAGAGACGTTCGTTCATCCAGCACAAAGGGAACGGGTTGCAGGAGAAATCCTTACTCTGGTTTCTCAGTCTGTTTCCTAGTGCCGGTTTGAAGTGCCTGCCGTTTTCACTGTAAAACCGAGTTGGAGCTTGTACCTCCCCATATATATGTATGGAGTGGAGTTGGCAACTGAAAAGAAACTTTGTGTTCCCTTCAAGCTAGGTGAAGGACGGCTTTCACACACACTTATCTCTCAGAACTGAGCATGTGGAGAGACGTTCGTTCATTCAGCACAAAGGGAACGGGTTGCAGGAGAAACCCTTACTCTGGTTTCTCAATCTGTTTCCTAGTTCCGGTTTGAAGTGCCTGCCGTTTTCACTGTAAAACCGAGTTGGAGCTTGTACCTCCCCATATATATGTATGGAGTGGAGTTGGCAACTGAAAAGAAACTTTGTGTTCCCTTCAAGCTAGGTGAAGGACGGCTTTCACACACACTTATCTCTCAGAACTGAGCATGTGGAGAGACGTTCGTTCATCCAGCACAAAGGGAACGGGTTGCAGGAGAAACCCTTACTCTGGTTTCTCAGTCTGTTTCCTAGTGCCGGTTTGAAGTGCCTGCCGTTTTCACTGTAAAACCGAGTTGGAGCTTGTACCTCCCCATATATATGTATGGAGTGGAGTTGGCAACTTGAAAGAAACTTTGTGTTCCCTTCAAGCTAGGTGAAGGACGGCTTTCACACACACTTATCTCTCAGAACTGAGCATGTGGAGAGACGTTCGTTCATCCAGCACAAAGGGAACGGGTTGCAGGAGAAACCCTTACTCTGGTTTCTCAGTCTGTTTCCTAGTGCCGGTTTGAAGTGCCTGCCGTTTTCACTGTAAAACCGAGTTGGAGCTTGTACCTCCCCATATATATGTATGGAGTGGAGTTGGCAACTGAAAAGAAACTTTGTGTTCCCTTCAAGCTAGGTGAAGGACGGCTTTCACACACACTTATCTCTCAGAACTGAGCATGTGGAGAGACGTTCGTTCATCCAGCACAAAGGGAACGGGTTGCAGGAGAAACCCTTACTCTGGTTTCTCAGTCTGTTTCCTAGTGCCGGTTTGAAGTGCCTGCCGTTTTCACTGTAAAACCGAGTTGGAGCTTGTACCTCCCCATATATATGTATGGAGTGGAGTTGGCAACTGAAAAGAAACTTTGTGTTCCCTTCAAGCTAGGTGAAGGACGGCTTTCACACACACTTATCTCTCAGAACTGAGCATGTGGAGAGACGTTCGTTCATCCAGCACAAAGGGAACGGGTTGCAGGAGAAACCCTTACTCTGGTTTCTCAGTCTGTTTCCTAGTGCCGGTTTGAAGTGCCTGCCGTTTTCACTGTAAAACCGAGTTGGAGCTTGTACCTCCCCATATATATGTATGGAGTGGAGTTGGCAACTGAAAAGAAACTTTGTGTTCCCTTCAAGCTAGGTGAAGGACGGCTTTCACACACACTTATCTCTCAGAACTGAGCATGTGGAGAGACGTTCGTTCATCCAGCACAAAGGGAACGGGTTGCAGGAGAAACCCTTACTCTGGTTTCTCAATCTGTTTCCTAGTGCCGGTTTGAAGTGCCTGCCGTTTTCACTGTAAAACCGAGTTGGAGCTTGTACCTCCCATATATATGTATGGAGTGGAGTTGGCAACTGAAAAGAAACTTTGTGTTCCCTTCAAGCTAGGTGAAGGACGGCTTTCACACACACTTATCTCTCAGAACTGAGCATGTGGAGAGACGTTCGTTCATCCAGCACAAAGGGAACGGGTTGCAGGAGAAACCCTTACTCTGGTTTCTCAGTCTGTTTCCTAGTGCCGGTTTGAAGTGCCTGCCGTTTTCACTGTAAAACCGAGTTGAAGCTTGTACCTCCCCATATATATGTATGGAGTGGAGTTGGCAACTGAAAAGAAACTTTGTGTTCCCTTCAAGCTAGGTGAAGGACGGCTTTCACACACACTTATCTCTCAGAACTGAGCATGTGGAGAGACGTTCGTTCATCCAGCACAAAGGGAACGGGTTGCAGGAGAAACCCTTACTCTGGTTTCTCAGTCTGTTTCCTAGTGCCGGTTTGAAGTGCCTGCCGTTTTCACTGTAAAACCGAGTTGGAGCTTGTACCTCCCCATATATATGTATGGAGTGGAGTTGGCAACTGAAAAGAAACTTTGTGTTCCCTTCAAGCTAGGTGAAGGACGGCTTTCACACACACTTATCTCTCAGAACTGAGCATGTGGAGAGACGTTCGTTCATCCAGCACAAAGGGAACGGGTTGCAGGAGAAACCCTTACTCTGGTTTCTCAGTCGGTTTCCTAGTGCCGGTGTGAAGTGCCTGCCGTTTTCACTGTAAAACCGAGTTGGAGCTTGTACCTCCCCATATATATGTATGGAGTGGAGTTGGCAACTGAAAAGAAACTTTGTGTTCCCTTCAAGCTAGGTGAAGGACGGCTTTCACACACACTTATCTCTCAGAACTGAGCATGTGGAGAGACGTTCGTTCATCCAGCACAAAGGGAACGGGTTGCAGGAGAAACCCTTACTCTGGTTTCTCAGTCTGTTTCCTAGTGCCGGTTTGAAGTGCCTGCCGTTTTCACCGTAAAACCGAGTTGGAGCTTGTACCTCCCCATATATATGTATGGAGTGGAGTTGGCAACTGAAAAGAAACTTTGTGTTCCCTTCAAGCTAGGTGAAGGACGGCTTTCACACACACTTATCTCTCAGAACTGAGCATGTGGAGAGACGTTCGTTCATCCAGCACAAAGGGAACGGGTTGCAGGAGAAACCCTTACTCTGGTTTCTCAATCTGTTTCCTAGTTCCGGTTTGAAGTGCCTGCCGTTTTCACTGTAAAACCGAGTTGGAGCTTGTACCTCCCCATATATATGTATGGAGTGGAGTTGGCAACTGAAAAGAAACTTTGTGTTCCCTTCAAGCTAGGTGAAGGACGGCTTTCACACACACTTATCTCTCAGAACTGAGCATGTGGAGAGACGTTCGTTCATCCAGCACAAAGGGAACGGGTTGCAGGAGAAACCCTTACTCTGGTTTCTCAGTCGGTTTCCTAGTGCCGGTTTGAAGTGCCTGCCGTTTTCACTGTAAAACCGAGTTGGAGCTTGTACCTCCCCATATATATGTATGGAGTGGAGTTGGCAACTGAAAAGAAACTTTGTGTTCCCTTCAAGCTAGGTGAAGGACGGCTTTCACACACACTTATCTCTCAGAACTGAGCATGTGGAGAGACGTTCGTTCATCCAGCACAAAGGGAACGGGTTGCAGGAGAAACCCTTACTCTGGTTTCTCAGTCTGTTTCCTAGTGCCGGTTTGAAGTGCCTGCCGTTTTCACTGTAAAACCGAGTTGGAGCTTGTACCTCCCCATATATATGTATGGAGTGGAGTTGGCAACTGAAAAGAAACTTTGTGTTCCCTTCAAGCTAGGTGAAGGACGGCTTTCACACACACTTATCTCTCAGAACTGAGCATGTGGAGAGACGTTCGTTCATCCAGCAGAAAGGGAACGGGTTGCAGGAGAAACCCTTACTCTGGTTTCTCAGTCTGTTTCCTAGTGCCGGTTTGAAGTGCCTGCCGTTTTCACTGTAAAACCGAGTTGGAGCTTGTACCTCCCCATATATATGTATGGAGTGGAGTTGGCAACTGAAAAGAAACTTTGTGTTCCCTTCAAGCTAGGTGAAGGACTGCTTTCACACACACTTATCTCTCAGAACTGAGCATGTGGAGAGACGTTCGTTCATCCAGCACAAAGGGAACGGGTTGCAGGAGAAACCCTTACTCTGGTTTCTCAGTCTGTTTCCTAGTGCCGGTTTGAAGTGCCTGCCGTTTTCACTGTAAAACCGAGTTGGAGCTTGTACCTCCCCATATATATGTATGGAGTGGAGTTGGCAACTGAAAAGAAACTTTGTGTTCCCTTCAAGCTAGGTGAAGGACGGCTTTCACACACACTTATCTCTCAGAACTGAGCATGTGGAGAGACGTTCGTTCATCCAGCACAAAGGGAACGGGTTGCAGGAGAAACCCTTACTCTGGTTTCTCAGTCTGTTTCCTAGTGCCGGTTTGAAGTGCCTGCCGTTTTCACTGTAAAGCCGAGTTGGAGCTTGTACCTCCCCATATATATGTATGGAGTGGAGTTGGCAACTGAAAAGGAACTTTGTGTTCCCTTCAAGCTAGGTGAAGGACGGCTTTCACACACACTTATCTCTCAGAACTGAGCATGTGGAGAGACGTTCGTTCATCCAGCACAAAGGGAACGGGTTGCAGGAGAAACCCTTACTCTTGTTTCTCAGTCTGTTTCCTAGTGCCGGTTTGAAGTGCCTGCCGTTTTCACTGTAAAACCGAGTTGGAGCTTGTACCTCCCCATATATATGTATGGAGTGGAGTTGGCAACTGAAAAGAAACTTTGTGTTCCCTTCAAGCTAGGTGAAGGACGGCTTTCACACACACTTATCTCTCAGAACTGAGCATGTGGAGAGACGTTCGTTCATCCAGCACAAAGGGAACGGGTTGCAGGAGAAACCCTTACTCTGGTTTCTCAGTCTGTTTCCTAGTGCCGGTTTGAAGTGCCTGCCGTTTTCACTGTAAAACCGAGTTGGAGCTTGTACCTCCCCATATATATGTATGGAGTGGAGTTGGCAACTGAAAAGAAACTTTGTGTTCCCTTCAAGCTAGGTGAAGGACGGCTTTCACACACACTTATCTCTCAGAACTGAGCATGTGGAGAGACGTTCGTTCATCCAGCACAAAGGGAACGGGTTGCAGGCGAAACCCTTACTCTGGTTTCTCAGTCTGTTTCCTAGTGCCGGTTTGAAGTACCTGCCGTTTTCACTGTAAAACCGAGTTGGAGCTTGTACCTCCCCATATATATGTATGGAGTGGAGTTGGCAACTGAAAAGAAACTTTGTGTTCCCTTCAAGCTAGGTGAAGGACGGCTTTCACACACACTTATCTCTCAGAACTGAGCATGTGGAGAGACGTTCGTTCATCCAGCACAAAGGGAACGGGTTGCAGGCGAAACCCTTACTCTGGTTTTTCAGTCTGTTTCCTAGTGCCGGTTTGAAGTGCCTGCCGTTTTCACTGTAAAACCGAGTTGGAGCTTGTACCTCCCCATATATATGTATGGAGTGGAGTTGGCAACTGAAAAGAAACTTTGTGTTCCCTTCAAGCTAGGTGAAGGACGGCTTTCACACACACTTATCTCTCAGAACTGAGCATGTGGAGAGACGTTCGTTCATCCAGCACAAAGGGAACGGGTTGCAGGAGAAACCCTTACTCTGGTTTCTCAGTCTGTTTCCTAGTGCCGGTTTGAAGTGCCTGCCGTTTTCACTGTAAAACCGAGTTGGAGCTTGTACCTCCCCATATATATGTATGGAGTGGAGTTGGCAACTGAAAAGAAACTTTGTGTTCCCTTCAAGCTAGGTGAAGGACGGCTTTCACACACACTTATCTCTCAGAACTGAGCATGTGGAGAGACGTTCGTTCATCCAGCACAAAGGGAACGGGTTGCAGGAGAAACCCTTACTCTGGTTTCTCAGTCTGTTTCCTAGTGCCGGTTTGAAGTGCCTGCCGTTTTCACTGTAAAGCCGAGTTGGAGCTTGTACCTCCCCATATATATGTATGGAGTGGAGTTGGCAAGTGAAAAGAAACTTTGTGTTCCCTTCAAGCTAGGTGAAGGACGGCTTTCACACACACTTATCTCTCAGAACTGAGCATGTGGAGAGACGTTCGTTCATCCAGCACAAAGGGAACGGGTTGCAGGAGAAACCCTTACTCTGGTTTCTCAGTCTGTTTCCTAGTGCCGGTTTGAAGTGCCTGCCGTTTTCACTGTAAAACCGAGTTGGAGCTTGTACCTCCCCATATATATGTATGGAGTGGAGTTGGCAACTGAAAAGAAACTTTGTGTTCCCTTCAAGCTAGGTGAAGGACGGCTTTCACACACACTTATCTCTCAGAACTGAGCATGTGGAGAGACGTTCGTTCATCCAGCACAAAGGGAACGGGTTGCAGGAGAAACCCTTACTCTGGTTTCTCAGTCTGTTTCCTAGTGCCGGTTTGAAGTGCCTGCCGTTTTCACTGTAAAACCGAGTTGGAGCTTGTACCTCCCCATATATATGTATGGAGTGGAGTTGGCAACTGAAAAGAAACTTTGTGTTCCCTTCAAGCTAGGTGAAGGACGGCTTTCACACACACTTATCTCTCAGAACTGAGCATGTGGAGAGACGTTCGTTCATCCAGCACAAAGGGAACGGGTTGCAGGCGAAACCCTTACTCTGGTTTCTCAGTCTGTTTCCTAGTGCCGGTTTGAAGTGCCTGCCGTTTTCACTGTAAAAACGAGTTGGAGCTTGTACCTCCCCATATATATGTATGGAGTGGAGTTGGCAACTGAAAAGAAACTTTGTGTTCCCTTCAAGCTAGGTGAAGGACGGCTTTCACACACACTTATCTCTCAGAACTGAGCATGTGGAGAGACGTTCGTTCATCCAGCAGAAAGGGAACGGGTTGCAGGAGAAACCCTTACTCTGGTTTCTCAGTCTGTTTCCTAGTGCCGGTTTGAAGTACCTGCCGTTTTCACTGTAAAACCGAGTTGGAGCTTGTACCTCCCCATATATATGTATGGAGTGGAGTTGGCAACTGAAAAGAAACTTTGTGTTCCCTTCAAGCTAGGTGAAGGACGGCTTTCACACACACTTATCTCTCAGAACTGAGCATGTGGAGAGACGTTCGTTCATCCAGCACAAAGGGAACGGGTTGCAGGCGAAACCCTTATTCTGGTTTTTCAGTCTGTTTCCTAGTGCCGGTTTGAAGTGCCTGCCGTTTTCACTGTAAAACCGAGTTGGAGCTTGTACCTCCCCATATATATGTATGGAGTGGAGTTGGCAACTGAAAAGAAACTTTGTGTTCCCTTCAAGCTAGGTGAAGGACGGCTTTCACACACACTTATCTCTCAGAACTGAGCATGTGGAGAGACGTTCGTTCATCCAGCACAAAGGGAACGGGTTGCAGGAGAAACCCTTACTCTGGTTTCTCAGTCTGTTTCCTAGTGCCGTTTTGAAGTGCCTGCCGTTTTCACTGTAAAACCGAGTTGGAGCTTGTACCTCCCCATATATATGTATGGAGTGGAGTTGGCAACTGAAAAGAAACTTTGTGTTCCCTTCAAGCTAGGTGAAGGACGGCTTTCACACACACTTATCTCTCAGAACTGAGCATGTGGAGAGACGTTCTTTCATCCAGCACAAAGGGAACGGGTTGCAGGTGAAACCCTTACTCTGGAGTCTCAGTCGGTTTCCTAGTGCCGGTTAGAAGTGCCTGCCGTTTTCACTGTAAAACCGAGTTGGAGCTTGTACCTCCCCATATATATGTATGGAGTGGAGTTGGCAACTGAAAAGAAACTTTGTGTTCCCTTCAAGCTAGGTGAAGGACGGCTTTCACACACACTTATCTCTCAGAACTGAGCATGTGGAGAGACGTTCGTTCATCCAGCACAAAGGGAACGGGTTGCAGGGAAACCCTTACCCTGGTTTCTCAGTCTGTTTCCTAGTGCCGGTTTGAAGTGCCTGCCGTTTTCACTGTAAAACCGAGTTGGAGCTTGTACCTCCCCATATATATGTATGGAGTGGAGTTGGCAACTGAAAAGAAACTTTGTGTTCCCTTCAAGCTAGGTGAAGGACGGCTTTCACACACACTTATCTCTCAGAACTGAGCATGTGGAGAGACGTTCGTTCATCCAGCACAAAGGGAACGGGTTGCAGGAGAAACCCTTACTCTGGTTTCTCAGTCTGTTTCCTAGTGCCGGTTTGAAGTGCCTGCCGTTTTCACTGTAAAACCGAGTTGGAGCTTGTACATCCCCATATATATGTATGGAGTGGAGTTTGCAACTGACAAGAAACTTTGTGTTCCCTTCAAGCTAGGTGAAGGACGGCTTTCACACACACTTATCTCTCAGAACTGAGCATGTGGAGAGACGTTCGTTCATCCAGCACAAAGGTTACGGGTTGCAGGAGAAACTTTACTCTGGATTCTCAGTCGGTTTCCTAGTGCCGGTTTGAAGTGCCTGCCGTTTTCACTGTAAAACCGAGTTGGAGCTTGTACCTCCCCATATATATGTATGGAGTGGAGTTGGCAACTGAAAAGAAACTTTGTGTTGCCTTCAAGCTAGGTGAAGGACGGCTTTCACACACACTTATCTCTCAGAACTGAGCATGTGGAGATACGTTCGTTCATCCAGCACAAAGGGAACGGGTTGCAGGAGAAACCCTTACTCTGGATTCTCAGTCGGTTTCCTAGTGCCGGTTTGAAGTACCTGCCGTTTTCACTGTAAAACCGAGTTGGAGCTTGTACCTCCCCATATATATGTATGGAGTGGAGTTGGCAACTGAAAAGAAACTTTGTGTTCCCTTCAAGCTAGGTGAAGGACGGCTTTCACACACACTTATCTCTCAGAACTGAGCATGTGGAGAGACGTTCGTTCATCCAGCAGAAAGGGAACGGGTTGCAGGAGAAACCCTTACTCTGGTTTCTCAGTCGGTTTCCTAGTGCCGGTGTGAAGTGCCTGCCGTTTTCACTGTAAAACCGAGTTGGAGCTTGTACCTCCCCATATATATGTATGGAGTGGAGTTGGCAACTGAAAAGAAACTTTGTGTTCCCTTCAATCTAGGTGAAGTACGGCTTTCACACACACTTATCTCTCAGAACTGAGCATGTGGAGAGACGTTCGTTCATCCAGCACAAAGGGAACGGGTGGCAGGAGAAACCCTTACTCTGGTTTCTCAGTCTGTTTCCTAGTGCCGGTTTGAAGTGCCTGCCGTTTTCACTGTAAAACCGAGTTGGAGCTTGTACCTCCCCATATATATGTATGGAGTGGAGTTGGGAACTGAAAAGAAACTTTGTGTTCCCTTCAAGCTAGGTGAAGGACGGCTTTCACACACACTTATCTCTCAGAACTGAGCATGTGGAGAGACGTTCGTTCATCCAGCACAAAGGGAACGGGTTGCAGGAGAAACCCTTACTCTGGTTTCTCAGTCTGTTTCCTAGTGCCGGTTTGAAGTGCCTGCCGTTTTCACTGTAAAACCGAGTTGGAGCTTGTACCTCCCCATATATATGTACGGAGTGGAGTTGGCAACTGAAAAGAAACTTTGTGTTCCCTTCAAGCTAGGTGAAGGACGGCTTTCACACACACTTATCTCTCAGAACTGAGCATGTGGAGAGACGTTCGTTCATCCAGCACAAAGGGAACGGGTGGCAGGAGAAACCCTTACTCTGGTTTCTCAGTCTGTTTCCTAGTGCCGGTTTGAAGTGCCTGCCGTTTTCACTGTAAAACCGAGTTGGAGCTTGTACCTCCCCATATATATGTATGGAGTGGAGTTGGCAACTGAAAAGAAACTTTGTGTTCCCTTCAAGCTAGGTGAAGGACGGCTTTCACACACACTTATCTCTCAGAACTGAGCATGTGGAGAGACGTTCGTTCATCCAGCACAAAGGGAACGGGTTGCAGGAGAAACCCTTACTCTGGTTTCTCAGTCTGTTTCCTAGTGCCGGTTTGAAGTGCCTGCCGTTTTCACTGTAAAACCGAGTTGGAGCTTGTACCTCCCCATATATATGTATGGAGTGGAGTTGGCAACTGAAAAGAAACTTTGTGTTCCCTTCAAGCTAGGTGAAGGACGGCTTTCACACACACTTATCTCTCAGAACTGAGCATGTGGAGAGACGTTCGTTCATCCAGCACAAAGGGAACGGGTTGCAGGCGAAACCCTTACTCTGGTTTCTCAGTCTGTTTCCTAGTGCCGGTTTGAAGTGCCTGCCGTTTTCACTGTAAAAACGAGTTGGAGCTTGTACCTCCCCATATATATGTATGGAGTGGAGTTGGCAACTGAAAAGAAACTTTGTGTTCCCTTCAAGCTAGGTGAAGGACGGCTTTCACACACACTTATCTCTCAGAACTGAGCATGTGGAGAGACGTTCGTTCATCCAGCAGAAAGGGAACGGGTTGCAGGAGAAACCCTTACTCTGGTTTCTCAGTCTGTTTCCTAGTGCCGGTTTGAAGTGCCTGCCGTTTTCACTGTAAAACCGAGTTGGAGCTTGTACCTCCCCATATATATGTATGGAGTGGAGTTGGCAACTGAAAAGAAACTTTGTGTTCCCTTCAAGCTAGGTGAAGGACGGCTTTCACACACACTTATCTCTCAGAACTGAGCATGTGGAGAGACGTTCGTTCATCCAGCACAAAGGGAACGGGTTGCAGGAGAAACCCTTACTCTGGTTTCTCAGTCGGTTTCCTAGTGCCGGTGTGAAGTGCCTGCCGTTTTCACTGTAAAACCGAGTTGGAGCTTGTACCTCCCCATATATATGTATGGAGTGGAGTTGGCAACTGAAAAGAAACTTTGTGTTCCCTTCAAGCTAGGTGAAGGACGGCTTTCACACACACTTATCTCTCAGAACTGAGCATGTGGAGAGACGTTCGTTCATCCAGCACAAAGGGAACGGTTTGCAGGAGAAACCCTTACTCTGGTTCCTCAGTCTGTTTCCTAGTGCCGGTTTGAAGTGCCTGCCGTTTTCACTGTAAAACCGAGTTGGAGCTTGTACCTCCCCATATATATGTATGGAGTGGAGTTGGCAACTGAAAAGAAACTTTGTGTTCCCTTCAAGCTAGGTGAAGGACGGCTTTCACACACACTTATCTCTCAGAACTGAGCATGTGGAGAGACGTTCGTTCATCCAGCACAAAGGGAACGGGTTGCAGGAGAAACCCTTACTCTGGTTTCTCAGTCTGTTTCCTAGTGCCGGTTTGAAGTGCCTGCCGTTTTCACTGTAAAACCGAGTTGGAGCTTGTACCTCCCCATATATATGTATGGAGTGGAGTTGGCAACTGAAAAGAAACTTTGTGTTCCCTTCAAGCTAGGTGAAGGACGGCTTTCACACACACTTATCTCTCAGAACTGAGCATGTGGAGAGACGTTCGTTCATCCAGCACAAAGGGAACGGGTTGCAGGAGAAACCCTTACTCTGGTTTCTCAGTCGGTTTCCTAGTGCCGGTTTGAAGTGCCTGCCGTTTTCACTGTAAAACCGAGTTGGAGCTTGAACCTCCCCATATATATGTATGGAGTGGAGTTGGCAACTGAAAAGAAACTTTGTGTTCCCTTCAAGCTAGGTGAAGGACGGCTTTCACACACACTTATCTCTCAGAACTGAGCATGTGGAGAGACGTTCGTTCATCCAGCACAAAGGGAACGGGTTGCAGGAGAAACCCTTACTCTGGTTTCTCAGTCTGTTTCCTAGTGCCGGTTTGAAGTGCCTGCCGTTTTCACTGTAAAACCGAGTTGGAGCTTGTACCTCCCCATATATATGTATGGAGTGGAGTTGGCAACTGAAAAGAAACTTTGTGTTCCCTTCAAGCTAGGTGAAGGACGGCTTTCACACACACTTATCTCTCAGAACTGAGCATGTGGAGAGACGTTCGTTCATCCAGCACAAAGGGAACGGGTTGCAGGAGAAACCCTTACTCTGGTTTCTCAGTCTGTTTCCTAGTGCCGGTTTGAAGTGCCTGCCGTTTTCACTGTAAAACCGAGTTGGAGCTTGTACCTCCCCATATATATGTATGGAGTGGAGTTGGCAACTGAAAAGAAACTTTGTGTTCCCTTCAAGCTAGGTGAAGGACGGCTTTCACACACACTTATCTCTCAGAACTGAGCATGTGGAGAGACGTTCGTTCATCCAGCACAAAGGAAACTGGTGGCAGGAGAAACCATTACTCTGGTTTCTCAGTCGGTTTCCTAGTGCCGGTTTGAAGTGCCTACCGTTTTCACTGTAAAACCGAGTTGGAGCTTGTACCTCCCCATATATATGTATGGAGTGGAGTTGGCAACTGAAAAGAAACTTTGTGTTCCCTTCAAGCTAGGTGAAGGACGGCTTTCACACACACTTATCTCTCAGAACTGAGCATGTGGAGAGACGTTCGTTCATCCAGCACAAAGGGAACGGGTTGCAGGAGAAACCCTTACTCTGGTTTCTCAGTCTGTTTCCTAGTGCCGGTTTGAAGTGCCTGCCGTTTTCACTGTAAAACCGAGTTGGAGCTTGTACCTCCCCATATATATGTATGGAGTGGAGTTGGCAACTGAAAAGAAACTTTGTGTTCCCTTCAAGCTAGGTGAAGGACGGCTTTCACACACACTTATCTCTCAGAACTGAGCATGTGGAGAGACGTTCGTTCATCCAGCACAAAGGGAACGGGTTGCAGGCGAAACCCTTACTCTGGTTTCTCAGTCTGTTTCCTAGTGCCGGTTTGAAGTGCCTGCCGTTTTCACTGTAAAAACGAGTTGGAGCTTGTACCTCCCCATATATATGTATGGAGTGGAGTTGGCAACTGAAAAGAAACTTTGTGTTCCCTTCAAGCTAGGTGAAGGACGGCTTTCACACACACTTATCTCTCAGAACTGAGCATGTGGAGAGACGTTCGTTCATCCAGCAGAAAGGGAACGGGTTGCAGGAGAAACCCTTACTCTGGTTTCTCAGTCTGTTTCCTAGTGCCGGTTTGAAGTGCCTGCCGTTTTCACTGTAAAACCGAGTTGGAGCTTGTACCTCCCCATATATATGTATGGAGTGGAGTTGGCAACTGAAAAGAAACTTTGTGTTCCCTTCAAGCTAGGTGAAGGACGGCTTTCACACACACTTATCTCTCAGAACTGAGCATGTGGAGAGACGTTCGTTCATCCAGCACAAAGGGAACGGGTTGCAGGAGAAACCCTTACTCTGGTTTCTCAGTCGGTTTCCTAGTGCCGGTGTGAAGTGCCTGCCGTTTTCACTGTAAAACCGAGTTGGAGCTTGTACCTCCCCATATATATGTATGGAGTGGAGTTGGCAACTGAAAAGAAACTTTGTGTTCCCTTCAAGCTAGGTGAAGGACGGCTTTCACACACACTTATCTCTCAGAACTGAGCATGTGGAGAGACGTTCGTTCATCCAGCACAAAGGGAACGGGTTGCAGGAGAAACCCTTACTCTGGTTCCTCAGTCTGTTTCCTAGTGCCGGTTTGAAGTGCCTGCCGTTTTCACTGTAAAACCGAGTTGGAGCTTGTACCTCCCCATATATATGTATGGAGTGGAGTTGGCAACTGAAAAGAAACTTTGTGTTCCCTTCAAGCTAGGTGAAGGACGGCTTTCACACACACTTATCTCTCAGAACTGAGCATGTGGAGAGACGTTCGTTCATCCAGCACAAAGGGAACGGGTTGCAGGAGAAACCCTTACTCTGGTTTCTCAGTCTGTTTCCTAGTGCCGGTTTGAAGTGCCTGCCGTTTTCACTGTAAAACCGAGTTGGAGCTTGTACCTCCCCATATATATGTATGGAGTGGAGTTGGCAACTGAAAAGAAACTTTGTGTTCCCTTCAAGCTAGGTGAAGGACGGCTTTCACACACACTTATCTCTCAGAACTGAGCATGTGGAGAGACGTTCGTTCATCCAGCACAAAGGGAACGGGTTGCAGGAGAAACCCTTACTCTGGTTTCTCAGTCGGTTTCCTAGTGCCGGTTTGAAGTGCCTGCTGTTTTCACTGTAAAACCGAGTTGGAGCTTGTACCTCCCCATATATATGTATGGAGTGGAGTTGGCAACTGAAAAGAAACTTTGTGTTCCCTTCAAGCTAGGTGAAGGACGGCTTTCACACACACTTATCTCTCAGAACTGAGCATGTGGAGAGACGTTCGTTCATCCAGCACAAAGGGAACGGGTTGCAGGAGAAACCCTTACTCTGGTTTCTCAGTCTGTTTCCTAGTGCCGGTTTGAAGTGCCTGCCGTTTTCACTGTAAAACCGAGTTGGAGCTTGTACCTCCCCATATATATGTATGGAGTGGAGTTGGCAACTGAAAAGAAACTTTGTGTTCCCTTCAAGCTAGGTGAAGGACGGCTTTCACACACACTTATCTCTCAGAACTGAGCATGTGGAGAGACGTTCGTTCATCCAGCACAAAGGGAACGGGTTGCAGGAGAAACCCTTACTCTGGTTTCTCAGTCTGTTTCCTAGTGCCGGTTTGAAGTGCCTGCCGTTTTCACTGTAAAACCGAGTTGGAGCTTGTACCTCCCCATATATATGTATGGAGTGGAGTTGGCAACTGAAAAGAAACTTTGTGTTCCCTTCAAGCTAGGTGAAGGACGGCTTTCACACACACTTATCTCTCAGAACTGAGCATGTGGAGAGACGTTCGTTCATCCAGCACAAAGGAAACTGGTGGCAGGAGAAACCATTACTCTGGTTTCTCAGTCGGTTTCCTAGTGCCGGTTTGAAGTGCCTACCGTTTTCACTGTAAAACCGAGTTGGAGCTTGTACCTCCCCATATATATGTATGGAGTGGAGTTGGCAACTGAAAAGAAACTTTGTGTTCCCTTCAAGCTAGGTGAAGGACGGCTTTCACACACACTTATCTCTCAGAACTGAGCATGTGGAGAGACGTTCGTTCATCCAGCACAAAGGGAACGGGTTGCAGGTGAAACCCTTACTCTGGTTTCTCAGTCGGTTTCCTAGTGCCGGTGGGAAGTGCCTGCCGTTTTCACTGTAAAACCGAGTTGGAGCTTGTACCTCCCCATATATATGTATGGAGTGGAGTTGGCAACTGAAAAGAAACTTTGTGTTCCCTTCAAGCTAGGTGAAGGACGGCTTTCACACACACTTATCTCTCAGAACTGAGCATGTGGAGAGACGTTCGTTCATCCAGCACAATTGGAACGGGTGGCAGGAGAAACCCTTACTCTGGTTTCTCAGTCTGTTTCCTAGTGCCGGTTTGAAGTGCCTGCCGTTTTCACTGTAAAACCGAGTTGGAGCTTGTACCTCCCCATATATATGTATGGAGTGGAGTTGGCAACTGAAAAGAAACTTTGTGTTCCCTTCAAGCTAGGTGAAGGACGGCTTTCACACACACTTATCTCTCAGAACTGAGCATGTGGAGAGACGTTCGTTCATCCAGCACAAAGGGAACGGGTTGCAGGAGAAACCCTTACTCTGGTTTCTCAGTCGGTTTCCTAGTGCCGGTTTGAAGTGCCTGCCGTTTTCACTGTAAAACCGAGTTGGAGCTTGTACCTCCCCATATATATGTATGGAGTGGAGTTGGCAACTGAAAAGAAACTTTGTGTTCCCTTCAAGCTAGGTGAAGTACGGCTTTCACACACACATATCTCTCAGAACTGAGCATGTGGAGAGACGTTCGTTCATCCAGCAGAAAGGGAACGGGTTGCAGGAGAAACCCTTACTCTGGTTTCTCAGTCGGTTTCCTAGAGCCGGTTGGAAGTGCCTGCCGTTTTCACTGTAAAACCGAGTTGGAGCTTGTACCTCCCCATATATATGTATGGAGTGGAGTTGGGAACTGAAAAGAAACTTTGTGTTCCCTTCAAGCTAGGTGAAGGACTGCTTTCACACACACTTATCTCTCAGAACTGAGCATGTGGAGAGACGTTCGTTCATCCAGCAGAAAGGGAACGGGTTGCAGGAGAAACCCTTACTCTGGTTTCTCAGTCTGTTTCCTAGTGCCGGTTTGAAGTGCCTGCCGTTTTCACTGTAAAATCGAGTTGGAGCTTGTACCTTCCCATATATATGTATGGAGTGGAGTTGGCAACTGAAAAGAAACTTTGTGTTCCCTTCAAGCTAGGTGAAGGACGGCTTTCACACACACTTATCTCTCAGATCTGAGCATGTGGAGAGACGTTCGTTCATCCAGCACAAAGGGAACGGGTTGCAGGAGAAACCCTTACTCTGGTTTCTCAGTCTGTTTCCTAGTGCCGGTGTGAAGTGCCTGCCGTTTTCACTGTAAAAGCGAGTTGGAGCTTGTACCTCCCCATATATATGTATGGGGTGGAGTTGGCAACTGAAAAGAAACTTTGTGTTCCCTTCAAGCTAGGTGAAGGACGGCTTTCACACACACTTATCTCTCAGAACTGAGCATGTGGAGAGACGTTCGTTCATCCAGCACAAAGGGAACGGGTTGCAGGAGAAACCCTTACTCTGGTTTCTCAGTCTGTTTCCTAGTGCCGGTTTGAAGTGCCTGCCGTTTTCACTGTAAAACCGAGTTGGAGCTTGTACCTCCCCATATGTATGTATGGAGTGGAGTTGGCAACTGACAAGAAACTTTGTGTTCCCTTCAAGCTCGGTGAAGGACGGCTTTCACACACACTTATCTCTCAGAACTGAGCATGTGGAGAGACGTTCGTTCATCCAGCACAAAGGGAACGGGTTGCAGGAGAAACCCTTACTCTGGTTTCTCAGTCTGTTTCCTAGTGCCGGTTTGAAGTGCCTGCCGTTTTCAATGTAAAACCGAGTTGGAGCTTGTACCTCCCCATATATATGTATGGAGTGGAGTTGGCAACTGACAAGAAACTTTGTGTTCCCTTCAAGCTAGGTGAAGGACGGCTTTCACACACACTTATCTCTCAGAACTGAGCATGTGGAGAGACGTTCGTTCATCCAGCACAAAGGGAACGGGTTGCAGGAGAAACCCTTACTCTGGTTTCTCAGTCTGTTTCCTAGTGCCGGTTTGAAGTGCCTGCCGTTTTCACTGTAAAACCGAGTTGGAGCTTGTACCTCCCCATATATATATATGGAGTGGAGTTGGCAACTGACAAGAAACTTTGTGTTCCCTTCAAGCTAGGTGAAGGACGGCTTTCACACACACTTATCTCTCAGAACTGAGCATGTGGAGAGACGTTCGTTCATCCAGCACAAAGGTTACGGGTTGCAGGAGAAACTTTACTCTGGATTCTCAGTCGGTTTCCTAGTGCCGGTTTGAAGTGCCTGCCGTTTTCACTGTAAAACCGAGTTGGAGCTTGTACCTCCCCATATATATGTATGGAGTGGAGTTGGCAACTGAAAAGAAACTTTGTGTTCCCTTCAAGCTAGGTGAAGGACGGCTTTCACACACACTTATCTCTCAGAACTGAGCATGTGGAGAGACGTTCGTTCATCCAGCACAAAGGGAACGGGTTGCAGGAGAAACCCTTACTCTGGATTCTCAGTCGGTTTCCTAGTGCCGGTTTGAAGTACCTGCCGTTTTCACTGTAAAACCGAGTTGGAGCTTGTACCTCCCCATATATATGTATGGAGTGGAGTTGGCAACTGAAAAGAAACTTTGTGTTCCCTTCAAGCTAGGTGAAGGACGGCTTTCACACACACTTATCTCTCAGAACTGAGCATGTGGAGAGACGTTCGTTCATCCAGCAGAAAGGGAACGGGTTGCAGGAGAAACCCTTACTCTGGTTTCTCAGTCGGTTTCCTAGTGCCGGTTTGAAGTGCCTGCCGTTTTCACTGTAAAACCGAGTTGGAGCTTGTACCTCCCCATATATATGTATGGAGTGGAGTTGGCAACTGAAAAGAAACTTTGTGTTCCCTTCAAGCTAGGTGAAGGACGGCTTTCACACACACTTATCTCTCAGAACTGAGCATGTGGAGAGACGTTCGTTCATCCAGCACAATTGGAACGGGTGGCAGGAGAAACCCTTACTCTGGTTTCTCAGTCTGTTTCCAAGTGCCGGTTTGAAGTGCCTGCCGTTTTCACTGTAAAACCGAGTTGGAGCTTGTACCTCCTCATATATATGTATGGAGTGGAGTTGGGAACTGAAAAGAAACTTTGTGTTCCCTTCAAGCTAGGTGAAGGACGGCTTTCACACACACTTATCTCTCAGAACTGAGCATGTGGAGAGACGTTCGTTCATCCAGCACAAAGGGAACGGGTTGCAGGAGAAACCCTTACTCTGGTTTCTCAGTCGGTTTCCTAGTGCCGGTTTGAAGTGCCTGCCGTTTTCACTGTAAAACCGAGTTGGAGCTTGTACCTCCCCATATATATGTATGGAGTGGAGTTGGCAACTGAAAAGAAACTTTGTGTTCCCTTCAAGCTAGGTGAAGGACGGCTTTCACACACACATATCTCTCAGAACTGAGCATGTGGAGAGACGTTCGTTCATCCAGCAGAAAGGGAACGGGTTGCAGGAGAAACCCTTACTCTGGTTTCTCAGTCTGTTTCCTAGTGCCGGTTTGAAGTGCCTGCCGTTTTCACTGTAAAACCGAGTTGGAGCTTGTACCTCCCCATATATATGTATGGAGTGGAGTTGGCAACTGAAAAGAAACTTTGTGTTCCCTTCAAGCTAGGTGAAGGACGGCTTTCACACACACTTATCTCTCAGAACTGAGCATGTGGAGAGACGTTCGTTCATCCAGCACAAAGGGAACGGGTTGCAGGCGAAACCCTTACTCTGGTTTCTCAGTCTGTTTCCTAGTGCCGGTTTGAAGTGCCTGCCGTTTTCACTGTAAAACCGAGTTGGAGCTTGTACCTCCCCATATATATGTATGGAGTGGAGTTGGCAACTGAAAAGAAACTTTGTGTTCCCTTCAAGCTAGGTGAAGGACGGCTTTCACACACACTTATCTCTCAGAACTGAGCATGTGGAGAGACTTTCGTTCATCCAGCACAAAGGGAACGGGTTGCAGGAGAAACCCTTACTCTGGTTTCTCAGTCGGTTTCCTAGTGCCGGTGTGAAGTGCCTGCCGTTTTCACTGTAAAACCGAGTTGGAGCTTGTACCTCCCCATATATATGTATGGAGTGGAGTTGGCAACTGAAAAGAAACTTTGTGTTCCCTTCAAGCTAGGTGAAGGACGGCTTTCACACACACTTATCTCTCAGAACTGAGCATGTGGAGAGACGTTCGTTCATCCAGCACAAAGGGAACGGGTGGCAGGAGAAACCCTTACTCTGGTTTCTCAGTCTGTTTCCTAGTGCCGGTTTGAAGTGCCTGCCGTTTTCACTGTAAAACCGAGTTGGAGCTTGTACCTCCCCATATATATGTATGGAGTGGAGTTGGGAACTGAAAAGAAACTTTGTGTTCCCTTCAAGCTAGGTGAAGGACGGCTTTCACACACACTTATCTCTCAGAACTGAGCATGTGGAGAGACGTTCGTTCATCCAGCACAAAGGGAACGGGTTGCAGGAGAAACCCTTACTCTGGTTTCTCAGTCGGTTTCCTAGTGCCGGTTTGAAGTGCCTGCCGTTTTCACTGTAAAACCGAGTTGGAGCTTGTACCTCCCCATATATATGTATGGAGTGGAGTTGGCAACTGAAAAGAAACTTTGTGTTCCCTTCAAGCTAGGTGAAGGACGGCTTTCACACACACTTATCTCTCAGAACTGAGCATGTGGAGAGACGTTCGTTCATCCAGCACAAAGGGAACGGGTTGCAGGAGAAACCCTTACTCTGGATTCTCAGTCGGTTTCCTAGTGCCGGTTTGAAGTACCTGCCGTTTTCACTGTAAAACCGAGTTGGAGCTTGTACCTCCCCATATATATGTATGGAGTGGAGTTGGCAACTGAAAAGAAACTTTGTGTTCCCTTCAAGCTAGGTGAAGGACGGCTTTCACACACACTTATCTCTCAGAACTGAGCATGTGGAGAGACGTTCGTTCATCCAGCAGAAAGGGAACGGGTTGCAGGAGAAACCCTTACTCTGGTTTCTCAGTCGGTTTCCTAGTGCCGGTTTGAAGTGCCTGCCGTTTTCACTGTAAAACCGAGTTGGAGCTTGTACCTCCCCATATATATGTATGGAGTGGAGTTGGCAACTGAAAAGAAACTTTGTGTTCCCTTCAAGCTAGGTGAAGGACGGCTTTCACACACACTTATCTCTCAGAACTGAGCATGTGGAGAGACGTTCGTTCATCCAGCACAATTGGAACGGGTGGCAGGAGAAACCCTTACTCTGGTTTCTCAGTCTGTTTCCAAGTGCCGGTTTGAAGTGCCTGCCGTTTTCACTGTAAAACCGAGTTGGAGCTTGTACCTCCTCATATATATGTATGGAGTGGAGTTGGGAACTGAAAAGAAACTTTGTGTTCCCTTCAAGCTAGGTGAAGGACGGCTTTCACACACACTTATCTCTCAGAACTGAGCATGTGGAGAGACGTTCGTTCATCCAGCACAAAGGGAACGGGTTGCAGGAGAAACCCTTACTCTGGTTTCTCAGTCGGTTTCCTAGTGCCGGTTTGAAGTGCCTGCCGTTTTCACTGTAAAACCGAGTTGGAGCTTGTACCTCCCCATATATATGTATGGAGTGGAGTTGGCAACTGAAAAGAAACTTTGTGTTCCCTTCAAGCTAGGTGAAGGACGGCTTTCACACACACATATCTCTCAGAACTGAGCATGTGGAGAGACGTTCGTTCATCCAGCAGAAAGGGAACGGGTTGCAGGAGAAACCCTTACTCTGGTTTCTCAGTCTGTTTCCTAGTGCCGGTTTGAAGTGCCTGCCGTTTTCACTGTAAAACCGAGTTGGAGCTTGTACCTCCCCATATATATGTATGGAGTGGAGTTGGCAACTGAAAAGAAACTTTGTGTTCCCTTCAAGCTAGGTGAAGGACGGCTTTCACACACACTTATCTCTCAGAACTGAGCATGTGGAGAGACGTTCGTTCATCCAGCACAAAGGGAACGGGTTGCAGGCGAAACCCTTACTCTGGTTTCTCAGTCTGTTTCCTAGTGCCGGTTTGAAGTGCCTGCCGTTTTCACTGTAAAACCGAGTTGGAGCTTGTACCTCCCCATATATATGTATGGAGTGGAGTTGGCAACTGAAAAGAAACTTTGTGTTCCCTTCAAGCTAGGTGAAGGACGGCTTTCACACACACTTATCTCTCAGAACTGAGCATGTGGAGAGACTTTCGTTCATCCAGCACAAAGGGAACGGGTTGCAGGAGAAACCCTTACTCTGGTTTCTCAGTCGGTTTCCTAGTGCCGGTGTGAAGTGCCTGCCGTTTTCACTGTAAAACCGAGTTGGAGCTTGTACCTCCCCATATATATGTATGGAGTGGAGTTGGCAACTGAAAAGAAACTTTGTGTTCCCTTCAAGCTAGGTGAAGGACGGCTTTCACACACACTTATCTCTCAGAACTGAGCATGTGGAGAGACGTTCGTTCATCCAGCACAAAGGGAACGGGTGGCAGGAGAAACCCTTACTCTGGTTTCTCAGTCTGTTTCCTAGTGCCGGTTTGAAGTGCCTGCCGTTTTCACTGTAAAACCGAGTTGGAGCTTGTACCTCCCCATATATATGTATGGAGTGGAGTTGGGAACTGAAAAGAAACTTTGTGTTCCCTTCAAGCTAGGTGAAGGACGGCTTTCACACACACTTATCTCTCAGAACTGAGCATGTGGAGAGACGTTCGTTCATCCAGCACAAAGGGAACGGGTTGCAGGAGAAACCCTTACTCTGGTTTCTCAGTCGGTTTCCTAGTGCCGGTTTGAAGTGCCTGCCGTTTTCACTGTAAAACCGAGTTGGAGCTTGTACCTCCCCATATATATGTATGGAGTGGAGTTGGCAACTGAAAAGAAACTTTGTGTTCCCTTCAAGCTAGGTGAAGGACGGCTTTCACACACACTTATCTCTCAGAACTGAGCATGTGGAGAGACGTTCGTTCATCCAGCACAAAGGGAACGGGTTGCAGGAGAAACCCTTACTCTGGTTTCTCAGTCGGTTTCCTAGTGCCGGTTTGAAGTGCCTGCCGTTTTCACTGTAAAACCGAGTTGGAGCTTGTACCTCCCCATATATATGTATGGAGTGGAGTTGGCAACTGAAAAGAAACTTTGTGTTCCCTTCAAGCTAGGTGAAGGACGGCTTTCACACACACTTATCTCTCAGAACTGAGCATGTGGAGAGACGTTCGTTCATCCAGCACAAAGGGAACGGGTTGCAGGAGAAACCCTTACTCTGGTTTCTCAGTCGGTTTCCTAGTGCCGGTGTGAAGTGCCTGCCGTTTTCACTGTCAAACCGAGTTGGAGCTTGTACCTCCCCATATATATGTATGGAGTGGAGTTGGCAACTGAAAAGAAACTTTGTGTTCCCTTCAAGCTAGGTGAAGGACGGCTTTCACACACACTTATCTCTCAGAACTGAGCATGTGGAGAGACGTTCGTTCATCCAGCACAAAGGGAACGGGTGGCAGGAGAAACCCTTACTCTGGTTTCTCAGTCTGTTTCCTAGTGCCGGTTTGAAGTGCCTGCCGTTTTCACTGTAAAACCGAGTTGGAGCTTGTACCTCCCCATATATATGTATGGAGTGGAGTTGGGAACTGAAAAGAAACTTTGTGTTCCCTTCAAGCTAGGTGAAGGACGGCTTTCACACACACTTATCTCTCAGAACTGAGCATGTGGAGAGACGTTCGTTCATCCAGCACAAAGGGAACGGGTTGCAGGAGAAACCCTTACTCTGGTTTCTCAGTCTGTTTCCTAGTGCCGGTTTGAAGTGCCTGCCGTTTTCACTGTAAAACCGAGTTGGAGCTTGTACCTCCCCATATATATGTATGGAGTGGAGTTGGCAACTGAAAAGAAACTTTGTGTTCCCTTCAAGCTAGGTGAAGGACGGCTTTCACACACACTTATCTCTCAGAACTGAGCATGTGGAGAGACGTTCGTTCATCCAGCACAAAGGGAACGGGTTGCAGGAGAAACCCTTACTCTGGTTTCTCAGTCGGTTTCCTAGTGCCGGTTTGAAGTGCCTGCTGTTTTCACTGTAAAACCGAGTTGGAGCTTGTACCTCCCCATATATATGTATGGAGTGGAGTTGGCAACTGAAAAGAAACTTTGTGTTCCCTTCAAGCTAGGTGAAGGACGGCTTTCACACACACTTATCTCTCAGAACTGAGCATGTGGAGAGACGTTCGTTCATCCAGCACAAAGGGAACGGGTTGCAGGCGAAACCCTTACTCTGGTTTCTCAGTCTGTTTCCTAGTGCCGGTTTGAAGTGCCTGCCGTTTTCACTGTAAAACCGAGTTGGAGCTTGTACCTCCCCATATATATGTATGGAGTGGAGTTGGCAACTGAAAAGAAACTTTGTGTTCCCTTCAAGCTAGGTGAAGGACGGCTTTCACACACACTTATCTCTCAGAACTGAGCATGTGGAGAGACTTTCGTTCATCCAGCACAAAGGGAACGGGTTGCAGGAGAAACCCTTACTCTGGTTTCTCAGTCGGTTTCCTAGTGCCGGTGTGAAGTGCCTGCCGTTTTCACTGTAAAACCGAGTTGGAGCTTGTACCTCCCCATATATATGTATGGAGTGGAGTTGGCAACTGAAAAGAAACTTTGTGTTCCCTTCAAGCTAGGTGAAGGACGGCTTTCACACACACTTATCTCTCAGAACTGAGCATGTGGAGAGACGTTCGTTCATCCAGCACAAAGGGAACGGGTGGCAGGAGAAACCCTTACTCTGGTTTCTCAGTCTGTTTCCTAGTGCCGGTTTGAAGTGCCTGCCGTTTTCACTGTAAAACCGAGTTGGAGCTTGTACCTCCCCATATATATGTATGGAGTGGAGTTGGCAACTGAAAAGAAACTTTGTGTTCCCTTCAAGCTAGGTGAAGGACGGCTTTCACACACACTTATCTCTCAGAACTGAGCATGTGGAGAGACGTTCGTTCATCCAGCACAAAGGGAACGGGTTGCAGGAGAAACCCTTACTCTGGTTTCTCAGTCGGTTTCCTAGTGCCGGTTTGAAGTGCCTGCCGTTTTCACTGTAAAACCGAGTTGGAGCTTGTACCTCCCCATATATATGTATGGAGTGGAGTTGGCAACTGAAAAGAAACTTTGTGTTCCCTTCAAGCTAGGTGAAGGACGGCTTTCACACACACTTATCTCTCAGAACTGAGCATGTGGAGAGACGTTCGTTCATCCAGCACAAAGGGAACGGGTTGCAGGAGAAACCCTTACTCTGGTTTATCAGTCGGTTTCCTAGTGCCGGTTTGAAGTGCCTGCCGTTTTCACTGTAAAACCGAGTTGGAGCTTGTACCTCCCCATATATATGTATGGAGTGGAGTTGGCAACTGAAAAGAAACTTTGTGTTCCCTTCAAGCTAGGTGAAGGACGGCTTTCACACACACTTATCTCTCAGAACTGAGCATGTGGAGAGACGTTCGTTCATCCAGCACAAAGGGAACGGGTTGCAGGAGAAACCCTTACTCTGGTTTCTCAGTCGGTTTCCTAGTGCCGGTGTGAAGTGCCTGCCGTTTTCACTGTAAAACCGAGTTGGAGCTTGTACCTCCCCATATATATGTATGGAGTGGAGTTGGCAACTGAAAAGAAACTTTGTGTTCCCTTCAAGCTAGGTGAAGGACGGCTTTCACACACACTTATCTCTCAGAACTGAGCATGTGGAGAGACGTTCGTTCATCCAGCACAAAGGGAACGGGTGGCAGGAGAAACCCTTACTCTGGTTTCTCAGTCTGTTTCCTAGTGCCGGTTTGAAGTGCCTGCCGTTTTCACTGTAAAACCGAGTTGGAGCTTGTACCTCCCCATATATATGTATGGAGTGGAGTTGGGAACTGAAAAGAAACTTTGTGTTCCCTTCAAGCTAGGTGAAGGACGGCTTTCACACACACTTATCTCTCAGAACTGAGCATGTGGAGAGACGTTCGTTCATCCAGCACAAAGGGAACGGGTTGCAGGAGAAACCCTTACTCTGGTTTCTCAGTCTGTTTCCTAGTGCCGGTTTGAAGTGCCTGCCGTTTTCACTGTAAAACCGAGTTGGAGCTTGTACCTCCCCATATATATGTATGGAGTGGAGTTGGCAACTGAAAAGAAACTTTGTGTTCCCTTCAAGCTAGGTGAAGGACGGCTTTCACACACACTTATCTCTCAGAACTGAGCATGTGGAGAGACGTTCGTTCATCCAGCACAAAGGGAACGGGTTGCAGGAGAAACCCTTACTCTGGTTTCTCAGTCGGTTTCCTAGTGCCGGTTTGAAGTGCCTGCTGTTTTCACTGTAAAACCGAGTTGGAGCTTGTACCTCCCCATATATATGTATGGAGTGGAGTTGGCAACTGAAAAGAAACTTTGTGTTCCCTTCAAGCTAGGTGAAGGACGGCTTTCACACACACTTATCTCTCAGAACTGAGCATGTGGAGAGACGTTCGTTCATCCAGCACAAAGGGAACGGGTTGCAGGAGAAACCCTTACTCTGGTTTCTCAGTCTGTTTCCTAGTGCCGGTTTGAAGTGCCTGCCGTTTTCACTGTAAAACCGAGTTGGAGCTTGTACCTCCCCATATATATGTATGGAGTGGAGTTGGCAACTGAAAAGAAACTTTGTGTTCCCTTCAAGCTAGGTGAAGGACGGCTTTCACACACACTTATCTCTCAGAACTGAGCATGTGGAGAGACGTTCGTTCATCCAGCACAAAGGGAACGGGTTGCAGGAGAAACCCTTACTCTGGTTTCTCAGTCTGTTTCCTAGTGCCGGTTTGAAGTGCCTGCCGTTTTCACTGTAAAACCGAGTTGGAGCTTGTACCTCCCCATATATATGTATGGAGTGGAGTTGGCAACTGAAAAGAAACTTTGTGTTCCCTTCAAGCTAGGTGAAGGACGGCTTTCACACACACTTATCTCTCAGAACTGAGCATGTGGAGAGACGTTCGTTCATCCAGCACAAAGGGAACGGGTTGCAGGTGAAACCCTTACTCTGGTTTCCCAGTCGGTTTCCTAGTGCCGGTGTGAAGTGCCTGCCGTTTTCACTGTAAAACCGAGTTGGAGCTTGTACCTCCCCATATATATGTATGGAGTGGAGTTGGCAACTGAAAAGAAACTTTGTGTTCCCTTCAAGCTAGGTGAAGGACGGCTTTCACACACACTTATCTCTCAGAACTGAGCATGTGGAGAGACGTTCGTTCATCCAGCACAAAGGGAACGGGTGGCAGGAGAAACCCTTACTCTGGTTTCTCAGTCTGTTTCCTAGTGCCGGTTTGAAGTGCCTGCCGTTTTCACTGTAAAACCGAGTTGGAGCTTGTACCTCCCCATATATATGTATGGAGTGGAGTTGGCAACTGAAAAGAAACTTTGTGTTCCCTTCAAGCTAGGTGAAGGACGGCTTTCACACACACTTATCTCTCAGAACTGAGCATGTGGAGAGACGTTCGTTCATCCAGCACAAAGGGAACGGGTTGCAGGAGAAACCCTTACTCTGGTTTCTCAGTCGGTTTCCTAGTGCCGGTTTGAAGTGCCTGCCGTTTTCACTGTAAAACCGAGTTGGAGCTTGTACCTCCCCATATATATGTATGGAGTGGAGTTGGCAACTGAAAAGAAACTTTGTGTTCCCTTCAAGCTAGGTGAAGGACGGCTTTCACACACACTTATCTCTCAGAACTGAGCATGTGGAGAGACGTTCGTTCATCCAGCACAAAGGGAACGGGTTGCAGGAGAAACCCTTACTCTGGTTTCTCAGTCTGTTTCCTAGTGCCGGTTTGAAGTGCCTGCCGTTTTCACTGTAAAACCGAGTTGGAGCTTGTACCTCCCCATATATATGTAAGGAGTGGATTTGGCAACTGAAAAGAAACTTTGTGTTCCCTTCAAGCTAGGTGAAGGACGGATTTCACACACATTTATCTCTCAGAACTGAGCATGTGGAGAGACGTTCGTTCATCCAGCACAAAGGGAACGGGTTGCAGGAGAAACCCTTACTCTGGTATCTCAGTCGGTTTCCTAGAGCCGGTTGGAAGTGCCTGCCGTTTTCACTGTAAAACCGAGTTGGAGCTTGTACCTCCCCATATATATGTATGGAGTGGAGTTGGCAACTGAAAAGAAACTTTGTGTTCCCTTCAAGCTAGGTGAAGGACTGCTTTCACACACACTTATCTCTCAGAACTGAGCATGTGGAGAGACGTTCGTTCATCCAGCAGAAAGGGAACGGGTTGCAGGAGAAACCCTTACTCTGGTTTCTCAGTCTGTTTCCTAGTGCCGGTTTGAAGTGCCTGCCGTTTTCACTGTAAAATCGAGTTGGAGCGTGTACCTTCCCATATATATGTATGGAGTGGAGTTGGCAACTGAAAAGAAACTTTGTGTTCCCTTCAAGCTAGGTGAAGGACGGCTTTCACACACACTTATCTCTCAGAACTGAGCATGTGGAGAGACGTTCGTTCATCCAGCACAAAGGGAACGGGTTGCAGGAGAAACCCTTACTCTGGTTTCTCAGTCTGTTTCCTAGTGCCGGTGTGAAGTGCCTGCCGTTTTCACTGTAAAAGCGAGTTGGAGCTTGTACCTCCCCATATATATGTATGGAGTGGAGTTGGCAACTGAAAAGAAACTTTGTGTTCCCTTCAAGCTAGGTGAAGGACGGCTTTCACACACACTTATCTCTCAGAACTGAGCATGTGGAGAGACGTTCGTTCATCCAGCACAAAGGGAACGGGTTGCAGGAGAAACCCTTACTCTGGTTTCTCAGTCTGTTTCCTAGTGCCGGTTTGAAGTGCCTGCCGTTTTCACTGTAAAACCGAGTTGGAGCTTGTACCTCCCCATATGTATGTATGGAGTGGAGTTGGCAACTGACAAGAAACTTTGTGTTCCCTTCAAGCTCGGTGAAGGACGGCTTTCACACACACTTATCTCTCAGAACTGAGCATGTGGAGAGACGTTCGTTCATCCAGCACAAAGGGAACGGGTTGCAGGAGAAACCCTTACTCTGGTTTCTCAGTCTGTTTCCTAGTGCCGGTTTGAAGTGCCTGCCGTTTTCAATGTAAAACCGAGTTGGAGCTTGTACCTCCCCATATATATGTATGGAGTGGAGTTGGCAACTGACAAGAAACTTTGTGTTCCCTTCAAGCTAGGTGAAGGACGGCTTTCACACACACTTATCTCTCAGAACTGAGCATGTGGAGAGACGTTCGTTCATCCAGCACAAAGGGAACGGGTTGCAGGAGAAACCCTTACTCTGGTTTCTCAGTCTGTTTCCTAGTGCCGGTTTGAAGTGCCTGCCGTTTTCACTGTAAAACCGAGTTGGAGCTTGTACCTCCCCATATATATGTATGGAGTGGAGTTTGCAACTGACAAGAAACTTTGTGTTCCCTTCAAGCTAGGTGAAGGACGGCTTTCACACACACTTATCTCTCAGAACTGAGCATGTGGAGAGACGTTCGTTCATCCAGCACAAAGGTTACGGGTTGCAGGAGAAACTTTACTCTGGATTCTCAGTCGGTTTCCTAGTGCCGGTTTGAAGTGCCTGCCGTTTTCACTGTAAAACCGAGTTGGAGCTTGTACCTCCCCATATATATGTATGGAGTGGAGTTGGCAACTGAAAAGAAACTTTGTGTTCCCTTCAAGCTAGGTGAAGGACGGCTTTCACACACACTTATCTCTCAGAACTGAGCATGTGGAGAGACGTTCGTTCATCCAGCACAAAGGGAACGGGTTGCAGGAGAAACCCTTACTCTGGATTCTCAGTCGGTTTCCTAGTGCCGGTTTGAAGTACCTGCCGTTTTCACTGTAAAACCGAGTTGGAGCTTGTACCTCCCCATATATATGTATGGAGTGGAGTTGGCAACTGAAAAGAAACTTTGTGTTCCCTTCAAGCTAGGTGAAGGACGGCTTTCACACACACTTATCTCTCAGAACTGAGCATGTGGAGAGACGTTCGTTCATCCAGCAGAAAGGGAACGGGTTGCAGGAGAAACCCTTACTCTGGTTTCTCAGTCGGTTTCCTAGTGCCGGTGTGAAGTGCCTGCCGTTTTCACTGTAAAACCGAGTTGGAGCTTGTACCTCCCCATATATATGTATGGAGTGGAGTTGGCAACTGAAAAGAAACTTTGTGTTCCCTTCAAGCTAGGTGAAGGACGGCTTTCACACACACTTATCTCTCAGAACTGAGCATGTGGAGAGACGTTCGTTCATCCAGCACAATTGGAACGGGTGGCAGGAGAAACCCTTACTCTGGTTTCTCAGTCTGTTTCCTAGTGCCGGTTTGAAGTGCCTGCCGTTTTCACTGTAAAACCGAGTTGGAGCTTGTACCTCCTCATATATATGTATGGAGTGGAGTTGGGAACTGAAAAGAAACTTTGTGTTCCCTTCAAGCTAGGTGAAGGACGGCTTTCACACACACTTATCTCTCAGAACTGAGCATGTGGAGAGACGTTCGTTCATCCAGCACAAAGGGAACGGGTTGCAGGAGAAACCCTTACTCTGGTTTCTCAGTCGGTTTCCTAGTGCCGGTTTGAAGTGCCTGCCGTTTTCACTGTAAAACCGAGTTGGAGCTTGTACCTCCCCATATATATGTATGGAGTGGAGTTGGCAACTGAAAAGAAACTTTGTGTTCCCTTCAAGCTAGGTGAAGGACGGCTTTCACACACACATATCTCTCAGAACTGAGCATGTGGAGAGACGTTCGTTCATCCAGCACAAAGGGAACGGGTTGCAGGAGAAACCCTTACTCTGGTTTCTCAGTCGGTTTCCTAGTGCCGGTGTGAAGTGCCTGCCGTTTTCACTGTAAAACCGAGTTGGAGCTTGTACCTCCCCATATATATGTATGGAGTGGAGTTGGCAACTGAAAAGAAACTTTGTGTTCCCTTCAAGCTAGGTGAAGGACGGCTTTCACACACACATATCTCTCAGAACTGAGCATGTGGAGAGACGTTCGTTCATCCAGCAGAAAGGGAACGGGTTGCAGGAGAAACCCTTACTCTGGTTTCTCAGTCGGTTTCCTAGTGCCGGTGTGAAGTGCCTGCCGTTTTCACTGTAAAACCGAGTTGGAGCTTGTACCTCCCCATATATATGTATGGAGTGGAGTTGGCAACTGAAAAGAAACTTTGTGTTCCCTTCAAGCTAGGTGAAGGACGGCTTTCACACACACTTATCTCTCAGAACTGAGCATGTGGAGAGACGTTCGTTCATCCAGCACAAAGGGAACGGGTGGCAGGAGAAACCCTTACTCTGGTTTCTCAGTCTGTTTCCTAGTGCCGGTTTGAAGTGCCTGCCGTTTTCACTGTAAAACCGAGTTGGAGCTTGTACCTCCCCATATATATGTATGGAGTGGAGTTGGGAACTGAAAAGAAACTTTGTGTTCCCTTCAAGCTATGTGAAGGACGGCTTTCACACACACTTATCTCTCAGAACTGAGCATGTGGAGAGACGTTCGTTCATCCAGCACAAAGGGAACGGGTTGCTGGAGAAACCCTTACTCTGGTTTCTCAGTCGGTTTCCTAGTGCCGGTTTGAAGTGCCTGCCGTTTTCACTGTAAAACCGAGTTGGAGCTTGTACCTCCCCATATATATGTATGGAGTGGAGTTGGCAACTGAAAAGAAACTTTGTGTTCCCTTCAAGCTAGGTGAAGGACGGCTTTCACACACACTTATCTCTCAGAACTGAGCATGTGGAGAGACGTTCGTTCATCCAGCACAAAGGGAACGGGTTGCAGGAGAAACCCTTACTCTGGTTTCTCAGTCGGTTTCCTAGTGCCGGTGTGAAGTGCCTGCCGTTTTCACTGTAAAACCGAGTTGGAGCTTGTACCTCCCCATATATATGTATGGAGTGGAGTTGGCAACTGAAAAGAAACTTTGTGTTCCCTTCAAGCTAGGTGAAGGACGGCTTTCACACACACTTATCTCTCAGAACTGAGCATGTGGAGAGACGTTCGTTCATCCAGCACAAAGGGAACGGGTGGCAGGAGAAACCCTTACTGTGGTTTCTCAGTCTGTTTCCTAGTGCCGGTTTGAAGTGCCTGCCGTTTTCACTGTAAAACCGAGTTGGAGCTTGTACTTCCCCATATATATGTATGGAGTGGAGTTGGGAACTGAAAAGAAACTTTGTGTTCCCTTCAAGCTAGGTGAAGGACGGCTTTCACACACACTTATCTCTCAGAACTGAGCATGTGGAGAGACGTTCGTTCATCCAGCACAAAGGGAACGGGTTGCAGGAGAAACCCTTACTCTGGTTCCTCAGTCTGTTTCCTAGTGCCGGTTTGAAGTGCCTGCCGTTTTCACTGTAAAACCGAGTTGGAGCTTGTACCTCCCCATATATATGTATGGAGTGGAGTTGGCAACTGAAAAGAAACTTTGTGTTCCCTTCAAGCTAGGTGAAGGACGGCTTTCACACACACTTATCTCTCAGAACTGAGCATGTGGAGAGACGTTCGTTCATCCAGCACAAAGGGAACGGGTTGCAGGAGAAACCCTTACTCTGGTTTCTCAGTCTGTTTCCTAGTGCCGGTTTGAAGTGCCTGCCGTTTTCACTGTAAAACCGAGTTGGAGCTTGTACCTCCCCATATATATGTATGGAGTGGAGTTGGCAACTGAAAAGAAACTTTGTGTTCCCTTCAAGCTAGGTGAAGGACGGCTTTCACACACACTTATCTCTCAGAACTGAGCATGTGGAGAGACGTTCGTTCATCCAGCACAAAGGGAACGGGTTGCAGGAGAAACCCTTACTCTGGTTCCTCAGTCTGTTTCCTAGTGCCGGTTTGAAGTGCCTGCCGTTTTCACTGTAAAACCGAGTTGGAGCTTGTACCTCCCCATATATATGTATGGAGTGGAGTTGGCAACTGAAAAGAAACTTTGTGTTCCCTTCAAGCTAGGTGAAGGACGGCTTTCACACACACTTATCTCTCAGAACTGAGCATGTGGAGAGACGTTCGTTCATCCAGCACAAAGGGAACGGGTTGCAGGAGAAACCCTTACTCTGATTTCTCAGTCTGTTTCCTAGTGCCGGTTTGAAGTGCCTGCCGTTTTCACTGTAAAACCGAGTTGGAGCTTGTACCTCCCCATATATATGTATGGAGTGGAGTTGGCAACTGAAAAGAAACTTTGTGTTCCCTTCAAGCTAGGTGAAGGACGGCTTTCACACACACTTATCTCTCAGAACTGAGCATGTGGAGAGACGTTCGTTCATCCAGCACAAAGGAAACTGGTGGCAGGAGAAACCATTACTCTGGTTTCTCAGTCGGTTTCCTAGTGCCGGTTTGAAGTGCCTGCCGTTTTCACTGTAAAACCGAGTTGGAGCTTGTACCTCCCCATATATATGTATGGAGTGGAGTTGGCAACTGAAAAGAAACTTTGTGTTCCCTTCAAGCTAGGTGAAGGACGGCTTTCACACACACTTATCTCTCAGAACTGAGCATGTGGAGAGACGTTCGTTCATCCAGCACAAAGGGAACGGGTTGCAGGTGAAACCCTTACTCTGGTTTCTCAGTCGGTTTCCTAGTGCCGGTGTGAAGTGCCTGCCGTTTTCACTGTAAAACCGAGTTGGAGCTTGTACCTCCCCATATATATGTATGGAGTGGAGTTGGCAACTGAAAAGAAACTTTGTGTTCCCTTCAAGCTAGGTGAAGGACGGCTTTCACACACACTTATCTCTCAGAACTGAGCATGTGGAGAGACTTTCGTTCATCCAGCACAAAGGGAACGGGTGGCAGGTGAAACCCTTACTCTGGTTTCTCAGTCTGTTTCCTAGTGCCGGTTTGAAGTGCCTGCCGTTTTCACTGTAAAACCGAGTTGGAGCTTGTACCTCCCCATATATATGTATGGAGTGGAGTTGGCAACTGAAAAGAAACTTTGTGTTCCCTTCAAGCTAGGTGAAGGACGGCTTTCACACACACTTATCTCTCAGAACTGAGCATGTGGAGAGACGTTCGTTCATCCAGCACAAAGGGAACGGGTTGTAGGAGAAACCCTTACTCTGGTTTCTCAGTCTGTTTCCTAGTGCCGGTTTGAAGTGCCTGCCGTTTTCACTGTAAAACCGAGTTGGAGCTTGTACCTCCCCATATATATGTAAGGAGTGGATTTGGCAACTGAAAAGAAACTTTGTGTTCCCTTCAAGCTAGGTGAAGGACGGCTTTCACACACATTTATCTCTCAGAACTGAGCATGTGGAGAGACGTTCGTTCATCCAGCACTAAGGGAACGGGTTGCAGGAGAAACCCTTACTCTGGTTTCTCAGTCTGTTTCCTAGTGTCGGTTTGAAGTGCCTGCCGTTTTCACTGTAAAACCGAGTTGGAGCTTGTACCTCCCCATATATATGTATGGAGTGGAGTTGGCAACTGAAAAGAAACTTTGTGTTCCCTTCAAGCTAGGTGAAGGACGGCTTTCACACACACTTATCTCTCAGAACTGAGCATGTGGAGAGACGTTCGTTCATCCAGCACAAAGGGAACGGGTTGCAGGAGAAACCCTTACTCTGGATTCTCAGTCGGTTTCCTAGTGCCGGTTTGAAGTACCTGCCGTTTTCACTGTAAAACCGAGTTGGAGCTTGTACCTCCCCATATATATGTATGGAGTGGAGTTGGCAACTGAAAAGAAACTTTGTGTTCCCTTCAAGCTAGGTGAAGGACGGCTTTCACACACACTTATCTCTCAGAACTGAGCATGTGGAGAGACGTTCGTTCATCCAGCAGAAAGGGAACGGGTTGCAGGAGAAACCCTTACTCTGGTTTCTCAGTCGGTTTCCTAGTGCCGGTGTGAAGTGCCTGCCGTTTTCACTGTAAAACCGAGTTGGAGCTTGTACCTCCCCATATATATGTATGGAGTGGAGTTGGCAACTGAAAAGAAACTTTGTGTTCCCTTCAAGCTAGGTGAAGGACGGCTTTCACACACACTTATCTCTCAGAACTGAGCATGTGGAGAGACGTTCGTTCATCCAGCACAAAGGGAACGGGTTGCAGGAGAAACCCTTGCTCTGGTTTCTCAGTCGGTTTCCTAGAGCCGGTTGGAAGTGCCTGCCGTTTTCACTGTAAAACCGAGTTGGAGCTTGTACCTCCCCATATATATGTATGGAGTGGAGTTGGGAACTGAAAAGAAACTTTGTGTTCCCTTCAAGCTAGGTGAAGGACGGCTTTCACACACACTTATCTCTCAGAACTGAGCATGTGGAGAGACGTTCGTTCATCCAGCACAAAGGGAACGGGTTGCAGGAGAAACCCTTACTCTTGTTTCTCAGTCTGTTTCCTAGTGCCGGTTTGAAGTGCCTGCCGTTTTCACTGTAAAACCGAGTTGGAGCTTGTACCTCCCCATATATATGTATGGAGTGGAGTTGGCAACTGAAAAGAAACTTTGTGTTCCCTTCAAGCTAGGTGAAGGACGGCTTTCACACACACTTATCTCTCAGAACTGAGCATGTGGAGAGACGTTCGTTCATCCAGCACAAAGGGAACGGGTTGCAGGAGAAACCCTTGCTCTGGTTTCTCAGTCGGTTTCCTAGAGCCGGTTGGAAGTGCCTGCCGTTTTCACTGTAAAACCGAGTTGGAGCTTGTACCTCCCCATATATATGTATGGAGTGGAGTTGGGAACTGAAAAGAAACTTTGTGTTCCCTTCAAGCTAGGTGAAGGACGGCTTTCACACACACTTATCTCTCAGAACTGAGCATGTGGAGAGACGTTCGTTCATCCAGCACAAAGGGAACGGGTTGCAGGAGAAACCCTTACTCTTGTTTCTCAGTCTGTTTCCTAGTGCCGGTTTGAAGTGCCTGCCGTTTTCACTGTAAAACCGAGTTGGAGCTTGTACCTCCCCATATATATGTATGGAGTGGAGTTGGCAACTGAAAAGAAACTTTGTGTTCCCTTCAAGCTAGGTGAAGGACGGCTTTCACACACACTTATCTCTCAGAACTGAGCATGTGGAGAGACGTTCGTTCATCCAGCACAAAGGGAACGGGTTGCAGGAGAAACCCTTACTCTGGTTTCTCAGTCTGTTTCCTAGTGCCGGTTTGAAGTGCCTGCCGTTTTCACTGTAAAGCCGAGTTGGAGCTTGTACCTCCCCATATATATGTATGGAGTGGAGTTGGCAAGTGAAAAGAAACTTTGTGTTCCCTTCAAGCTAGGTGAAGGACGGCTTTCACACACACTTATCTCTCATAACTGAGCATGTGGAGAGACGTTCGTTCATCCAGCAGAAAGGGAACGGGTTGCAGGAGAAACCCTTACTCTGGTTTCTCAGTCTGTTTCCTAGTGCCGGTTTGAAGTGCCTGCCGTTTTCACTGTAAAACCGAGTTGGAGCTTGTACCTCCCCATATATATGTATGGAGTGGAGTTGGGAACTGAAAAGAAACTTTGTGTTCCCTTCAAGCTAGGTGAAGGACGGCTTTCACACACACTTATCTCTCAGAACTGAGCATGTGGAGAGACGTTCGTTCATCCAGCACAAAGGGAACGGGTTGCAGGAGAAACCCTTACTCTGGTTTCTCAGTCGGTTTCCTAGTGCCGGTTTGAAGTGCCTGCCGTTTTCACTGTAAAACCGAGTTGGAGCTTGTACCTCCCCATATATATGTATGGAGTGGAGTTGGCAACTGAAAAGAAACTTTGTGTTCCCTTCAAGCTAGGTGAAGGACGGCTTTCACACACACTTATCTCTCAGAACTGAGCATGTGGAGAGACGTTCGTTCATCCAGCACAAAGGGAACGGGTTGCAGGCGAAACCCTTACTCTGGTTTCTCAGTCTGTTTCCTAGTGCCGGTTTGAAGTGCCTGCCGTTTTCACTGTAAAAACGAGTTGGAGCTTGTACCTCCCCATATATATGTATGGAGTGGAGTTGGCAACTGAAAAGAAACTTTGTGTTCCCTTCAAGCTAGGTGAAGGACGGCTTTCACACACACTTATCTCTCAGAACTGAGCATGTGGAGAGACGTTCGTTCATCCAGCAGAAAGGGAACGGGTTGCAGGAGAAACCCTTACTCTGGTTTCTCAGTCTGTTTCCTAGTGCCGGTTTGAAGTACCTGCCGTTTTCACTGTAAAACCGAGTTGGAGCTTGTACCTCCCCATATATATGTATGGAGTGGAGTTGGCAACTGAAAAGAAACTTTGTGTTCCCTTCAAGCTAGGTGAAGGACGGCTTTCACACACACTTATCTCTCAGAACTGAGCATGTGGAGAGACGTTCGTTCATCCAGCACAAAGGGAACGGGTTGCAGGCGAAACCCTTATTCTGGTTTTTCAGTCTGTTTCCTAGTGCCGGTTTGAAGTGCCTGCCGTTTTCACTGTAAAACCGAGTTGGAGCTTGTACCTCCCCATATATATGTATGGAGTGGAGTTGGCAACTGAAAAGAAACTTTGTGTTCCCTTCAAGCTAGGTGAAGGACGGCTTTCACACACACTTATCTCTCAGAACTGAGCATGTGGAGAGACGTTCGTTCATCCAGCACAAAGGGAACGGGTTGCAGGAGAAACCCTTACTCTGGTTTCTCAGTCTGTTTCCTAGTGCCGTTTTGAAGTGCCTGCCGTTTTCACTGTAAAACCGAGTTGGAGCTTGTACCTCCCCATATATATGTATGGAGTGGAGTTGGCAACTGAAAAGAAACTTTGTGTTCCCTTCAAGCTAGGTGAAGGACGGCTTTCACACACACTTATCTCTCAGAACTGAGCATGTGGAGAGACGTTCTTTCATCCAGCACAAAGGGAACGGGTTGCAGGTGAAACCCTTACTCTGGAGTCTCAGTCGGTTTCCTAGTGCCGGTTAGAAGTGCCTGCCGTTTTCACTGTAAAACCGAGTTGGAGCTTGTACCTCCCCATATATATGTATGGAGTGGAGTTGGCAACTGAAAAGAAACTTTGTGTTCCCTTCAAGCTAGGTGAAGGACGGCTTTCACACACACTTATCTCTCAGAACTGAGCATGTGGAGAGACGTTCGTTCATCCAGCACAAAGGGAACGGGTTGCAGGGAAACCCTTACCCTGGTTTCTCAGTCTGTTTCCTAGTGCCGGTTTGAAGTGCCTGCCGTTTTCACTGTAAAACCGAGTTGGAGCTTGTACCTCCCCATATATATGTATGGAGTGGAGTTGGCAACTGAAAAGAAACTTTGTGTTCCCTTCAAGCTAGGTGAAGGACGGCTTTCACACACACTTATCTCTCAGAACTGAGCATGTGGAGAGACGTTCGTTCATCCAGCACAAAGGGAACGGGTTGCAGGAGAAACCCTTACTCTGGTTTCTCAGTCTGTTTTCTAGTGCCGGTTTGAAGTGCCTGCCGTTTTCACTGTAAAACCGAGATGGAGCTTGTACATCCCCATATATATGTATGGAGTGGAGTTTGCAACTGACAAGAAACTTTGTGTTCCCTTCAAGCTAGGTGAAGGACGGCTTTCACACACACTTATCTCTCAGAACTGAGCATGTGGAGAGACGTTCGTTCATCCAGCACAAAGGTTACGGGTTGCAGGAGAAACTTTACTCTGGATTCTCAGTCGGTTTCCTAGTGCCGGTTTGAAGTGCCTGCCGTTTTCACTGTAAAACCGAGTTGGAGCTTGTACCTCCCCATATATATGTATGGAGTGGAGTTGGCAACTGAAAAGAAACTTTGTGTTGCCTTCAAGCTAGGTGAAGGACGGCTTTCACACACACTTATCTCTCAGAACTGAGCATGTGGAGATACGTTCGTTCATCCAGCACAAAGGGAACGGGTTGCAGGAGAAACCCTTACTCTGGATTCTCAGTCGGTTTCCTAGTGCCGGTTTGAAGTACCTGCCGTTTTCACTGTAAAACCGAGTTGGAGCTTGTACCTCCCCATATATATGTATGGAGTGGAGTTGGCAACTGAAAAGAAACTTTGTGTTCCCTTCAAGCTAGGTGAAGGACGGCTTTCACACACACTTATCTCTCAGAACTGAGCATGTGGAGAGACGTTCGTTCATCCAGCAGAAAGGGAACGGGTTGCAGGAGAAACCCTTACTCTGGTTTCTCAGTCGGTTTCCTAGTGCCGGTGTGAAGTGCCTGCCGTTTTCACTGTAAAACCGAGTTGGAGCTTGTACCTCCCCATATATATGTATGGAGTGGAGTTGGCAACTGAAAAGAAACTTTGTGTTCCCTTCAATCTAGGTGAAGTACGGCTTTCACACACACTTATCTCTCAGAAGTGAGCATGTGGAGAGACGTTCGTTCATCCAGCACAAAGGGAACGGGTGGCAGGAGAAACCCTTACTCTGGTTTCTCAGTCTGTTTCCTAGTGCCGGTTTGAAGTGCCTGCCGTTTTCACTGTAAAACCGAGTTGGAGCTTGTACCTCCCCATATATATGTATGGAGTGGAGTTGGGAACTGAAAAGAAACTTTGTGTTCCCTTCAAGCTAGGTGAAGGACGGCTTTCACACACACTTATCTCTCAGAACTGAGCATGTGGAGAGACGTTCGTTCATCCAGCACAAAGGGAACGGGTTGCAGGAGAAACCCTTACTCTGGTTTCTCAGTCTGTTTCCTAGTGCCGGTTTGAAGTGCCTGCCGTTTTCACTGTAAAACCGAGTTGGAGCTTGTACCTCCCCATATATATGTACGGAGTGGAGTTGGCAACTGAAAAGAAACTTTGTGTTCCCTTCAAGCTAGGTGAAGGACGGCTTTCACACACACTTATCTCTCAGAACTGAGCATGTGGAGAGACGTTCGTTCATCCAGCACAAAGGGAACGGGTGGCAGGAGAAACCCTTACTCTGGTTTCTCAGTCTGTTTCCTAGTGCCGGTTTGAAGTGCCTGCCGTTTTCACTGTAAAACCGAGTTGGAGCTTGTACCTCCCCATATATATGTATGGAGTGGAGTTGGCAACTGAAAAGAAACTTTGTGTTCCCTTCAAGCTAGGTGAAGGACGGCTTTCACACACACTTATCTCTCAGAACTGAGCATGTGGAGAGACGTTCGTTCATCCAGCACAAAGGGAACGGGTTGCAGGAGAAACCCTTACTCTGGTTTCTCAGTCGGTTTCCTAGTGCCGGTGTGAAGTGCCTGCCGTTTTCACTGTAAAACCGAGTTGGAGCTTGTACCTCCCCATATATATGTATGGAGTGGAGTTGGCAACTGAAAAGAAACTTTGTGTTCCCTTCAAGCTAGGTGAAGGACGGCTTTCACACACACTTATCTCTCAGAACTGAGCATGTGGAGAGACGTTCGTTCATCCAGCACAAAGGGAACGGGTTGCAGGCGAAACCCTTACTCTGGTTTCTCAGTCTGTTTCCTAGTGCCGGTTTGAAGTGCCTGCCGTTTTCACTGTAAAAACGAGTTGGAGCTTGTACCTCCCCATATATATGTATGGAGTGGAGTTGGCAACTGAAAAGAAACTTTGTGTTCCCTTCAAGCTAGGTGAAGGACGGCTTTCACACACACTTATCTCTCAGAACTGAGCATGTGGAGAGACGTTCGTTCATCCAGCAGAAAGGGAACGGGTTGCAGGAGAAACCCTTACTCTGGTTTCTCAGTCTGTTTCCTAGTGCCGGTTTGAAGTGCCTGCCGTTTTCACTGTAAAACCGAGTTGGAGCTTGTACCTCCCCATATATATGTATGGAGTGGAGTTGGCAACTGAAAAGAAACTTTGTGTTCCCTTCAAGCTAGGTGAAGGACGGCTTTCACACACACTTATCTCTCAGAACTGAGCATGTGGAGAGACGTTCGTTCATCCAGCACAAAGGGAACGGGTTGCAGGAGAAACCCTTACTCTGGTTTCTCAGTCGGTTTCCTAGTGCCGGTGTGAAGTGCCTGCCGTTTTCACTGTAAAACCGAGTTGGAGCTTGTACCTCCCCATATATATGTATGGAGTGGAGTTGGCAACTGAAAAGAAACTTTGTGTTCCCTTCAAGCTAGGTGAAGGACGGCTTTCACACACACTTATCTCTCAGAACTGAGCATGTGGAGAGACGTTCGTTCATCCAGCACAAAGGGAACGGTTTGCAGGAGAAACCCTTACTCTGGTTCCTCAGTCTGTTTCCTAGTGCCGGTTTGAAGTGCCTGCCGTTTTCACTGTAAAACCGAGTTGGAGCTTGTACCTCCCCATATATATGTATGGAGTGGAGTTGGCAACTGAAAAGAAACTTTGTGTTCCCTTCAAGCTAGGTGAAGGACGGCTTTCACACACACTTATCTCTCAGAACTGAGCATGTGGAGAGACGTTCGTTCATCCAGCACAAAGGGAACGGGTTGCAGGAGAAACCCTTACTCTGGTTTCTCAGTCTGTTTCCTAGTGCCGGTTTGAAGTGCCTGCCGTTTTCACTGTAAAACCGAGTTGGAGCTTGTACCTCCCCATATATATGTATGGAGTGGAGTTGGCAACTGAAAAGAAACTTTGTGTTCCCTTCAAGCTAGGTGAAGGACGGCTTTCACACACACTTATCTCTCAGAACTGAGCATGTGGAGAGACGTTCGTTCATCCAGCACAAAGGGAACGGGTTGCAGGAGAAACCCTTACTCTGGTTTCTCAGTCGGTTTCCTAGTGCCGGTTTGAAGTGCCTGCCGTTTTCACTGTAAAACCGAGTTGGAGCTTGAACCTCCCCATATATATGTATGGAGTGGAGTTGGCAACTGAAAAGAAACTTTGTGTTCCCTTCAAGCTAGGTGAAGGACGGCTTTCACACACACTTATCTCTCAGAACTGAGCATGTGGAGAGACGTTCGTTCATCCAGCACAAAGGGAACGGGTTGCAGGAGAAACCCTTACTCTGGTTTCTCAGTCTGTTTCCTAGTGCCGGTTTGAAGTGCCTGCCGTTTTCACTGTAAAACCGAGTTGGAGCTTGTACCTCCCCATATATATGTATGGAGTGGAGTTGGCAACTGAAAAGAAACTTTGTGTTCCCTTCAAGCTAGGTGAAGGACGGCTTTCACACACACTTATCTCTCAGAACTGAGCATGTGGAGAGACGTTCGTTCATCCAGCACAAAGGGAACGGGTTGCAGGAGAAACCCTTACTCTGGTTTCTCAGTCTGTTTCCTAGTGCCGGTTTGAAGTGCCTGCCGTTTTCACTGTAAAACCGAGTTGGAGCTTGTACCTCCCCATATATATGTATGGAGTGGAGTTGGCAACTGAAAAGAAACTTTGTGTTCCCTTCAAGCTAGGTGAAGGACGGCTTTCACACACACTTATCTCTCAGAACTGAGCATGTGGAGAGACGTTCGTTCATCCAGCACAAAGGAAACTGGTGGCAGGAGAAACCATTACTCTGGTTTCTCAGTCGGTTTCCTAGTGCCGGTTTGAAGTGCCTACCGTTTTCACTGTAAAACCGAGTTGGAGCTTGTACCTCCCCATATATATGTATGGAGTGGAGTTGGCAACTGAAAAGAAACTTTGTGTTCCCTTCAAGCTAGGTGAAGGACGGCTTTCACACACACTTATCTCTCAGAACTGAGCATGTGGAGAGACGTTCGTTCATCCAGCACAAAGGGAACGGGTTGCAGGAGAAACCCTTACTCTGGTTTCTCAGTCTGTTTCCTAGTGCCGGTTTGAAGTGCCTGCCGTTTTCACTGTAAAACCGAGTTGGAGCTTGTACCTCCCCATATATATGTATGGAGTGGAGTTGGCAACTGAAAAGAAACTTTGTGTTCCCTTCAAGCTAGGTGAAGGACGGCTTTCACACACACTTATCTCTCAGAACTGAGCATGTGGAGAGACGTTCGTTCATCCAGCACAAAGGGAACGGGTTGCAGGCGAAACCCTTACTCTGGTTTCTCAGTCTGTTTCCTAGTGCCGGTTTGAAGTGCCTGCCGTTTTCACTGTAAAAACGAGTTGGAGCTTGTACCTCCCCATATATATGTATGGAGTGGAGTTGGCAACTGAAAAGAAACTTTGTGTTCCCTTCAAGCTAGGTGAAGGACGGCTTTCACACACACTTATCTCTCAGAACTGAGCATGTGGAGAGACGTTCGTTCATCCAGCAGAAAGGGAACGGGTTGCAGGAGAAACCCTTACTCTGGTTTCTCAGTCTGTTTCCTAGTGCCGGTTTGAAGTGCCTGCCGTTTTCACTGTAAAACCGAGTTGGAGCTTGTACCTCCCCATATATATGTATGGAGTGGAGTTGGCAACTGAAAAGAAACTTTGTGTTCCCTTCAAGCTAGGTGAAGGACGGCTTTCACACACACTTATCTCTCAGAACTGAGCATGTGGAGAGACGTTCGTTCATCCAGCACAAAGGGAACGGGTTGCAGGAGAAACCCTTACTCTGGTTTCTCAGTCGGTTTCCTAGTGCCGGTGTGAAGTGCCTGCCGTTTTCACTGTAAAACCGAGTTGGAGCTTGTACCTCCCCATATATATGTATGGAGTGGAGTTGGCAACTGAAAAGAAACTTTGTGTTCCCTTCAAGCTAGGTGAAGGACGGCTTTCACACACACTTATCTCTCAGAACTGAGCATGTGGAGAGACGTTCGTTCATCCAGCACAAAGGGAACGGGTTGCAGGAGAAACCCTTACTCTGGTTCCTCAGTCTGTTTCCTAGTGCCGGTTTGAAGTGCCTGCCGTTTTCACTGTAAAACCGAGTTGGAGCTTGTACCTCCCCATATATATGTATGGAGTGGAGTTGGCAACTGAAAAGAAACTTTGTGTTCCCTTCAAGCTAGGTGAAGGACGGCTTTCACACACACTTATCTCTCAGAACTGAGCATGTGGAGAGACGTTCGTTCATCCAGCACAAAGGGAACGGGTTGCAGGAGAAACCCTTACTCTGGTTTCTCAGTCTGTTTCCTAGTGCCGGTTTGAAGTGCCTGCCGTTTTCACTGTAAAACCGAGTTGGAGCTTGTACCTCCCCATATATATGTATGGAGTGGAGTTGGCAACTGAAAAGAAACTTTGTGTTCCCTTCAAGCTAGGTGAAGGACGGCTTTCACACACACTTATCTCTCAGAACTGAGCATGTGGAGAGACGTTCGTTCATCCAGCACAAAGGGAACGGGTTGCAGGAGAAACCCTTACTCTGGTTTCTCAGTCGGTTTCCTAGTGCCGGTTTGAAGTGCCTGCTGTTTTCACTGTAAAACCGAGTTGGAGCTTGTACCTCCCCATATATATGTATGGAGTGGAGTTGGCAACTGAAAAGAAACTTTGTGTTCCCTTCAAGCTAGGTGAAGGACGGCTTTCACACACACTTATCTCTCAGAACTGAGCATGTGGAGAGACGTTCGTTCATCCAGCACAAAGGGAACGGGTTGCAGGAGAAACCCTTACTCTGGTTTCTCAGTCTGTTTCCTAGTGCCGGTTTGAAGTGCCTGCCGTTTTCACTGTAAAACCGAGTTGGAGCTTGTACCTCCCCATATATATGTATGGAGTGGAGTTGGCAACTGAAAAGAAACTTTGTGTTCCCTTCAAGCTAGGTGAAGGACGGCTTTCACACACACTTATCTCTCAGAACTGAGCATGTGGAGAGACGTTCGTTCATCCAGCACAAAGGGAACGGGTTGCAGGAGAAACCCTTACTCTGGTTTCTCAGTCTGTTTCCTAGTGCCGGTTTGAAGTGCCTGCCGTTTTCACTGTAAAACCGAGTTGGAGCTTGTACCTCCCCATATATATGTATGGAGTGGAGTTGGCAACTGAAAAGAAACTTTGTGTTCCCTTCAAGCTAGGTGAAGGACGGCTTTCACACACACTTATCTCTCAGAACTGAGCATGTGGAGAGACGTTCGTTCATCCAGCACAAAGGAAACTGGTGGCAGGAGAAACCATTACTCTGGTTTCTCAGTCGGTTTCCTAGTGCCGGTTTGAAGTGCCTACCGTTTTCACTGTAAAACCGAGTTGGAGCTTGTACCTCCCCATATATATGTATGGAGTGGAGTTGGCAACTGAAAAGAAACTTTGTGTTCCCTTCAAGCTAGGTGAAGGACGGCTTTCACACACACTTATCTCTCAGAACTGAGCATGTGGAGAGACGTTCGTTCATCCAGCACAAAGGGAACGGGTTGCAGGTGAAACCCTTACTCTGGTTTCTCAGTCGGTTTCCTAGTGCCGGTGGGAAGTGCCTGCCGTTTTCACTGTAAAACCGAGTTGGAGCTTGTACCTCCCCATATATATGTATGGAGTGGAGTTGGCAACTGAAAAGAAACTTTGTGTTCCCTTCAAGCTAGGTGAAGGACGGCTTTCACACACACTTATCTCTCAGAACTGAGCATGTGGAGAGACGTTCGTTCATCCAGCACAATTGGAACGGGTGGCAGGAGAAACCCTTACTCTGGTTTCTCAGTCTGTTTCCTAGTGCCGGTTTGAAGTGCCTGCCGTTTTCACTGTAAAACCGAGTTGGAGCTTGTACCTCCCCATATATATGTATGGAGTGGAGTTGGCAACTGAAAAGAAACTTTGTGTTCCCTTCAAGCTAGGTGAAGGACGGCTTTCACACACACTTATCTCTCAGAACTGAGCATGTGGAGAGACGTTCGTTCATCCAGCACAAAGGGAACGGGTTGCAGGAGAAACCCTTACTCTGGTTTCTCAGTCGGTTTCCTAGTGCCGGTTTGAAGTGCCTGCCGTTTTCACTGTAAAACCGAGTTGGAGCTTGTACCTCCCCATATATATGTATGGAGTGGAGTTGGCAACTGAAAAGAAACTTTGTGTTCCCTTCAAGCTAGGTGAAGTACGGCTTTCACACACACATATCTCTCAGAACTGAGCATGTGGAGAGACGTTCGTTCATCCAGCAGAAAGGGAACGGGTTGCAGGAGAAACCCTTACTCTGGTTTCTCAGTCGGTTTCCTAGAGCCGGTTGGAAGTGCCTGCCGTTTTCACTGTAAAACCGAGTTGGAGCTTGTACCTCCCCATATATATGTATGGAGTGGAGTTGGGAACTGAAAAGAAACTTTGTGTTCCCTTCAAGCTAGGTGAAGGACTGCTTTCACACACACTTATCTCTCAGAACTGAGCATGTGGAGAGACGTTCGTTCATCCAGCAGAAAGGGAACGGGTTGCAGGAGAAACCCTTACTCTGGTTTCTCAGTCTGTTTCCTAGTGCCGGTTTGAAGTGCCTGCCGTTTTCACTGTAAAATCGAGTTGGAGCTTGTACCTTCCCATATATATGTATGGAGTGGAGTTGGCAACTGAAAAGAAACTTTGTGTTCCCTTCAAGCTAGGTGAAGGACGGCTTTCACACACACTTATCTCTCAGATCTGAGCATGTGGAGAGACGTTCGTTCATCCAGCACAAAGGGAACGGGTTGCAGGAGAAACCCTTACTCTGGTTTCTCAGTCTGTTTCCTAGTGCCGGTGTGAAGTGCCTGCCGTTTTCACTGTAAAAGCGAGTTGGAGCTTGTACCTCCCCATATATATGTATGGGGTGGAGTTGGCAACTGAAAAGAAACTTTGTGTTCCCTTCAAGCTAGGTGAAGGACGGCTTTCACACACACTTATCTCTCAGAACTGAGCATGTGGAGAGACGTTCGTTCATCCAGCACAAAGGGAACGGGTTGCAGGAGAAACCCTTACTCTGGTTTCTCAGTCTGTTTCCTAGTGCCGGTTTGAAGTGCCTGCCGTTTTCACTGTAAAACCGAGTTGGAGCTTGTACCTCCCCATATGTATGTATGGAGTGGAGTTGGCAACTGACAAGAAACTTTGTGTTCCCTTCAAGCTCGGTGAAGGACGGCTTTCACACACACTTATCTCTCAGAACTGAGCATGTGGAGAGACGTTCGTTCATCCAGCACAAAGGGAACGGGTTGCAGGAGAAACCCTTACTCTGGTTTCTCAGTCTGTTTCCTAGTGCCGGTTTGAAGTGCCTGCCGTTTTCAATGTAAAACCGAGTTGGAGCTTGTACCTCCCCATATATATGTATGGAGTGGAGTTGGCAACTGACAAGAAACTTTGTGTTCCCTTCAAGCTAGGTGAAGGACGGCTTTCACACACACTTATCTCTCAGAACTGAGCATGTGGAGAGACGTTCGTTCATCCAGCACAAAGGGAACGGGTTGCAGGAGAAACCCTTACTCTGGTTTCTCAGTCTGTTTCCTAGTGCCGGTTTGAAGTGCCTGCCGTTTTCACTGTAAAACCGAGTTGGAGCTTGTACCTCCCCATATATATATATGGAGTGGAGTTGGCAACTGACAAGAAACTTTGTGTTCCCTTCAAGCTAGGTGAAGGACGGCTTTCACACACACTTATCTCTCAGAACTGAGCATGTGGAGAGACGTTCGTTCATCCAGCACAAAGGGAACGGGTTGCAGGAGAAACTTTACTCTGGATTCTCAGTCGGTTTCCTAGTGCCGGTTTGAAGTGCCTGCCGTTTTCACTGTAAAACCGAGTTGGAGCTTGTACCTCCCCATATATATGTATGGAGTGGAGTTGGCAACTGAAAAGAAACTTTGTGTTCCCTTCAAGCTAGGTGAAGGACGGCTTTCACACACACTTATCTCTCAGAACTGAGCATGTGGAGAGACGTTCGTTCATCCAGCACAAAGGGAACGGGTTGCAGGAGAAACCCTTACTCTGGATTCTCAGTCGGTTTCCTAGTGCCGGTTTGAAGTACCTGCCGTTTTCACTGTAAAACCGAGTTGGAGCTTGTACCTCCCCATATATATGTATGGAGTGGAGTTGGCAACTGAAAAGAAACTTTGTGTTCCCTTCAAGCTAGGTGAAGGACGGCTTTCACACACACTTATCTCTCAGAACTGAGCATGTGGAGAGACGTTCGTTCATCCAGCAGAAAGGGAACGGGTTGCAGGGGAAACCCTTACTCTGGTTTCTCAGTCGGTTTCCTAGTGCCGGTTTGAAGTGCCTGCCGTTTTCACTGTAAAACCGAGTTGGAGCTTGTACCTCCCCATATATATGTATGGAGTGGAGTTGGCAACTGAAAAGAAACTTTGTGTTCCCTTCAAGCTAGGTGAAGGACGGCTTTCACACACACTTATCTCTCAGAACTGAGCATGTGGAGAGACGTTCGTTCATCCAGCACAATTGGAACGGGTGGCAGGAGAAACCCTTACTCTGGTTTCTCAGTCTGTTTCCAAGTGCCGGTTTGAAGTGCCTGCCGTTTTCACTGTAAAACCGAGTTGGAGCTTGTACCTCCTCATATATATGTATGGAGTGGAGTTGGGAACTGAAAAGAAACTTTGTGTTCCCTTCAAGCTAGGTGAAGGACGGCTTTCACACACACTTATCTCTCAGAACTGAGCATGTGGAGAGACGTTCGTTCATCCAGCACAAAGGGAACGGGTTGCAGGAGAAACCCTTACTCTGGTTTCTCAGTCGGTTTCCTAGTGCCGGTTTGAAGTGCCTGCCGTTTTCACTGTAAAACCGAGTTGGAGCTTGTACCTCCCCATATATATGTATGGAGTGGAGTTGGCAACTGAAAAGAAACTTTGTGTTCCCTTCAAGCTAGGTGAAGGACGGCTTTCACACACACATATCTCTCAGAACTGAGCATGTGGAGAGACGTTCGTTCATCCAGCAGAAAGGGAACGGGTTGCAGGAGAAACCCTTACTCTGGTTTCTCAGTCTGTTTCCTAGTGCCGGTTTGAAGTGCCTGCCGTTTTCACTGTAAAACCGAGTTGGAGCTTGTACCTCCCCATATATATGTATGGAGTGGAGTTGGCAACTGAAAAGAAACTTTGTGTTCCCTTCAAGCTAGGTGAAGGACGGCTTTCACACACACTTATCTCTCAGAACTGAGCATGTGGAGAGACGTTCGTTCATCCAGCACAAAGGGAACGGGTTGCAGGCGAAACCCTTACTCTGGTTTCTCAGTCTGTTTCCTAGTGCCGGTTTGAAGTGCCTGCCGTTTTCACTGTAAAACCGAGTTGGAGCTTGTACCTCCCCATATATATGTATGGAGTGGAGTTGGCAACTGAAAAGAAACTTTGTGTTCCCTTCAAGCTAGGTGAAGGACGGCTTTCACACACACTTATCTCTCAGAACTGAGCATGTGGAGAGACTTTCGTTCATCCAGCACAAAGGGAACGGGTTGCAGGAGAAACCCTTACTCTGGTTTCTCAGTCGGTTTCCTAGTGCCGGTGTGAAGTGCCTGCCGTTTTCACTGTAAAACCGAGTTGGAGCTTGTACCTCCCCATATATATGTATGGAGTGGAGTTGGCAACTGAAAAGAAACTTTGTGTTCCCTTCAAGCTAGGTGAAGGACGGCTTTCACACACACTTATCTCTCAGAACTGAGCATGTGGAGAGACGTTCGTTCATCCAGCACAAAGGGAACGGGTGGCAGGAGAAACCCTTACTCTGGTTTCTCAGTCTGTTTCCTAGTGCCGGTTTGAAGTGCCTGCCGTTTTCACTGTAAAACCGAGTTGGAGCTTGTACCTCCCCATATATATGTATGGAGTGGAGTTGGGAACTGAAAAGAAACTTTGTGTTCCCTTCAAGCTAGGTGAAGGACGGCTTTCACACACACTTATCTCTCAGAACTGAGCATGTGGAGAGACGTTCGTTCATCCAGCACAAAGGGAACGGGTTGCAGGAGAAACCCTTACTCTGGTTTCTCAGTCGGTTTCCTAGTGCCGGTTTGAAGTGCCTGCCGTTTTCACTGTAAAACCGAGTTGGAGCTTGTACCTCCCCATATATATGTATGGAGTGGAGTTGGCAACTGAAAAGAAACTTTGTGTTCCCTTCAAGCTAGGTGAATGACGGCTTTCACACACACTTATCTCTCAGAACTGAGCATGTGGAGAGACGTTCGTTCATCCAGCACAAAGGGAACGGGTTGCAGGAGAAACCCTTACTCTGGTTTCTCAGTCGGTTTCCTAGTGCCGGTTTGAAGTGCCTGCCGTTTTCACTGTAAAACCGAGTTGGAGCTTGTACCTCCCCATATATATGTATGGAGTGGAGTTGGCAACTGAAAAGAAACTTTGTGTTCCCTTCAAGCTAGGTGAAGGACGGCTTTCACACACACTTATCTCTCAGAACTGAGCATGTGGAGAGACGTTCGTTCATCCAGCACAAAGGGAACGGGTTGCAGGAGAAACCCTTACTCTGGTTTCTCAGTCGGTTTCCTAGTGCCGGTGTGAAGTGCCTGCCGTTTTCACTGTCAAACCGAGTTGGAGCTTGTACCTCCCCATATATATGTATGGAGTGGAGTTGGCAACTGAAAAGAAACTTTGTGTTCCCTTCAAGCTAGGTGAAGGACGGCTTTCACACACACTTATCTCTCAGAACTGAGCATGTGGAGAGACGTTCGTTCATCCAGCACAAAGGGAACGGGTGGCAGGAGAAACCCTTACTCTGGTTTCTCAGTCTGTTTCCTAGTGCCGGTTTGAAGTGCCTGCCGTTTTCACTGTAAAACCGAGTTGGAGCTTGTACCTCCCCATATATATGTATGGAGTGGAGTTGGGAACTGAAAAGAAACTTTGTGTTCCCTTCAAGCTAGGTGAAGGACGGCTTTCACACACACTTATCTCTCAGAACTGAGCATGTGGAGAGACGTTCGTTCATCCAGCACAAAGGGAACGGGTTGCAGGAGAAACCCTTACTCTGGTTTCTCAGTCTGTTTCCTAGTGCCGGTTTGAAGTGCCTGCCGTTTTCACTGTAAAACCGAGTTGGAGCTTGTACCTCCCCATATATATGTATGGAGTGGAGTTGGCAACTGAAAAGAAACTTTGTGTTCCCTTCAAGCTAGGTGAAGGACGGCTTTCACACACACTTATCTCTCAGAACTGAGCATGTGGAGAGACGTTCGTTCATCCAGCACAAAGGGAACGGGTTGCAGGAGAAACCCTTACTCTGGTTTCTCAGTCGGTTTCCTAGTGCCGGTTTGAAGTGCCTGCTGTTTTCACTGTAAAACCGAGTTGGAGCTTGTACCTCCCCATATATATGTATGGAGTGGAGTTGGCAACTGAAAAGAAACTTTGTGTTCCCTTCAAGCTAGGTGAAGGACGGCTTTCACACACACTTATCTCTCAGAACTGAGCATGTGGAGAGACGTTCGTTCATCCAGCACAAAGGGAACGGGTTGCAGGCGAAACCCTTACTCTGGTTTCTCAGTCTGTTTCCTAGTGCCGGTTTGAAGTGCCTGCCGTTTTCACTGTAAAACCGAGTTGGAGCTTGTACCTCCCCATATATATGTATGGAGTGGAGTTGGCAACTGAAAAGAAACTTTGTGTTCCCTTCAAGCTAGGTGAAGGACGGCTTTCACACACACTTATCTCTCAGAACTGAGCATGTGGAGAGACTTTCGTTCATCCAGCACAAAGGGAACGGGTTGCAGGAGAAACCCTTACTCTGGTTTCTCAGTCGGTTTCCTAGTGCCGGTGTGAAGTGCCTGCCGTTTTCACTGTAAAACCGAGTTGGAGCTTGTACCTCCCCATATATATGTATGGAGTGGAGTTGGCAACTGAAAAGAAACTTTGTGTTCCCTTCAAGCTAGGTGAAGGACGGCTTTCACACACACTTATCTCTCAGAACTGAGCATGTGGAGAGACGTTCGTTCATCCAGCACAAAGGGAACGGGTGGCAGGAGAAACCCTTACTCTGGTTTCTCAGTCTGTTTCCTAGTGCCGGTTTGAAGTGCCTGCCGTTTTCACTGTAAAACCGAGTTGGAGCTTGTACCTCCCCATATATATGTATGGAGTGGAGTTGGCAACTGAAAAGAAACTTTGTGTTCCCTTCAAGCTAGGTGAAGGACGGCTTTCACACACACTTATCTCTCAGAACTGAGCATGTGGAGAGACGTTCGTTCATCCAGCACAAAGGGAACGGGTTGCAGGAGAAACCCTTACTCTGGTTTCTCAGTCGGTTTCCTAGTGCCGGTTTGAAGTGCCTGCCGTTTTCACTGTAAAACCGAGTTGGAGCTTGTACCTCCCCATATATATGTATGGAGTGGAGTTGGCAACTGAAAAGAAACTTTGTGTTCCCTTCAAGCTAGGTGAAGGACGGCTTTCACACACACTTATCTCTCAGAACTGAGCATGTGGAGAGACGTTCGTTCATCCAGCACAAAGGGAACGGGTTGCAGGAGAAACCCTTACTCTGGTTTCTCAGTCGGTTTCCTAGTGCCGGTTTGAAGTGCCTGCCGTTTTCACTGTAAAACCGAGTTGGAGCTTGTACCTCCCCATATATATGTATGGAGTGGAGTTGGCAACTGAAAAGAAACTTTGTGTTCCCTTCAAGCTAGGTGAAGGACGGCTTTCACACACACTTATCTCTCAGAACTGAGCATGTGGAGAGACGTTCGTTCATCCAGCACAAAGGGAACGGGTTGCAGGAGAAACCCTTACTCTGGTTTCTCAGTCGGTTTCCTAGTGCCGGTGTGAAGTGCCTGCCGTTTTCACTGTAAAACCGAGTTGGAGCTTGTACCTCCCCATATATATGTATGGAGTGGAGTTGGCAACTGAAAAGAAACTTTGTGTTCCCTTCAAGCTAGGTGAAGGACGGCTTTCACACACACTTATCTCTCAGAACTGAGCATGTGGAGAGACGTTCGTTCATCCAGCACAAAGGGAACGGGTGGCAGGAGAAACCCTTACTCTGGTTTCTCAGTCTGTTTCCTAGTGCCGGTTTGAAGTGCCTGCCGTTTTCACTGTAAAACCGAGTTGGAGCTTGTACCTCCCCATATATATGTATGGAGTGGAGTTGGGAACTGAAAAGAAACTTTGTGTTCCCTTCAAGCTAGGTGAAGGACGGCTTTCACACACACTTATCTCTCAGAACTGAGCATGTGGAGAGACGTTCGTTCATCCAGCACAAAGGGAACGGGTTGCAGGAGAAACCCTTACTCTGGTTTCTCAGTCTGTTTCCTAGTGCCGGTTTGAAGTGCCTGCCGTTTTCACTGTAAAACCGAGTTGGAGCTTGTACCTCCCCATATATATGTATGGAGTGGAGTTGGCAACTGAAAAGAAACTTTGTGTTCCCTTCAAGCTAGGTGAAGGACGGCTTTCACACACACTTATCTCTCAGAACTGAGCATGTGGAGAGACGTTCGTTCATCCAGCACAAAGGGAACGGGTTGCAGGAGAAACCCTTACTCTGGTTTCTCAGTCGGTTTCCTAGTGCCGGTTTGAAGTGCCTGCTGTTTTCACTGTAAAACCGAGTTGGAGCTTGTACCTCCCCATATATATGTATGGAGTGGAGTTGGCAACTGAAAAGAAACTTTGTGTTCCCTTCAAGCTAGGTGAAGGACGGCTTTCACACACACTTATCTCTCAGAACTGAGCATGTGGAGAGACGTTCGTTCATCCAGCACAAAGGGAACGGGTTGCAGGAGAAACCCTTACTCTGGTTTCTCAGTCTGTTTCCTAGTGCCGGTTTGAAGTGCCTGCCGTTTTCACTGTAAAACCGAGTTGGAGCTTGTACCTCCCCATATATATGTATGGAGTGGAGTTGGCAACTGAAAAGAAACTTTGTGTTCCCTTCAAGCTAGGTGAAGGACGGCTTTCACACACACTTATCTCTCAGAACTGAGCATGTGGAGAGACGTTCGTTCATCCAGCACAAAGGGAACGGGTTGCAGGAGAAACCCTTACTCTGGTTTCTCAGTCTGTTTCCTAGTGCCGGTTTGAAGTGCCTGCCGTTTTCACTGTAAAACCGAGTTGGAGCTTGTACCTCCCCATATATATGTATGGAGTGGAGTTGGCAACTGAAAAGAAACTTTGTGTTCCCTTCAAGCTAGGTGAAGGACGGCTTTCACACACACTTATCTCTCAGAACTGAGCATGTGGAGAGACGTTCGTTCATCCAGCACAAAGGGAACGGGTTGCAGGTGAAACCCTTACTCTGGTTTCCCAGTCGGTTTCCTAGTGCCGGTGTGAAGTGCCTGCCGTTTTCACTGTAAAACCGAGTTGGAGCTTGTACCTCCCCATATATATGTATGGAGTGGAGTTGGCAACTGAAAAGAAACTTTGTGTTCCCTTCAAGCTAGGTGAAGGACGGCTTTCACACACACTTATCTCTCAGAACTGAGCATGTGGAGAGACGTTCGTTCATCCAGCACAAAGGGAACGGGTGGCAGGAGAAACCCTTACTCTGGTTTCTCAGTCTGTTTCCTAGTGCCGGTTTGAAGTGCCTGCCGTTTTCACTGTAAAACCGAGTTGGAGCTTGTACCTCCCCATATATATGTATGGAGTGGAGTTGGCAACTGAAAAGAAACTTTGTGTTCCCTTCAAGCTAGGTGAAGGACGGCTTTCACACACACTTATCTCTCAGAACTGAGCATGTGGAGAGACGTTCGTTCATCCAGCACAAAGGGAACGGGTTGCAGGAGAAACCCTTACTCTGGTTTCTCAGTCGGTTTCCTAGTGCCGGTTTGAAGTGCCTGCCGTTTTCACTGTAAAACCGAGTTGGAGCTTGTACCTCCCCATATATATGTATGGAGTGGAGTTGGCAACTGAAAAGAAACTTTGTGTTCCCTTCAAGCTAGGTGAAGGACGGCTTTCACACACACTTATCTCTCAGAACTGAGCATGTGGAGAGACGTTCGTTCATCCAGCACAAAGGGAACGGGTTGCAGGAGAAACCCTTACTCTGGTTTCTCAGTCTGTTTCCTAGTGCCGGTTTGAAGTGCCTGCCGTTTTCACTGTAAAACCGAGTTGGAGCTTGTACCTCCCCATATATATGTAAGGAGTGGATTTGGCAACTGAAAAGAAACTTTGTGTTCCCTTCAAGCTAGGTGAAGGACGGATTTCACACACATTTATCTCTCAGAACTGAGCATGTGGAGAGACGTTCGTTCATCCAGCACAAAGGGAACGGGTTGCAGGAGAAACCCTTACTCTGGTATCTCAGTCGGTTTCCTAGAGCCGGTTGGAAGTGCCTGCCGTTTTCACTGTAAAACCGAGTTGGAGCTTGTACCTCCCCATATATATGTATGGAGTGGAGTTGGCAACTGAAAAGAAACTTTGTGTTCCCTTCAAGCTAGGTGAAGGACTGCTTTCACACACACTTATCTCTCAGAACTGAGCATGTGGAGAGACGTTCGTTCATCCAGCAGAAAGGGAACGGGTTGCAGGAGAAACCCTTACTCTGGTTTCTCAGTCTGTTTCCTAGTGCCGGTTTGAAGTGCCTGCCGTTTTCACTGTAAAATCGAGTTGGAGCGTGTACCTTCCCATATATATGTATGGAGTGGAGTTGGCAACTGAAAAGAAACTTTGTGTTCCCTTCAAGCTAGGTGAAGGACGGCTTTCACACACACTTATCTCTCAGAACTGAGCATGTGGAGAGACGTTCGTTCATCCAGCACAAAGGGAACGGGTTGCAGGAGAAACCCTTACTCTGGTTTCTCAGTCTGTTTCCTAGTGCCGGTGTGAAGTGCCTGCCGTTTTCACTGTAAAAGCGAGTTGGAGCTTGTACCTCCCCATATATATGTATGGAGTGGAGTTGGCAACTGAAAAGAAACTTTGTGTTCCCTTCAAGCTAGGTGAAGGACGGCTTTCACACACACTTATCTCTCAGAACTGAGCATGTGGAGAGACGTTCGTTCATCCAGCACAAAGGGAACGGGTTGCAGGAGAAACCCTTACTCTGGTTTCTCAGTCTGTTTCCTAGTGCCGGTTTGAAGAGCCTGCCGTTTTCACTGTAAAACCGAGTTGGAGCTTGTACCTCCCCATATGTATGTATGGAGTGGAGTTGGCAACTGACAAGAAACTTTGTGTTCCCTTCAAGCTCGGTGAAGGACGGCTTTCACACACACTTATCTCTCAGAACTGAGCATGTGGAGAGACGTTCGTTCATCCAGCACAAAGGGAACGGGTTGCAGGAGAAACCCTTACTCTGGTTTCTCAGTCTGTTTCCTAGTGCCGGTTTGAAGTGCCTGCCATTTTCAATGTAAAACCGAGTTGGAGCTTGTACCTCCCCATATATATGTATGGAGTGGAGTTGGCAACTGACAAGAAACTTTGTGTTCCCTTCAAGCTAGGTGAAGGACGGCTTTCACACACACTTATCTCTCAGAACTGAGCATGTGGAGAGACGTTCGTTCATCCAGCACAAAGGGAACGGGTTGCAGGAGAAACCCTTACTCTGGATTCTCAGTCGGTTTCCTAGTGCCGGTTTGAAGTACCTGCCGTTTTCACTGTAAAACCGAGTTGGAGCTTGTACCTCCCCATATATATGTATGGAGTGGAGTTGGCAACTGAAAAGAAACTTTGTGTTCCCTTCAAGCTAGGTGAAGGACGGCTTTCACACACACTTATCTCTCAGAACTGAGCATGTGGAGAGACGTTCGTTCATCCAGCAGAAAGGGAACGGGTTGCAGGAGAAACCCTTACTCTGGTTTCTCAGTCGGTTTCCTAGTGCCGGTGTGAAGTGCCTGCCGTTTTCACTGTAAAACCGAGTTGGAGCTTGTACCTCCCCATATATATGTATGGAGTGGAGTTGGCAACTGAAAAGAAACTTTGTGTTCCCTTCAAGCTAGGTGAAGGACGGCTTTCACACACACTTATCTCTCAGAACTGAGCATGTGGAGAGACGTTCGTTCATCCAGCACAATTGGAACGGGTGGCAGGAGAAACCCTTACTCTGGTTTCTCAGTCTGTTTCCTAGTGCCGGTTTGAAGTGCCTGCCGTTTTCACTGTAAAACCGAGTTGGAGCTTGTACCTCCTCATATATATGTATGGAGTGGAGTTGGGAACTGAAAAGAAACTTTGTGTTCCCTTCAAGCTAGGTGAAGGACGGCTTTCACACACACTTATCTCTCAGAACTGAGCATGTGGAGAGACGTTCGTTCATCCAGCACAAAGGGAACGGGTTGCAGGAGAAACCCTTACTCTGGTTTCTCAGTCGGTTTCCTAGTGCCGGTTTGAAGTGCCTGCCGTTTTCACTGTAAAACCGAGTTGGAGCTTGTACCTCCCCATATATATGTATGGAGTGGAGTTGGCAACTGAAAAGAAACTTTGTGTTCCCTTCAAGCTAGGTGAAGGACGGCTTTCACACACACATATCTCTCAGAACTGAGCATGTGGAGAGACGTTCGTTCATCCAGCACAAAGGGAACGGGTTGCAGGAGAAACCCTTACTCTGGTTTCTCAGTCGGTTTCCTAGTGCCGGTGTGAAGTGCCTGCCGTTTTCACTGTAAAACCGAGTTGGAGCTTGTACCTCCCCATATATATGTATGGAGTGGAGTTGGCAACTGAAAAGAAACTTTGTGTTCCCTTCAAGCTAGGTGAAGGACGGCTTTCACACACACATATCTCTCAGAACTGAGCATGTGGAGAGACGTTCGTTCATCCAGCAGAAAGGGAACGGGTTGCAGGAGAAACCCTTACTCTGGTTTCTCAGTCGGTTTCCTAGTGCCGGTGTGAAGTGCCTGCCGTTTTCACTGTAAAACCGAGTTGGAGCTTGTACCTCCCCATATATATGTATGGAGTGGAGTTGGCAACTGAAAAGAAACTTTGTGTTCCCTTCAAGCTAGGTGAAGGACGGCTTTCACACACACTTATCTCTCAGAACTGAGCATGTGGAGAGACGTTCGTTCATCCAGCACAAAGGGAACGGATGGCAGGAGAAACCCTTACTCTGGTTTCTCAGTCTGTTTCCTAGTGCCGGTTTGAAGTGCCTGCCGTTTTCACTGTAAAACCGAGTTGGAGCTTGTACCTCCCCATATATATGTATGGAGTGGAGTTGGGAACTGAAAAGAAACTTTGTGTTCCCTTCAAGCTATGTGAAGGACGGCTTTCACACACACTTATCTCTCAGAACTGAGCATGTGGAGAGACGTTCGTTCATCCAGCACAAAGGGAACGGGTTGCTGGAGAAACCCTTACTCTGGTTTCTCAGTCGGTTTCCTAGTGCCGGTTTGAAGTGCCTGCCGTTTTCACTGTAAAACCGAGTTGGAGCTTGTACCTCCCCATATATATGTATGGAGTGGAGTTGGCAACTGAAAAGAAACTTTGTGTTCCCTTCAAGCTAGGTGAAGGACGGCTTTCACACACACTTATCTCTCAGAACTGAGCATGTGGAGAGACGTTCGTTCATCCAGCACAAAGGGAACGGGTTGCAGGAGAAACCCTTACTCTGGTTTCTCAGTCGGTTTCCTAGTGCCGGTGTGAAGTGCCTGCCGTTTTCACTGTAAAACCGAGTTGGAGCTTGTACCTCCCCATATATATGTATGGAGTGGAGTTGGCAACTGAAAAGAAACTTTGTGTTCCCTTCAAGCTAGGTGAAGGACGGCTTTCACACACACTTATCTCTCAGAACTGAGCATGTGGAGAGACGTTCGTTCATCCAGCACAAAGGGAACGGGTGGCAGGAGAAACCCTTACTGTGGTTTCTCAGTCTGTTTCCTAGTGCCGGTTTGAAGTGCCTGCCGTTTTCACTGTAAAACCGAGTTGGAGCTTGTACTTCCCCATATATATGTATGGAGTGGAGTTGGGAACTGAAAAGAAACTTTGTGTTCCCTTCAAGCTAGGTGAAGGACGGCTTTCACACACACTTATCTCTCAGAACTGAGCATGTGGAGAGACGTTCGTTCATCCAGCACAAAGGGAACGGGTTGCAGGAGAAACCCTTACTCTGGTTCCTCAGTCTGTTTCCTAGTGCCGGTTTGAAGTGCCTGCCGTTTTCACTGTAAAACCGAGTTGGAGCTTGTACCTCCCCATATATATGTATGGAGTGGAGTTGGCAACTGAAAAGAAACTTTGTGTTCCCTTCAAGCTAGGTGAAGGACGGCTTTCACACACACTTATCTCTCAGAACTGAGCATGTGGAGAGACGTTCGTTCATCCAGCACAAAGGGAACGGGTTGCAGGAGAAACCCTTACTCTGGTTTCTCAGTCTGTTTCCTAGTGCCGGTTTGAAGTGCCTGCCGTTTTCACTGTAAAACCGAGTTGGAGCTTGTACCTCCCCATATATATGTATGGAGTGGAGTTGGCAACTGAAAAGAAACTTTGTGTTCCCTTCAAGCTAGGTGAAGGACGGCTTTCACACACACTTATCTCTCAGAACTGAGCATGTGGAGAGACGTTCGTTCATCCAGCACAAAGGGAACGGGTTGCAGGAGAAACCCTTACTCTGGTTCCTCAGTCTGTTTCCTAGTGCCGGTTTGAAGTGCCTGCCGTTTTCACTGTAAAACCGAGTTGGAGCTTGTACCTCCCCATATATATGTATGGAGTGGAGTTGGCAACTGAAAAGAAACTTTGTGTTCCCTTCAAGCTAGGTGAAGGACGGCTTTCACACACACTTATCTCTCAGAACTGAGCATGTGGAGAGACGTTCGTTCATCCAGCACAAAGGGAACGGGTTGCAGGAGAAACCCTTACTCTGATTTCTCAGTCTGTTTCCTAGTGCCGGTTTGAAGTGCCTGCCGTTTTCACTGTAAAACCGAGTTGGAGCTTGTACCTCCCCATATATATGTATGGAGTGGAGTTGGCAACTGAAAAGAAACTTTGTGTTCCCTTCAAGCTAGGTGAAGGACGGCTTTCACACACACTTATCTCTCAGAACTGAGCATGTGGAGAGACGTTCGTTCATCCAGCACAAAGGAAACTGGTGGCAGGAGAAACCATTACTCTGGTTTCTCAGTCGGTTTCCTAGTGCCGGTTTGAAGTGCCTGCCGTTTTCACTGTAAAACCGAGTTGGAGCTTGTACCTCCCCATATATATGTATGGAGTGGAGTTGGCAACTGAAAAGAAACTTTGTGTTCCCTTCAAGCTAGGTGAAGGACGGCTTTCACACACACTTATCTCTCAGAACTGAGCATGTGGAGAGACGTTCGTTCATCCAGCACAAAGGGAACGGGTTGCAGGTGAAACCCTTACTCTGGTTTCTCAGTCGGTTTCCTAGTGCCGGTGTGAAGTGCCTGCCGTTTTCACTGTAAAACCGAGTTGGAGCTTGTACCTCCCCATATATATGTATGGAGTGGAGTTGGCAACTGAAAAGAAACTTTGTGTTCCCTTCAAGCTAGGTGAAGGACGGCTTTCACACACACTTATCTCTCAGAACTGAGCATGTGGAGAGACTTTCGTTCATCCAGCACAAAGGGAACGGGTGGCAGGTGAAACCCTTACTCTGGTTTCTCAGTCTGTTTCCTAGTGCCGGTTTGAAGTGCCTGCCGTTTTCACTGTAAAACCGAGTTGGAGCTTGTACCTCCCCATATATATGTATGGAGTGGAGTTGGCAACTGAAAAGAAACTTTGTGTTCCCTTCAAGCTAGGTGAAGGACGGCTTTCACACACACTTATCTCTCAGAACTGAGCATGTGGAGAGACGTTCGTTCATCCAGCACAAAGGGAACGGGTTGCAGGAGAAACCCTTACTCTGGTTTCTCAGTCGGTTTCCTAGTGCCGGTTTGAAGTGCCTGCCGTTTTCACTGTAAAACCGAGTTGGAGCTTGTACCTCCCCATATATATGTATGGAGTGGAGTTGGCAACAGAAAAGAAACTTTGTGTTCCCTTCAAGCTAGGTGAAGGACGGCTTTCACACACACTTATCTCTCAGAACTGAGCATGTGGAGAGACGTTCGTTCATCCAGCACAAAGGGAACGGGTTGTAGGAGAAACCCTTACTCTGGTTTCTCAGTCTGTTTCCTAGTGCCGGTTTGAAGTGCCTGCCGTTTTCACTGTAAAACCGAGTTGGAGCTTGTACCTCCCCATATATATGTAAGGAGTGGATTTGGCAACTGAAAAGAAACTTTGTGTTCCCTTCAAGCTAGGTGAAGGACGGCTTTCACACACACTTATCTCTCAGAACTGAGCATGTGGAGAGACGTTCGTTCATCCAGCAGAAAGGGAACGGGTTGCAGGAGAAACCCTTACTCTGGTTTCTCAGTCTGTTTCCTAGTGCCGGTTTGAAGTGCCTGCCGTTTTCACTGTAAAATCGTGTTGGAGCTTGTACCTTCCCATATATATGTATGGAGTGGAGTTGGCAACTGAAAAGAAACTTTGTGTTCCCTTCAAGCTAGGTGAAGGACGGCTTTCACACACACTTATCTCTCAGAACTGAGCATGTGGAGAGACGTTCGTTCATCCAGCAGAAAGGGAACGGGTTGCAGGAGAAACCCTTACTCTGGTTTCTCAGTCTGTTTCCTAGTGCCGGTTTGAAGTGCCTGCCGTTTTCACTGTAAAATCGTGTTGGAGCTTGTACCTTCCCATATATATGTATGGAGTGGAGTTGGCAACTGAAAAGAAACTTTGTGTTCCCTTCAAGCTAGGTGAAGGACGGCTTTCACACACACTTATCTCTCAGAACTGAGCATGTGGAGAGACGTTCGTTCATCCAGCACTAAGGGAACGGGTTGCAGGAGAAACCCTTACTCTGGTTTCTCAGTCTGTTTCCTAGTGTCGGTTTGAAGTGCCTGCCGTTTTCACTGTAAAACCGAGTTGGAGCTTGTACCTCCCCATATATATGTATGGAGTGGAGTTGGCAACTGAAAAGAAACTTTGTGTTCCCTTCAAGCTAGGTGAAGGACGGCTTTCACACACACTTATCTCTCAGAACTGAGCATGTGGAGAGACGTTCGTTCATCCAGCACAAAGGGAACGGGTTGCAGGAGAAACCCTTACTCTGGATTCTCAGTCGGTTTCCTAGTGCCGGTTTGAAGTACCTGCCGTTTTCACTGTAAAACCGAGTTGGAGCTTGTACCTCCCCATATATATGTATGGAGTGGAGTTGGCAACTGAAAAGAAACTTTGTGTTCCCTTCAAGCTAGGTGAAGGACGGCTTTCACACACACTTATCTCTCAGAACTGAGCATGTGGAGAGACGTTCGTTCATCCAGCAGAAAGGGAACGGGTTGCAGGAGAAACCCTTACTCTGGTTTCTCAGTCGGTTTCCTAGTGCCGGTGTGAAGTGCCTGCCGTTTTCACTGTAAAACCGAGTTGGAGCTTGTACCTCCCCATATATATGTATGGAGTGGAGTTGGCAACTGAAAAGAAACTTTGTGTTCCCTTCAAGCTAGGTGAAGGACGGCTTTCACACACACTTATCTCTCAGAACTGAGCATGTGGAGAGACGTTCGTTCATCCAGCACAATTGGAACGGGTGGCAGGAGAAACCCTTACTCTGGTTTCTCAGTCTGTTTCCTAGTGCCGGTTTGAAGTGCCTGCCGTTTTCACTGTAAAACCGAGTTGGAGCTTGTACCTCCTCATATATATGTATGGAGTGGAGTTGGGAACTGAAAAGAAACTTTGTGTTCCCTTCAAGCTAGGTGAAGGACGGCTTTCACACACACTTATCTCTCAGAACTGAGCATGTGGAGAGACGTTCGTTCATCCAGCACAAAGGGAACGGGTTGCAGGAGAAACCCTTACTCTGGTTTCTCAGTCGGTTTCCTAGTGCCGGTTTGAAGTGCCTGCCGTTTTCACTGTAAAACCGAGTTGGAGCTTGTACCTCCCCATATATATGTATGGAGTGGAGTTGGCAACTGAAAAGAAACTTTGTGTTCCCTTCAAGCTAGGTGAAGGACGGCTTTCACACACACATATCTCTCAGAACTGAGCATGTGGAGAGACGTTCGTTCATCCAGCACAAAGGGAACGGGTTGCAGGAGAAACCCTTACTCTGGTTTCTCAGTCGGTTTCCTAGTGCCGGTGTGAAGTGCCTGCCGTTTTCACTGTAAAACCGAGTTGGAGCTTGTACCTCCCCATATATATGTATGGAGTGGAGTTGGCAACTGAAAAGAAACTTTGTGTTCCCTTCAAGCTAGGTGAAGGACGGCTTTCACACACACTTATCTCTCAGAACTGAGCATGTGGAGAGACGTTCGTTCATCCAGCAGAAAGGGAACGGGTTGCAGGAGAAACCCTTACTCTGGTTTCTCAGTCGGTTTCCTAGTGCCGGTGTGAAGTGCCTGCCGTTTTCACTGTAAAACCGAGTTGGAGCTTGTACCTCCCCATATATATGTATGGAGTGGAGTTGGCAACTGAAAAGAAACTTTGTGTTCCCTTCAAGCTAGGTGAAGGACGGCTTTCACACACACTTATCTCTCAGAACTGAGCATGTGGAGAGACGTTCGTTCATCCAGCAGAAAGGGAACGGGTTGCAGGAGAAACCCTTACTCTGGTTTCTCAGTCGGTTTCCTAGTGCCGGTGTGAAGTGCCTGCCGTTTTCACTGTAAAACCGAGTTGGAGCTTGTACCTCCCCATATATATGTATGGAGTGGAGTTGGCAACTGAAAAGAAACTTTGTGTTCCCTTCAAGCTAGGTGAAGGACGGCTTTCACACACACTTATCTCTCAGAACTGAGCATGTGGAGAGACGTTCGTTCATCCAGCACAATTGGAACGGGTGGCAGGAGAAACCCTTACTCTGGTTTCTCAGTCTGTTTCCTAGTGCCGGTTTGAAGTGCCTGCCGTTTTCACTGTAAAACCGAGTTGGAGCTTGTACCTCCTCATATATATGTATGGAGTGGAGTTGGGAACTGAAAAGAAACTTTGTGTTCCCTTCAAGCTAGGTGAAGGACGGCTTTCACACACACTTATCTCTCAGAACTGAGCATGTGGAGAGACGTTCGTTCATCCAGCACAAAGGGAACGGGTTGCAGGAGAAACCCTTACTCTGGTTTCTCAGTCGGTTTCCTAGTGCCGGTTTGAAGTGCCTGCCGTTTTCACTGTAAAACCGAGTTGGAGCTTGTACCTCCCCATATATATGTATGGAGTGGAGTTGGCAACTGAAAAGAAACTTTGTGTTCCCTTCAAGCTAGGTGAAGGACGGCTTTCACACACACATATCTCTCAGAACTGAGCATGTGGAGAGACGTTCGTTCATCCAGCACAAAGGGAACGGGTTGCAGGAGAAACCCTTACTCTGGTTTCTCAGTCGGTTTCCTAGTGCCGGTGTGAAGTGCCTGCCGTTTTCACTGTAAAACCGAGTTGGAGCTTGTACCTCCCCATATATATGTATGGAGTGGAGTTGGCAACTGAAAAGAAACTTTGTGTTCCCTTCAAGCTAGGTGAAGGACGGCTTTCACACACACTTATCTCTCAGAACTGAGCATGTGGAGAGACGTTCGTTCATCCAGCACAAAGGGAACGGGTTGCAGGAGAAACCCTTACTCTGGTTTCTCAGTCGGTTTCCTAGTGCCGGTGTGAAGTGCCTGCCGTTTTCACTGTAAAACCGAGTTGGAGCTTGTACCTCCCCATATATATGTATGGAGTGGAGTTGGCAACTGAAAAGAAACTTTGTGTTCCCTTCAAGCTAGGTGAAGGACGGCTTTCACACACACTTATCTCTCAGAACTGAGCATGTGGAGAGACGTTCGTTCATCCAGCACAAAGGGAACGGGTTGCAGGAGAAACCCTTACTCTGGTTCCTCAGTCTGTTTCCTAGTGCCGGTTTGAAGTGCCTGCCGTTTTCACTGTAAAACCGAGTTGGAGCTTGTACCTCCCCATATATATGTATGGAGTGGAGTTGGCAACTGAAAAGAAACTTTGTGTTCCCTTCAAGCTAGGTGAAGGACGGCTTTCACACACACTTATCTCTCAGAACTGAGCATGTGGAGAGACGTTCGTTCATCCAGCACAAAGGGAACGGGTGGCAGGAGAAACCCTTACTCTGGTTTCTCAGTCTGTTTCCTAGTGCCGGTTTGAAGTGCCTGCCGTTTTCACTGTAAAACCGAGTTGGAGCTTGTACCTCCCCATATATATGTATGGAGTGGAGTTGGCAACTGAAAAGAAACTTTGTGTTCCCTTCAAGCTAGGTGAAGGACGGCTTTCACACACACTTATCTCTCAGAACTGAGCATGTGGAGAGACGTTCGTTCATCCAGCACAAAGGGAACGGGTGGCAGGAGAAACCATTACTCTGGTTTCTCAGTCGGTTTCCTAGTGCCGGTTTGAAGTGCCTGCCGTTTTCACTGTAAAACCGAGTTGGAGCTTGTACCTCCCCATATATATGTATGGAGTGGAGTTGGCAACTGAAAAGAAACTTTGTGTTCCCTTCAAGCTAGGTGAAGGACGGCTTTCACACACACTTATCTCTCAGAACTGAGCATGTGGAGAGACGTTCGTTCATCCAGCACAAAGGGAACGGGTTGCAGGAGAAACCCTTACCTTGGTTTCTCAGTCTGTTTCCTAGTGCCGGTTTGAAGTGCCTGCCGTTTTCACTGTAAAACCGAGTTGGAGCTTGTACCTCCCCATATATATGTATGGAGTGGAGTTGGGAACTGAAAAGAAACTTTGTGTTCCCTTCAAGCTAGGTGAAGGACGGCTTTCACACACACATATCTCTCAGAACTGAGCATGTGGAGAGACGTTCGTTCATCCAGCACAAAGGGAACGGGTTGCAGGAGAAACCCTTACTCTGGTTCCTCAGTCTGTTTCCTAGTGCCGGTTTGAAGTGCCTGCCGTTTTCACTGTAAAACCGAGTTGGAGCTTGTACCTCCCCATATATATGTATGGAGTGGAGTTGGCAACTGAAAAGAAACTTTGTGTTCCCTTCAAGCTAGGTGAAGGACGGCTTTCACACACACTTATCTCTCAGAACTGAGCATGTGGAGAGACGTTCGTTCATCCAGCACAAAGGGAACGGGTTGCAGGAGAAACCCATACTCTGGTTTCTCAGTCGGTTTCCTAGTGCCGGTGTGAAGTGCCTGCCGTTTTCACTGTAAAACCGAGTTGGAGCTTGTACCTCCCCATATATATGTATGGAGTGGAGTTGGCAACTGAAAAGAAACTTTGTGTTCCCTTCAAGCTAGGTGAAGGACGGCTTTCACACACACTTATCTCTCAGAACTGAGCATGTGGAGAGACGTTCGTTCATCCAGCACAAAGGGAACGGGTTGCAGGAGAAACCCTTACTCTGGTTTCTCAGTCGGTTTCCTAGTGCCGGTGTGAAGTGCCTGCCGTTTTCACTGTAAAACCGAGTTGGAGCTTGTACCTCCCCATATATATGTATGGAGTGGAGTTGGCAACTGAAAAGAAACTTTGTGTTCCCTTCAAGCTAGGTGAAGGACGGCTTTCACACACACTTATCTCTCAGAACTGAGCATGTGGAGAGACGTTCGTTCATCCAGCACAAAGGGAACGGGTTGCAGGAGAAACCCTTACTCTGGTTTCTCAGTCAGTTTCCTAGTGCCGGTGTGAAGTGCCTGCCGTTTTCACTGTAAAACCGAGTTGGAGCTTGTACCTCCCCATATATATGTATGGAGTGGAGTTGGCAACTGAAAAGAAACTTTGTGTTCCCTTCAGGCTAGGTGAAGGACGGCTTTCACACACACTTATCTCTCAGAACTGAGCATGTGGAGAGACGTTCGTTCATCCAGCACAAAGGGAACGGTTGGCAGGAGAAACCCTTACTCTGGTTTCTCAGTCTGTTTCCTAGTGCCGGTTTGAAGTGCCTGCCGTTTTCACTGTAAAACCGAGTTGGAGCTTGTACCTCCCCATATATATGTATGGAGTGGAGTTGGCAACTGAAAAGAAACTTTGTGTTCCCTTCAAGCTAGGTGAAGGACGGCTTTCACACACACTTATCTCTCAGAACTGAGCATGTGGAGAGACGTTCGTTCATCCAGCACAAAGGGAACGGGTTGCAGGAGAAACCCTTACTCTGGTTTCTCAGTCAGTTTCCTAGTGCCGGTGTGAAGTGCCTGCCGTTTTCACTGTAAAACCGAGTTGGAGCTTGTACCTCCCCATATATATGTATGGAGTGGAGTTGGCAACTGAAAAGAAACTTTGTGTTCCCTTCAGGCTAGGTGAAGGACGGCTTTCACACACACTTATCTCTCAGAACTGAGCATGTGGAGAGACGTTCGTTCATCCAGCACAAAGGGAACGGTTGGCAGGAGAAACCCTTACTCTGGTTTCTCAGTCTGTTTCCTAGTGCCGGTTTGAAGTGCCTGCCGTTTTCACTGTAAAACCGAGTTGGAGCTTGTACCTCCCCATATATATGTATGGAGTGGAGTTGGGAACTGAAAAGAAACTTTGTGTTCCCTTCAAGCTAGGTGAAGGACGGCTTTCACACACACTTATCTCTCAGAACTGAGCATGTGGAGAGACGTTCGTTCATCCAGCACAAAGGGAACGGGTTGCAGGAGAAACCCTTACTCTGGTTTCTCAGTCGGTTTCCTTGTGCCGGTGTGAAGTGCCTGCCGTTTTCACTGTAAAACCGAGTTGGAGCTTGTACCTCCCCATATATATGTATGGAGTGGAGTTGGCAACTGAAAAGAAACTTTGTGTTCCCTTCAAGCTAGGTGAAGGACGGCTTTCACACACACTTATCTCTCAGAACTGAGCATGTGGAGAGACGTTCGTTCATCCAGCACAAAGGGAACGGGTTGCAGGAGAAACCCTTACTCTGGTTTCTCAGTCGGTTTCCTAGTGCCGGTGTGAAGTGCCTGCCGTTTTCACTGTAAAACCGAGTTGGAGCTTGTACCTCCCCATATATATGTATGGAGTGGAGTTGGGAACTGAAAAGAAACTTTGTGTTCCCTTCAAGCTAGGTGAAGGACGGCTTTCACACACACTTATCTCTCAGAACTGAGCATGTGGAGAGACGTTCGTTCATCCAGCACAAAGGGAACGGTTTGCAGGAGAAACCCTTACTCTGGTTTCTCAGTCGGTTTCCTAGTGCCGGTGTGAAGTGCCTGCCGTTTTCACTGTAAAACCGAGTTGGAGCTTGTACCTCCCCATATATATGTATGGAGTGGAGTTGGCAACTGAAAAGAAACTTTGTGTTCCCTTCAAGCTAGGTGAAGGACGGCTTTCACACACACTTATCTCTCAGAACTGAGCATGTGGAGAGACGTTCGTTCATCCAGCACAAAGGGAACGGTTGGCAGGAGAAACCCTTACTCTGGTTTCTCAGTCTGTTTCCTAGTGCCGGTTTGAAGTGCCTGCGGTTTTCACTGTAAAACCGAGTTGGAGCTTGTACCTCCCCATATATATGTATGGAGTGGAGTTGGGAACTGAAAAGAAACTTTGTGTTCCCTTCAAGCTAGGTGAAGGACGGCTTTCACACACAATTATCTCTCAGAACTGAGCATGTGGAGAGACGTTCGTTCATCCAGCAGAAAGGGAACGGGTTGCAGGAGAAACCCTTACTCTGGTTTCTCAGTCGGTTTCCTAGTGCCGGTGTGAAGTGCCTGCCGTTTTCACTGTAAAACCGAGTTGGAGCTTGTACCTCCCCATATATATGTATGGAGTGGAGTTGGCAACTGAAAAGAAACTTTGTGTTCCCTTCAAGCTAGGTGAAGGACGGCTTTCACACACACTTATCTCTCAGAACTGAGCATGTGGAGAGACGTTCGTTCATCCAGCACAAAGGGAACGGTTGGCAGGAGAAACCCTTACTCTGGTTTCTCAGTCTGTTTCCTAGTGCCGGTTTGAAGTGCCTGCCGTTTTCACTGTAAAACCGAGTTGGAGCTTGTACCTCCCCATATATATGTATGGAGTGGAGTTGGGAACTGAAAAGAAACTTTGTGTTCCCTTCAAGCTAGGTGAAGGACGGCTTTCACACACACTTATCTCTCAGAACTGAGCATGTGGAGAGACGTTCGTTCATCCAGCACAAAGGGAACGGGTTGCTGGAGAAACCCTTACTCTGGTTTCTCAGTCGGTTTCCTAGTGCCGATTTGAAGTGCCTGCCGTTTTCACTGTAAAACCGAGTTGGAGCTTGTACCTCCCCATATATATGTATGGAGTGGAGTTGGCAACTGAAAAGAAACTTTGTGTTCCCTTCAAGCTAGGTGAAGGACGGCTTTCACACACACTTATCTCTCAGAACTGAGCATGTGGAGAGACGATCGTTCATCCAGCACAAAGGGAACGGGTTGCAGGAGAAACCCTTACTCTGGTTTCTCAGTCGGTTTCCTAGTGCCGGTGTGAAGTGCCTGCCGTTTTCACTGTAAAACCGAGTTGGAGCTTGTACCTCCCCATATATATGTATGGAGTGGAGTTGGCAACTGAAAAGAAAGTTTGTGTTCCCTTCAAGCTAGGTGAAGGACGGCTTTCACACACACTTATCTCTCAGAACTGAGCATGTGGAGAGACGTTCGTTCATCCAGCACAAAGGGAACGGGTGGCAGGAGAAACCCTTACTCTGGTTTCTCAGTCTGTTTCCTAGTGCCGGTTTGAAGTGCCTGCCGTTTTCACTGTAAAACCGAGTTGGAGCTTGTACCTCCCCATATATATGTATGGAGTGGAGTTGGGAACTGAAAAGAAACTTTGTGTTCCCTTCAAGCTAGGTGAAGGACGGCTTTCACACACACTTATCTCTCAGAACTGAGCATGTGGAGAGACGTTCGTTCATCCAGCACAAAGGGAACGGGTTGCAGGAGAAACCCTTACTCTGGTTCCTCAGTCTGTTTCCTAGTGCCGGTTTGAAGTGCCTGCCGTTTTCACTGTAAAACAGAGTTGGAGCTTGTACCTCCCCATATATATGTATGGAGTGGAGTTGGCAACTGAAAAGAAACTTTGTGTTCCCTTCAAGCTAGGTGAAGGACGGCTTTCACACACACTTATCTCTCAGAACTGAGCATGTGGAGAGACGTTCGTTCATCCAGCACAAAGGGAACGGGTGGCAGGAGAAACCCTTACTCTGGTTTCTCAGTCTGTTTCCTAGTGCCGGTTTGAAGTGCCTGCCGTTTTCACTGTAAAACCGAGTTGGAGCTTGTACCTCCCCATATATATGTATGGAGTGGAGTTGGGAACTGAAAAGAAACTTTGTGTTCCCTTCAAGCTAGGTGAAGGACGGCTTTCACACACACTTATCTCTCAGAACTGAGCATGTGGAGAGACGTTCGTTCATCCAGCACAAAGGGAACGGGTTGCAGGAGAAACCCTTACTCTGGTTCCTCAGTCTGTTTCCTAGTGCCGGTTTGAAGTGCCTGCCGTTTTCACTGTAAAACCGAGTTGGAGCTTGTACCTCCCCATATATATGTATGGAGTGGAGTTGGCAACTGAAAAGAAACTTTGTGTTCCCTTCAAGCTAGGTGAAGGACGGCTTTCACACACACTTATCTCTCAGAACTGAGCATGTGGAGAGACGTTCGTTCATCCAGCACAAAGGGAACGGGTGGCAGGAGAAACCCTTACTCTGGTTTCTCAGTCTGTTTCCTAGTGCCGGTTTGAAGTGCCTGCCGTTTTCACTGTAAAACCGAGTTGGAGCTTGTACCTCCCCATATATATGTATGGAGTGGAGTTGGGAACTGAAAAGAAACTTTGTGTTCCCTTCAAGCTAGGTGAAGGACGGCTTTCACACACACTTATCTCTCAGAACTGAGCATGTGGAGAGACGTTCGTTCATCCAGCACAAAGGGAACGGGTTGCAGGAGAAACCCTTACTCTGGTTCCTCAGTCTGTTTCCTAGTGCCGGTTTGAAGTGCCTGCCGTTTTCACTGTAAAACCGAGTTGGAGCTTGTACCTCCCCATATATATGTATGGAGTGGAGTTGGCAACTGAAAAGAAACTTTGTGTTCCCTTCAAGCTAGGTGAAGGACGGCTTTCACACACACTTATCTCTCAGAACTGAGCATGTGGAGAGACGTTCGTTCATCCAGCACAAAGGGAACGGGTTGCAGGAGAAACCCTTACTCTGGTTTCTCAGTCTGTTTCCTAGTGCCGGTTTGAAGTGCCTGCCGTTTTCACTGTAAAACCGAGTTGGAGCTTGTACCTCCCCATATATATGTATGGAGTGGAGTTGGCAACTGAAAAGAAACTTTGTGTTCCCTTCAAGCTAGGTGAAGGACGGCTTTCACACACACTTATCTCTCAGAACTGAGCATGTGGAGAGACGTTCGTTCATCCAGCACAAAGGAAACTGGTGGCAGGAGAAACCATTACTCTGGTTTCTCAGTCGGTTTCCTAGTGCCGGTTTGAAGTGCCTGCCGTTTTCACTGTAAAACCGAGTTGGAGCTTGTACCTCCCCATATATATGTATGGAGTGGAGTTGGCAACTGAAAAGAAACTTTGTGTTCCCTTCAAGCTAGGTGAAGGACGGCTTTCACACACACTTATCTCTCAGAACTGAGCATGTGGAGAGACGTTCGTTCATCCAGCACAAAGGGAACGGGTTGCAGGAGAAACCCTTACTCTGGTTTCTCAGTCTGTTTCCTAGTGCCGGTTTGAAGTGCCTGCCGTTTTCACTGTAAAACCGAGTTGGAGCTTGTACCTCCCCATATATATGTATGGAGTGGAGTTGGGAACTGAAAAGAAACTTTGTGTTCCCTTCAAGCTAGGTGAAGGACGGCTTTCACACACACATATCTCTCAGAACTGAGCATGTGGAGAGACGTTCGTTCATCCAGCACAAAGGGAACGGGTTGCAGGAGAAACCCTTACTCTGGTTCCTCAGTCTGTTTCCTAGTGCCGGTTTGAAGTGCCTGCCGTTTTCACTGTAAAACCGAGTTGGAGCTTGTACCTCCCCATATATATGTATGGAGTGAAGTTGGCAACTGAAAAGAAACTTTGTGTTCCCTTCAAGCTAGGTGAAGGACGGCTTTCACACACACTTATCTCTCAGAACTGAGCATGTGGAGAGACGTTCGTTCATCCAGCACAAAGGAAACGGGTTGCAGGAGAAACCCTTACTCTGGTTTCTCAGTCGGTTTCCTAGTGCCGGTTTGAAGTGCCTGCCGTTTTCACTGTAAAACCGAGTTGGAGCTTGTACCTCCCCATATATATGTATGGAGTGGAGTTGGCAACTGAAAAGAAACTTTGTGTTCCCTTCAAGCTAGGTGAAGGACGGCTTTCACACACACTTATCTCTCAGAACTGAGCATGTGGAGAGACGTTCGTTCATCCAGCACAAAGGGAACGGGTTGCAGGAGAAACCCTTACTCTGGTTTCTCAGTCTGTTTCCTAGTGCCGGTGTGAAGTGCCTGCCGTTTTCACTGTAAAACCGAGTTGGAGCTTGTACCTCCCCATATATATGTATGGAGTGGAGTTGGCAACTGAAAAGAAACTTTGTGTTCCCTTCAAGCTATGTGAAGGACGGCTTTCACACACACTTATCTCTCAGAACTGAGCATGTGGAGAGACGTTCGTTCATCCAGCACAAAGGGAACGGGTGGCAGGAGAAACCCTTACTCTGGTTTCTCAGTCTGTTTCCTAGTGCCGGTTTGAAGTGCCTGCCGTTTTCACTGTAAAACCGAGTTGGAGCTTGTACCTCCCCATATATATGTATGGAGTGGAGTTGGGAACTGAAAAGAAACTTTGTGTTCCCTTCAAGCTAGGTGAAGGACGGCTTTCACACACACTTATCTCTCAGAACTGAGCATGTGGAGAGACGTTCGTTCATCCAGCACAAAGGGAACGGGTTGCAGGAGAAACCCTTACTCTGGTTCCTCAGTCTGTTTCCTAGTGCCGGTTTGAAGTGCCTGCCGTTTTCACTGTAAAACCGAGTTGGAGCTTGTACCTCCCCATATATATGTATGGAGTGGAGTTGGCAACTGAAAAGAAACTTTGTGTTCCCTTCAAGCTAGGTGAAGGACGGCTTTCACACACACATATCTCTCAGAACTGAGCATGTGGAGAGACGTTCGTTCATCCAGCACAAAGGGAACGGGTTGCAGGAGAAACCCTTACTCTGGTTCCTCAGTCTGTTTCCTAGTGCCGGTTTGAAGTGCCTGCCGTTTTCACTGTAAAACCGAGTTGGAGCTTGTACCTCCCCATATATATGTATGGAGTGGAGTTGGCAACTGAAAAGAAACTTTGTGTTCCCTTCAAGCTAGGTGAAGGACGGCTTTCACACACACTTATCTCTCAGAACTGAGCATGTGGAGAGACGTTCGTTCATCCAGCACAAAGGGAACGAGTTGCAGGAGAAACCCTTACTCTGGTTTCTCAGTCGGTTTCCTAGTGCCGGTGTGAAGTGCCTGCCGTTTTCACTGTAAAACCGAGTTGGAGCTTGTACCTCCCCATATATATGTATGGAGTGGAGTTGGCAACTGAAAAGAAACTTTGTGTTCCCTTCAAGCTAGGTGAAGGACGGCTTTCACACACACTTATCTCTCAGAACTGAGCATGTGGAGAGACGTTCGTTCATCCAGCACAAAGGGAACGGGTGGCAGGAGAAACCCTTACTCTGGTTTCTCAGTCTGTTTCCTAGTGCCGGTTTGAAGTGCCTGCCGTTTTCACTGTAAAACCGAGTTGGAGCTTGTACCTCCCCATATATATGTATGGAGTGGAGTTGGGAACTGAAAAGAAACTTTGTGTTCCCTTCAAGCTAGGTGAAGGACGGCTTTCACACACACTTATCTCTCAGAACTGAGCATGTGGAGAGACGTTCGTTCATCCAGCACAAAGGGAACGGGTTGCAGGAGAAACCCTTACTCTGGTTCCTCAGTCTGTTTCCTAGTGCCGGTTTGAAGTGCCTGCCGTTTTCACTGTAAAACCGAGTTGGAGCTTGTACCTCCCCATATATATGTATGGAGTGGAGTTGGCAACTGAAAAGAAACTTTGTGTTCCCTTCAAGCTAGGTGAAGGACGGCTTTCACACACACTTATCTCTCAGAACTGAGCATGTGGAGAGACGTTCGTTCATCCAGCACAAAGGGAACGGGTGGCAGGAGAAACCCTTACTCTGGTTTCTCAGTCTGTTTCCTAGTGCCGGTTTGAAGTGCCTGCCGTTTTCACTGTAAAACCGAGTTGGAGCTTGTACCTCCCCATATATATGTATGGAGTGGAGTTGGGAACTGAAAAGAAACTTTGTGTTCCCTTCAAGCTAGGTGAAGGACGGCTTTCACACACACTTATCTCTCAGAACTGAGCATGTGGAGAGACGTTCGTTCATCCAGCACAAAGGGAACGGGTTGCAGGAGAAACCCTTACTCTGGTTCCTCAGTCTGTTTCCTAGTGCCGGTTTGAAGTGCCTGCCGTTTTCACTGTAAAACCGAGTTGGAGCTTGTACCTCCCCATATATATGTATGGAGTGGAGTTGGCAACTGAAAAGAAACTTTGTGTTCCCTTCAAGCTAGGTGAAGGACGGCTTTCACACACACTTATCTCTCAGAACTGAGCATGTGGAGAGACGTTCGTTCATCCAGCACAAAGGGAACGGGTTGCAGGAGAAACCCTTACTCTGGTTTCTCAGTCTGTTTCCTAGTGCCGGTTTGAAGTGCCTGCCGTTTTCACTGTAAAACCGAGTTGGAGCTTGTACCTCCCCATATATATGTATGGAGTGGAGTTGGCAACTGAAAAGAAACTTTGTGTTCCCTTCAAGCTAGGTGAAGGACGGCTTTCACACACACTTATCTCTCAGAACTGAGCATGTGGAGAGACGTTCGTTCATCCAGCACAAAGGAAACTGGTGGCAGGAGAAACCATTACTCTGGTTTCTCAGTCGGTTTCCTAGTGCCGGTTTGAAGTGCCTGCCGTTTTCACTGTAAAACCGAGTTGGAGCTTGTACCTCCCCATATATATGTATGGAGTGGAGTTGGCAACTGAAAAGAAACTTTGTGTTCCCTTCAAGCTAGGTGAAGGACGGCTTTCACACACACTTATCTCTCAGAACTGAGCATGTGGAGAGACGTTCGTTCATCCAGCACAAAGGGAACGGGTTGCAGGAGAAACCCTTACTCTGGTTTCTCAGTCTGTTTCCTAGTGCCGGTTTGAAGTGCCTGCCGTTTTCACTGTAAAACCGAGTTGGAGCTTGTACCTCCCCATATATATGTATGGAGTGGAGTTGGGAACTGAAAAGAAACTTTGTGTTCCCTTCAAGCTAGGTGAAGGACGGCTTTCACACACACATATCTCTCAGAACTGAGCATGTGGAGAGACGTTCGTTCATCCAGCACAAAGGGAACGGGTTGCAGGAGAAACCCTTACTCTGGTTCCTCAGTCTGTTTCCTAGTGCCGGTTTGAAGTGCCTGCCGTTTTCACTGTAAAACCGAGTTGGAGCTTGTACCTCCCCATATATATGTATGGAGTGAAGTTGGCAACTGAAAAGAAACTTTGTGTTCCCTTCAAGCTAGGTGAAGGACGGCTTTCACACACACTTATCTCTCAGAACTGAGCATGTGGAGAGACGTTCGTTCATCCAGCACAAAGGAAACGGGTTGCAGGAGAAACCCTTACTCTGGTTTCTCAGTCGGTTTCCTAGTGCCGGTTTGAAGTGCCTGCCGTTTTCACTGTAAAACCGAGTTGGAGCTTGTACCTCCCCATATATATGTATGGAGTGGAGTTGGCAACTGAAAAGAAACTTTGTGTTCCCTTCAAGCTAGGTGAAGGACGGCTTTCACACACACTTATCTCTCAGAACTGAGCATGTGGAGAGACGTTCGTTCATCCAGCACAAAGGGAACGGGTTGCAGGAGAAACCCTTACTCTGGTTTCTCAGTCTGTTTCCTAGTGCCGGTGTGAAGTGCCTGCCGTTTTCACTGTAAAACCGAGTTGGAGCTTGTACCTCCCCATATATATGTATGGAGTGGAGTTGGCAACTGAAAAGAAACTTTGTGTTCCCTTCAAGCTATGTGAAGGACGGCTTTCACACACACTTATCTCTCAGAACTGAGCATGTGGAGAGACGTTCGTTCATCCAGCACAAAGGGAACGGGTGGCAGGAGAAACCCTTACTCTGGTTTCTCAGTCTGTTTCCTAGTGCCGGTTTGAAGTGCCTGCCGTTTTCACTGTAAAACCGAGTTGGAGCTTGTACCTCCCCATATATATGTATGGAGTGGAGTTGGGAACTGAAAAGAACTTTGTGTTCCCTTCAAGCTAGGTGAAGGACGGCTTTCACACACACTTATCTCTCAGAACTGAGCATGTGGAGAGACGTTCGTTCATCCAGCACAAAGGGAACGGGTTGCAGGAGAAACCCTTACTCTGGTTCCTCAGTCTGTTTCCTAGTGCCGGTTTGAAGTGCCTGCCGTTTTCACTGTAAAACCGAGTTGGAGCTTGTACCTCCCCATATATATGTATGGAGTGGAGTTGGCAACTGAAAAGAAACTTTGTGTTCCCTTCAAGCTAGGTGAAGGACGGCTTTCACACACAATTATCTCTCAGAACTGAGCATGTGGAGAGACGTTCGTTCATCCAGCACAAAGGGAACGGGTTGCAGGAGAAACCCTTACTCTGGTTTCTCAGTCTGTTTCCTAGTGCCGGTTTGAAGTGCCTGCCGTTTTCACTGTAAAACCGAGTTGGAGCTTGTACCTCCCCATATATATGTATGGAGTGGAGTTGGCAACTGAAAAGAAACTTTGTGTTCCCTTCAAGCTAGGTGAAGGACGGCTTTCACACACACTTATCTCTCAGAACTGAGCATGTGGAGAGACGTTCGTTCATCCAGCACAAAGGGAACGGGTTGCAGGGGAAACCCTTACTCTGGTTTCTCAGTCGGTTTCCTAGTGCCGGTTTGAAGTGCCTGCTGTTTTCACTGTAAAACCGAGTTGGAGCTTGTACCTCCCCATATATATGTATGGAGTGGAGTTGGCAACCGAAAAGAAACTTTGTGTTCCCTTCAAGCTAGGTGAAGGACGGCTTTCACACACACTTATCTCTCAGAACTGAGCATGTGGAGAGACGTTCGTTCATCCAGCACAAAGGGAACGGGTTGCAGGAGAAACCCTTACTCTGGTTTCTCAGTCTGTTTCCTAGTGCCGGTTTGAAGTGCCTGCCGTTTTCACTGTAAAACCGAGTTGGAGCTTGTACCTCCCCATATATATGTATGGAGTGGAGTTGGCAACTGAAAAGAAACTTTGTGTTCCCTTCAAGCTAGGTGAAGGACGGCTTTCACACACACTTATCTCTCAGAACTGAGCATGTGGAGAGACGTTCGTTCATCCAGCACAAAGGGAACGGGTTGCAGGAGAAACCCTTACTCTGGTTTCTCAGTCTGTTTCCTAGTGCCGGTTTGAAGTGCCTGCCGTTTTCACTGTAAAACCGAGTTGGAGCTTGTACCTCCCCATATATATGTATGGAGTGGAGTTGGCAACTGAAAAGAAACTTTGTGTTCCCTTCAAGCTAGGTGAAGGACGGCTTTCACACACACTTATCTCTCAGAACTGAGCATGTGGAGAGACGTTCGTTCATCCAGCACAAAGGAAACTGGTGGCAGGAGAAACCATTACTCTGGTTTCTCAGTCGGTTTCCTAGTGCCGGTTTGAAGTGCCTGCCGTTTTCACTGTAAAACCGAGTTGGAGCTTGTACCTCCCCATATATATGTATGGAGTGGAGTTGGCAACTGAAAAGAAACTTTGTGTTCCCTTCAAGCTAGGTGAAGGACGGCTTTCACACACACATATCTCTCAGAACTGAGCATGTGGAGAGACGTTCGTTCATCCAGCACAAAGGGAACGGGTTGCAGGAGAAACCCTTACTCTGGTTCCTCAGTCTGTTTCCTAGTGCCGGTTTGAAGTGCCTGCCGTTTTCACTGTAAAACCGAGTTGGAGCTTGTACCTCCCCATATATATGTATGGAGTGGAGTTGGCAACTGAAAAGAAACTTTGTGTTCCCTTCAAGCTAGGTGAAGGACGGCTTTCACATACACTTATCTCTCAGAACTGAGCATGTGGAGAGACGTTCGTTCATCCAGCACAAAGGGAACGAGTTGCAGGAGAAACCATTACTCTGGTTTCTCAGTCGGTTTCCTAGTGCCGGTGTGAAGTGCCTGCCGTTTTCACTGTAAAACCGAGTTGGAGCTTGTACCTCCCCATATATATGTATGGAGTGGAGTTGGCAACTGAAAAGAAACTTTGTGTTCCCTTCAAGCTAGGTGAAGGACGGCTTTCACACACACTTATCTCTCAGAACTGAGCATGTGGAGAGACGTTCGTTCATCCAGCACAAAGGGAACGGGTGGCAGGAGAAACCCTTACTCTGGTTTCTCAGTCTGTTTCCTAGTGCCGGTTTGAAGTGCCTGCCGTTTTCACTGTAAAACCGAGTTGGAGCTTGTACCTCCCCATATATATGTATGGAGTGGAGTTGGGAACTGAAAAGAAACTTTGTGTTCCCTTCAAGCTAGGTGAAGGACGGCTTTCACACACACTTATCTCTCAGAACTGAGCATGTGGAGAGACGTTCGTTCATCCAGCACAAAGGGAACGGGTTGCAGGAGAAACCCTTACTCTGGTTCCTCAGTCTGTTTCCTAGTGCCGGTTTGAAGTGCCTGCCGTTTTCACTGTAAAACCGAGTTGGAGCTTGTACCTCCCCATATATATGTATGGAGTGGAGTTGGCAACTGAAAAGAAACTTTGTGTTCCCTTCAAGCTAGGTGAAGGACGGCTTTCACACACACTTATCTCTCAGAACTGAGCATGTGGAGAGACGTTCGTTCATCCAGCACAAAGGGAACGGGTTGCAGGAGAAACACTTACTCTGGTTTCTCAGTCTGTTTCCTAGTGCCGGTTTGAAGTGCCTGCCGTTTTCACTGTAAAACCGAGTTGGAGCTTGTACCTCCCCATATATATGTATGGAGTGGAGTTGGCAACTGAAAAGAAACTTTGTGTTCCCTTCAAGCTAGGTGAAGGACGGCTTTCACACACACTTATCTCTCAGAACTGAGCATGTGGAGAGACGTTCGTTCATCCAGCACAAAGGGAACGGGTTGCAGGAGAAACCCTTACTCTGGTTTCTCAGTCGGTTTCCTAGTGCCGGTTTGAAGTGCCTGCTGTTTTCACTGTAAAACCGAGTTGGAGCTTGTACCTCCCCATATATATGTATGGAGTGGAGTTGGCAACTGAAAAGAAACTTTGTGTTCCCTTCAAGCTAGGTGAAGGACGGCTTTCACACACACTTATCTCTCAGAACTGAGCATGTGGAGAGACGTTCGTTCATCCAGCACAAAGGGAACGGGTTGCAGGAGAAACCCTTACTCTGGTTTCTCAGTCTGTTTCCTAGTGCCGGTTTGAAGTGCCTGCCGTTTTCACTGTAAAACCGAGTTGGAGCTTGTACCTCCCCATATATATGTATGGAGTGGAGTTGGCAACTGAAAAGAAACTTTGTGTTCCCTTCAAGCTAGGTGAAGGACGGCTTTCACACACACTTATCTCTCAGAACTGAGCATGTGGAGAGACGTTCGTTCATCCAGCACAAAGGGAACGGGTTGCAGGAGAAACCCTTACTCTGGTTTCTCAGTCTGTTTCCTAGTGCCGGTTTGAAGTGCCTGCCGTTTTCACTGTAAAACCGAGTTGGAGCTTGTACCTCCCCATATATATGTATGGAGTGGAGTTGGCAACTGAAAAGAAACTTTGTGTTACCTTCAAGCTAGGTGAAGGACGGCTTTCACACACACTTATCTCTCAGAACTGAGCATGTGGAGAGACGTTCGTTCATCCAGCACAAAGGAAACTGGTGGCAGGAGAAACCATTACTCTGGTTTCTCAGTCGGTTTCCTAGTGCCGGTTTGAAGTGCCTGCCGTTTTCACTGTAAAACCGAGTTGGAGCTTGTACCTCCCCATATATATGTATGGAGTGGAGTTGGCAACTGAAAAGAAACTTTGTGTTCCCTTCAAGCTAGGTGAAGGACGGCTTTCACACACACTTATCTCTCAGAACTGAGCATGTGGAGAGACGTTCGTTCATCCAGCACAAAGGGAACGGGTTGCAGGTGAAACCCTTACTCTGGTTTCTCAGTCGGTTTCCTAGTGCCGGTGTGAAGTGCCTGCCGTTTTCACTGTAAAACCGAGTTGGAGCTTGTACCTCCCCATATATATGTATGGAGTGGAGTTGGCAACTGAAAAGAAACTTTGTGTTCCCTTCAAGCTAGGTGAAGGACGGCTTTCACACACACTTATCTCTCAGAACTGAGCATGTGGAGAGACGTTCGTTCATCCAGCACAAAGGGAACGGGTGGCAGGAGAAACCCTTACTCTGGTTTCTCAGTCTGTTTCCTAGTGCCGGTTTGAAGTGCCTGCCGTTTTCACTGTAAAACCGGGTTGGAGCTTGTACCTCCCCATATATATGTATGGAGTGGAGTTGGCAACTGAAAAGAAACTTTGTGTTCCCTTCAAGCTAGGTGAAGGACGGCTTTCACACACACTTATCTCTCAGAACTGAGCATGTGGAGAGACGTTCGTTCATCCAGCACAAAGGGAACGGGTTGCAGGAGAAACCCTTACTCTGGTTTCTCAGTCGGTTTCCTAGTGCCGGTTTGAAGTGCCTGCCGTTTTCACTGTAAAACCGAGTTGGAGCTTGTACCTCCCCATATATATGTATGGAGTGGAGTTGGCAACTGAAAAGAAACTTTGTGTTCCCTTCAAGCTAGGTGAAGGACGGCTTTCACACACACTTATCTCTCAGAACTGAGCATGTGGAGAGACGTTCGTTCATCCAGCACAAAGGGAACGGGTTGCAGGAGAAACCCTTACTCTGGTTTCTCAGTCTGTTTCCTAGTGCCGGTTTGAAGTGCCTGCCGTTTTCACTGTAAAACCGAGTTGGAGCTTGTACCTCCCCATATATATGTAAGGAGTGGATTTGGCAACTGAAAAGAAACTTTGTGTTCCCTTCAAGCTAGGTGAAGGACGGCTTTCACACACATTTATCTCTCAGAACTGAGCATGTGGAGAGACGTTCGTTCATCCAGCACAAAGGGAACGGGTTGCAGGAGAAACCCTTACTCTGGTTTCTCAGTCGGTTTCCTAGAGCCGGTTGGAAGTGCCTGCCGTTTTCACTGTAAAACGGAGTTGGAGCTTGTACCTCCCCATATATATGTATGGAGTGGAGTTGGGAACTGAAAAGAAACTTTGTGTTCCCTTCAAGCTAGGTGAAGGACGGCTTTCACACACACTTATCTCTCAGAACTGAGCATGTGGAGAGACGTTCGTTCATCCAGCACAAAGGGAACGGGTTGCAGGAGAAACCCTTACTCTGGTTTCTCAGTCTGTTTCCTAGTGCCGGTGTGAAGTGCCTGCCGTTTTCACTGTAAAACCGAGTTGGAGCTTGTACCTCCCCATATATATGTATGGAGTGGAGTTGGCAACTGAAAAGAAACTTTGTGTTCCCTTCAAGCTAGGTGAAGGACGGCTTTCACACACACTTATCTCTCAGAACTGAGCATGTGGAGAGACGTTCGTTCATCCAGCACAAAGGGAACGGGTTGCAGGAGAAACCCTTACTCTGGTTTCTCAGTCTGTTTACTAGTGCCGGTTTGAAGTGCCTGCCGTTTTCACTGTAAAACCGAGTTGGAGCTTGTACCTCCCCATATGTATGTATGGAGTGGAGTTGGCAACTGAAAAGAAACTTTGTGTTCCCTTGAAGCTCGGTGAAGGACGGCTTTCACACACACTTATCTCTCAGAACTGAGCATGTGGAGAGACGTTCGTTCATCCAGCACAAAGGGAACGGGTTGCAGGAGAAACCCTTACTCTGGTTTCTCAGTCTGTTTCCTAGTGCCGGTTTGAAGTGCCTGCCGTTTTCAATGTAAAACCGAGTTGGAGCTTGTACCTCCCCATATATATGTATGGAGTGGAGTTGGCAACTGAAAAGAAACTTTGTGTTCCCTTCAAGCTAGGTGAAGGACGGCTTTCACACACACTTATCTCTCAGAACTGAGCATGTGGAGAGACGTTCGTTCATCCAGCACAAAGGAAACTGGTGGCAGGAGAAACCATTACTCTGGTTTCTCAGTCGGTTTCCTACTGCCGGTTTGAAGTGCCTGCCGTTTTCACTGTAAAACCGAGTTGGAGCTTGTACCTCCCCATATATATGTATGGAGTGGAGTTGGCAACTGAAAAGAAACTTTGTGTTCCCTTCAAGCTAGGTGAAGGACGGCTTTCACACACACTTATCTCTCAGAACTGAGCATGTGGAGAGACGTTCGTTCATCCAGCACAAAGGGAACGGGTTGCAGGAGAAACCCTTACTCTGGTTTCTCAGTCGGTTTCCTAGTGCCGGTGTGAAGTGCCTGCCGTTTTCACTGTAAAACCGAGTTGGAGCTTGTACCTCCCCATATATATGTATGGAGTGGAGTTGGCAACTGAAAAGAAACTTTGTGTTCCCTTCAAGCTAGGTGAAGGACGGCTTTCACACACACTTATCTCTCAGAACTGAGCATGTGGAGAGACGTTCGTTCATCCAGCACAAAGGGAACGGGTGGCAGGAGAAACCCTTACTCTGGTTTCTCACTCTGTTTCCTAGTGCCGGTTTGAAGTGCCTGCCGTTTTCACTGTAAAACCGAGTTGGAGCTTGTACCTCCCCATATATATGTATGGAGTGGAGTTGGGAACTGAAAAGAAACTTTGTGTTCCCTTCAAGCTAGGTGAAGGACGGCTTTCACACACACTTATCTCTCAGAACTGAGCATGTGGAGAGACGTTCGTTCATCCAGCACAAAGGGAACGGGTTGCAGGAGAAACCCTTACTCTGGTTCCTCAGTCTGTTTCCTAGTGCCGGTTTGAAGTGCCTGCCGTTTTCACTGTAAAACCGAGTTGGAGCTTGTACCTCCCCATATATATGTATGGAGTGGAGTTGGCAACTGAAAAGAAACTTTGTGTTCCCTTCAAGCTAGGTGAAGGACGGCTTTCACACACACTTATCTCTCAGAACTGAGCATGTGGAGAGACGTTCGTTCATCCAGCACAAAGGGAACGGGTTGCAGGAGAAACCCTTACTCTGGTTTCTCAGTCGGTTTCCTAGTGCCGGTTTGAAGTGCCTGCCGTTTTCACTGTAAAACCGAGTTGGAGCTTGTACCTCCCCATATATATGTATGGAGTGGAGTTGGCAACTGACAAGAAACTTTGTGTTCCCTTCAAGCTAGGTGAAGGACGGCTTTCACACACACTTATCTCTCAGAACTGAGCATGTGGAGAGACGTTCGTTCATCCAGCACAAAGGTTACGGGTTGCAGGAGAAACTTTACTCTGGATTCTCAGTCGGTTTCCTAGTGCCGGTTTGAAGTGCCTGCCGTTTTCACTGTAAAACCGAGTTGGAGCTTGTACCTCCCCATATATATGTATGGAGTGGAGTTGGCAACTGAAAAGAAACTTTGTGTTCCCTTCAAGCTAGGTGAAGGACGGCTTTCACACACACTTATCTCTCAGAACTGAGCATGTGGAGAGACGTTCGTTCATCCAGCACAAAGGGAACGGGTTGCAGGAGAAACCCTTACTCTGGATTCTCAGTCGGTTTCCTAGTGCCGGTTTGAAGTACCTGCCGTTTTCACTGTAAAACCGAGTTGGAGCTTGTACCTCCCCATATATATGTATGGAGTGGAGTTGGCAACTGAAAAGAAACTTTGTGTTCCCTTCAAGCTAGGTGAAGGACGGCTTTCACACACACTTATCTCTCAGAACTGAGCATGTGGAGAGACGTTCGTTCATCCAGCAGAAAGGGAACGGGTTGCAGGAGAAACCCTTACTCTGGTTTCTCAGTCGGTTTCCTAGTGCCGGTGTGAAGTGCCTGCCGTTTTCACTGTAAAACCGAGTTGGAGCTTGTACCTCCCCATATATATGTATGGAGTGGAGTTGGCAACTGAAAAGAAACTTTGTGTTCCCTTCAAGCTAGGTGAAGGACGGCTTTCACACACACTTATCTCTCAGAACTGAGCATGTGGAGAGACGTTCGTTCATCCAGCACAAAGGGAACGGGTTGCAGGAGAAACCCTTACTCTGGTTTCTCAGTCGGTTTCCTAGTGCCGGTGTGAAGTGCCTGCCGTTTTCACTGTAAAACCGAGTTGGAGCTTGTACCTCCCCATATATATTTATGGAGTGGAGTTGGCAACTGAAAAGAAACTTTGTGTTCCCTTCAAGCTAGGTGAAGGACGGCTTTCACACACACTTATCTCTCAGAACTGAGCATGTGGAGAGACGTTCGTTCATCCAGCAGAAAGGGAACGGGTTGCAGGAGAAACCCTTACTCTGGTTTCTCAGTCGGTTTCCTAGTGCCGGTGTGAAGTGCCTGCCGTTTTCACTGTAAAACCGAGTTGGAGCTTGTACCTCCCCATATATATGTATGGAGTGGAGTTGGCAACTGAAAAGAAACTTTGTGTTCCCTTCAAGCTAGGTGAAGGACGGCTTTCACACACACTTATCTCTCAGAACTGAGCATGTGGAGAGACGTTCGTTCATCCAGCACAAAGGGAACGGGTGGCAGGAGAAACCCTTACTCTGGTTTCTCAGTCTGTTTCCTAGTGCCGGTTTGAAGTGCCTGCCGTTTTCACTGTAAAACCGATTTGGAGCTTGTACCTCCCCATATATATGTATGGAGTGGAGTTGGGAACTGAAAAGAAACTTTGTGTTCCCTTCAAGCTAGGTGAAGGACGGCTTTCACACACACTTATCTCTCAGAACTGAGCATGTGGAGAGACGTTCGTTCATCCAGCACAAAGGGAACGGGTTGCTGGAGAAACCCTTACTCTGGTTTCTCAGTCGGTTTCCTAGTGCCGGTTTGAAGTGCCTGCCGTTTTCACTGTAAAACCGAGTTGGAGCTTGTACCACCCCATATATATGTATGGAGTGGAGTTGGCAACTGAAAAGAAACTTTGTGTTCCCTTCAAGCTAGGTGAAGGACGGCTTTCACACACACTTATCTCTCAGAACTGAGCATGTGGAGAGACGTTCGTTCATCCAGCACAAAGGGAACGGGTTGCAGGAGAAACCCTTACTCTGGTTTCTCAGTCGGTTTCCTAGTGCCGGTGTGAAGTGCCTGCCGTTTTCACTGTAAAACCGAGTTGGAGCTTGTACCTCCCCATATATATGTATGGAGTGGAGTTGGCAACTGAAAAGAAACTTTGTGTTCCCTTCAAGCTAGGTGAAGGACGGCTTTCACACACACTTATCTCTCAGAACTGAGCATGTGGAGAGACGTTCGTTCATCCAGCACAAAGGGAACGGGTTGCAGGAGAAACCCTTACTCTGGTTTCTCAGTCGGTTTCCTAGTGCCGGTTTGAAGTGCCTGCCGTTTTCACTGTAAAACCGAGTTGGAGCTTGTACCTCCCCATATATATGTATGGAGTGGAGTTGGCAACTGAAAAGAAACTTTGTGTTCCCTTCAAGCTAGGTGAAGGACGGCTTTCACACACACTTATCTCTCAGAACTGAGCATGTGGAGAGACGTTCGTTCATCCAGCACAAAGGGAACGGGTTGCAGGAGAAACCCTTACTCTGATTTCTCAGTCTGTTTCCTAGTGCCGGTTTGAAGTGCCTGCCGTTTTCACTGTAAAACCGAGTTGGAGCTTGTACCTCCCCATATATATGTATGGAGTGGAGTTGGCAACTGAAAAGAAACTTTGTGTTCCCTTCAAGCTAGGTGAAGGACGGCTTTCACACACACTTATCTCTCAGAACTGAGCATGTGGAGAGACGTTCGTTCATCCAGCACAAAGGGAACGGGTTGCAGGAGAAACCCTTACTCTGGTTTCTCAGTCTGTTTCCTAGTGCCGGTTTGAAGTGCCTGCCGTTTTCACTGTAAAACCGAGTTGGAGCTTGTACCTCCCCATATATATGTATGGAGTGGAGTTGGCAACTGAAAAGAAACTTTGTGTTCCCTTCAAGCTAGGTGAAGGACGGCTTTCACACACACTTATCTCTCAGAACTGAGCATGTGGAGAGACGTTCGTTCATCCAGCACAAAGGGAACGGGTTGCAGGAGAAACCCTTACTCTGGTTTCTCAGTCTGTTTCCTAGTGCCGGTTTGAAGTGCCTGCCGTTTTCACTGTAAAACCGAGTTGGAGCTTGTACCTCCCCATATATATGTATGGAGTGGAGTTGGCAACTGAAAAGAAACTTTGTGTTCCCTTCAAGCTAGGTGAAGGACGGCTTTCACACACACTTATCTCTCAGAACTGAGCATGTGGAGAGACGTTCGTTCATCCAGCACAAAGGAAACTGGTGGCAGGAGAAACCATTACTCTGGTTTCTCAGTCGGTTTCCTAGTGCCGGTTTGAAGTGCCTCCCGTTTTCACTGTAAAACCGAGTTGGAGCTTGTACCTCCCCATATATATGTATGGAGTGGAGTTGGCAACTGAAAAGAAACTTTGTGTTCCCTTCAAGCTAGGTGAAGGACGGCTTTCACACACACTTATCTCTCAGAACTGAGCATGTGGAGAGACGTTCGTTCATCCAGCACAAAGGGAACGGGTTGCAGGAGAAACCCTTACTCTGGTTTCTCAGTCTGTTTCCTAGTGCCGGTTTGAAGTGCCTGCCGTTTTCACTGTAAAACCGAGTTGGAGCTTGTACCTCCCCATATATATGTATGGAGTGGAGTTGGGAACTGAAAAGAAACTTTGTGTTCCCTTCAAGCTAGGTGAAGGACGGCTTTCACACACACTTATCTCTCAGAACTGAGCATGTGGAGAGACGTTCGTTCATCCAGCACAAAGGGAACGGGTTGCAGGAGAAACCCTTACTCTGGTTCCTCAGTCTGTTTCCTAGTGCCGGTTTGAAGTGCCTGCCGTTTTCACTGTAAAACCGAGTTGGAGCTTGTACCTCCCCATATATATGTATGGAGTGGAGTTGGCAACTGAAAAGAAACTTTGTGTTCCCTTCAAGCTAGGTGAAGGACGGCTTTCACACACACTTATCTCTCAGAACTGAGCATGTGGAGAGACGTTCGTTCATCCTGCACAAAGGGAACGGGTTGCAGGAGAAACCCTTACTCTGGTTTCTCAGTCGGTTTCCTAGTGCCGGTTTGAAGTGCCTGCCGTTTTCACTGTAAAACCGAGTTGGAGCTTGTACCTCCCCATATATATGTATGGAGTGGAGTTGGCAACTGAAAAGAAACTTTGTGTTCCCTTCAAGCTAGGTGAAGGACGGCTTTCACACACACTTATCTCTCAGAACTGAGCATGTGGAGAGACGTTCGTTCATCCAGCACAAAGGGAACGGGTTGCAGGAGAAACCCTTACTCTGGTTTCTCAGTCTGTTTCCTAGTGCCGGTGTGAAGTGCCTGCCGTTTTCACTGTAAAACCGAGTTGGAGCTTGTACCTCCCCATATATATGTATGGAGTGGAGTTGGCCACTGAAAAGAAACTTTGTGTTCCCTTCAAGCTAGGTGAAGGACGGCTTTCACACACACTTATCTCTCAGAACTGAGCATGTGGAGAGACGTTCGTTCATCCAGCACAAAGGGAACGGGTTGCAGGAGAAACCGTTACTCTGGTTCCTCAGTCTGTTTCCTAGTGCCGGTTTGAAGTGCCTGCCGTTTTCACTGTAAAACCGAGTTGGAGCTTGTACCTCCCCATATATATGTATGGAGTGGAGTTGGCAACTGAAAAGAAACTTTGTGTTCCCTTCAAGCTAGGTGAAGGACGGCTTTCACACACACTTATCTCTCAGAACTGAGCATGTGGAGAGACGTTCGTTCATCCAGCACAAAGGGAACGGGTTGCAGGAGAAACCCTTACTCTGGTTTCTCAGTCTGTTTCCTAGTGCCGGTTTGAAGTGCCTGCCGTTTTCACTGTAAAACCGAGTTGGAGCTTGTACCTCCCCATATATATGTATGGAGTGGAGTTGGCAACTGAAAAGAAACTTTGTGTTCCCTTCAAGCTAGGTGAAGGACGGCTTTCACACACACTTATCTCTCAGAACTGAGCATGTGGAGAGACGTTCGTTCATCCAGCACAAAGGGAACGGGTTGCAGGAGAAACCCTTACTCTGGTTTCTCAGTCGGTTTCCTAGTGCCGGTTTGAAGTGCCTGCTGTTTTCACTGTAAAACCGAGTTGGAGCTTGTACCTCCCCATATATATGTATGGAGTGGAGTTGGCAACTGAAAAGAAACTTTGTGTTCCCTTCAAGCTAGGTGAAGGACGGCTTTCACACACACTTATCTCTCAGAACTGAGCATGTGGAGAGACGTTCGTTCATCCAGCACAAAGGGAACGGGTTGCAGGAGAAACCCTTACTCTGGTTTCTCAGTCTGTTTCCTAGTGCCGGTTTGAAGTGCCTGCCGTTTTCACTGTAAAACCGAGTTGGAGCTTGTACCTCCCCATATATATGTATGGAGTGGAGTTGGCAACTGAAAAGAAACTTTGTGTTCCCTTCAAGCTAGGTGAAGGACGGCTTTCACACACACTTATCTCTCAGAACTGAGCATGTGGAGAGACGTTCGTTCATCCAGCACAAAGGGAACGGGTTGCAGGAGAAACCCTTACTCTGGTTTCTCAGTCTGTTTCCTAGTGCCGGTTTGAAGTGCCTGCCGTTTTCACTGTAAAACCGAGTTGGAGCTTGTACCTCCCCATATATATGTATGGAGTGGAGTTGGCAACTGAAAAGAAACTTTGTGTTCCCTTCAAGCTAGGTGAAGGACGGCTTTCACACACACTTATCTCTCAGAACTGAGCATGTGGAGAGACGTTCGTTCATCCAGCACAAAGGAAACTGGTGGCAGGAGAAACCATTACTCTGGTTTCTCAGTCGGTTTCCTAGTGCCGGTTTGAAGTGCCTGCCGTTTTCACTGTAAAACCGAGTTGGAGCTTGTACCTCCCCATATATATGTATGGAGTGGAGTTGGCAACTGAAAAGAAACTTTGTGTTCCCTTCAAGCTAGGTGAAGGACGGCTTTCACACACACTTATCTCTCAGAACTGAGCATGTGGAGAGACGTTCGTTCATCCAGCACAAAAGGAACGGGTTGCAGGTGAAACCCTTACTCTGGTTTCTCAGTCGGTTTCCTAGTGCCGGTGTGAAGTGCCTGCCGTTTTCACTGTAAAACCGAGTTGGAGCTTGTACCTCCCCATATATATGTATGGAGTGGAGTTGGCAACTGAAAAGAAACTTTGTGTTCCCTTCAAGCTTGGTGAAGGACGGCTTTCACACACACTTATCTCTCAGAACTGAGCATGTGGAGAGACGTTCGTTCATCCAGCACAAAGGGAACGGGTTGCAGGAGAAACCCTTACTCTGGTTTCTCAGTCGGTTTCCTAGTGCCGGTTTGAAGTGCCTGCCGTTTTCACTGTAAAACCGAGTTGGAGCTTGTACCTCCCCATATATATGTAAGGAGTGGATTTGGCAACTGAAAAGAAACTTTGTGTTCCCTTCAAGCTAGGTGAAGGACGGCTTTCACACACATTTATCTCTCAGAACTGAGCATGTGGAGAGACGTTCGTTCATCCAGCACAAAGGGAACGGGTTGCAGGAGAAACCCTTACTCTGGTTTCTCAGTCGGTTTCCTAGAGCCGGTTGGAAGTGCCTGCCGTTTTCACTGTAAAACCGAGTTGGAGCTTGTACCTCCCCATATATATGTATGGAGTGGAGTTGGGAACTGAAAAGAAACTTTGTGTTCCCTTCAAGCTAGGTGAAGGACGGCTTTCACACACACTTATCTCTCAGAACTGAGCATGTGGAGAGACGTTCGTTCATCCAGCAGAAAGGGAACGGGTTGCAGGAGAAACCCTTACTCTGGTTTCTCAGTCTGTTTCCTAGTGCCGGTTTGAAGTGCCTGCCGTTTTCACTGTAAAATCGAGTTGGAGCTTGTACCTTCCCATATATATGTATGGAGTGGAGTTGGCAACTGAAAAGAAACTTTGTGTTCCCTTCAAGCTAGGTGAAGGACGGCTTTCACACACACTTATCTCTCAGAACTGAGCATGTGGAGAGACGTTCGTTCATCCAGCACAAAGGGAACGGTTTGCAGGAGAAACCCTTACTCTGGTTTCTCAGTCTGTTTCCTAGTGCCGGTGTGAAGTGCCTGCCGTTTTCACTGTAAAACCGAGTTGGAGCTTGTACCTCCCCATATATATGTATGGAGTGGAGTTGGCAACTGAAAAGAAACTTTGTGTTCCCTTCAAGCTAGGTGAAGGACGGCTTTCACACACACTTATCTCTCAGAACTGAGCATGTGGAGAGACGTTCGTTCATCCAGCACAAAGGGAACGGGTTGCAGGAGAAACCCTTACTCTGGTTTCTCAGTCTGTTTCCTAGTGCCGGTTTGAAGTGCCTGCCGTTTTCACTGTAAAACCGAGTTGGAGCTTGTACCTCCCCATATGTATGTATGGAGTGGAGTTGGCAACTGAAAAGAAACTTTGTGTTCCCTTCAAGCTCGGTGAAGGACGGCTTTCACACACACTTATCTCTCAGAACTGAGCATGTGGAGAGACGTTCGTTCATCCAGCACAAAGGGAACGGATTGCAGGAGAAACCCTTACTCTGGTTTCTCAGTCTGTTTCCTAGTGCCGGTTTGAAGTGCCTGCCGTTTTCAATGTAAAACCGAGTTGGAGCTTGTACCTCCCCATATATATGTATGGAGTGGAGTTGGCAACTGAAAAGAAACTTTGTGTTCCCTTCAAGATAGGTGAAGGACGGCTTTCACACACACTTATCTCTCAGAACTGAGCATTTGGAGAGACGTCGTTCATCCAGCACAAAGGAAACTGGTGGCAGGAGAAACCATTACTCTGGTTTCTCAGTCGGTTTCCTAGTGCCGGTTTGAAGTGCCTGCCGTTTTCACTGTAAAACCGAGTTGGAGCTTGTACCTCCCCATATATATGTATGGAGTGGAGTTGGCAACTGAAAAGAAACTTTGTGTTCCCTTCAAGCTAGGTGAAGGACGGCTTTCACACACACTTATCTCTCAGAACTGAGCATGTGGAGAGACGTTCGTTCATCCAGCACAAAGGGAACGGGTTGCAGGTGAAACCCTTACTCTGGTTTCTCAGTCGGTTTCCTAGTGCCGGTGTGAAGTGCCTGCCGTTTTCACTGTAAAACCGAGTTGGAGCTTTTACCTCCCCATATATATGTATGGAGTGGAGTTGGCAACTGAAAAGAAACTTTGTGTTCCCTTCAAGCTAGGTGAAGGACGGCTTTCACACACACTTATCTCTCAGAACTGAGCATGTGGAGAGACGTTCGTTCATCCAGCACAAAGGGAACGGGTGGCAGGAGAAACCCTTACTCTGGTTTCTCAGTCGGTTTCCTAGTGCCGGTTTGAAGTGCCTGCCGTTTTCACTGTAAAACCGAGTTGGAGCTTGTACCTCCCCATATATATGTATGGAGTGGAGTTGGGAACTGAAAAGAAACTTTGTGTTCCCTTCAAGCTAGGTGAAGGACGGCTTTCACACACACTTATCTCTCAGAACTGAGCATGTGGAGAGACGTTCGTTCATCCAGCACAAAGGGAACGGGTTGCAGGAGAAACCCTTACTCTGGTTCCTCAGTCTGTTTCCTAGTGCCGGTTTGAAGTGCCTGCCGTTTTCACTGTAAAACCGAGTTGGAGCTTGTACCTCCCCATATATATGTATGGAGTGGAGTTGGCAACTGAAAAGAAACTTTGTGTTCCCTTCAAGCTAGGTGAAGGACGGCTTTCACACACACTTATCTCTCAGAACTGAGCATGTGGAGAGACGTTCGTTCATCCAGCACAAAGGGAACGGGTTGCAGGAGAAACCCTTACTCTGGTTTCTCAGTCGGTTTCCTAGTGCCGGTTTGAAGTGCCTGCCGTTTTCACTGTAAAACCGAGTTGGAGCTTGTACCTCCCCATATATATGTATGGAGTGGAGTTGGCAACTGAAAAGAAACTTTGTGTTCCCTTCAAGCTAGGTGAAGGACGGCTTTCACACACACTTATCTCTCAGAACTGAGCATGTGGAGAGACGTTCGTTCATCCAGCACAAAGGGAACGGGTTGCAGGAGAAACCCTTACTCTGGTTTCTCAGTCGGTTTCCTAGTGCCGGTGTGAAGTGCCTGCCGTTTTCACTGTAAAACCGAGTTGGAGCTTGTACCTCCCCATATATATGTATGGAGTGGAGTTGGCAACTGAAAAGAAACTTTGTGTTCCCTTCAAGCTAGGTGAAGGACGGCTTTCACACACACTTATCTCTCAGAACTGAGCATGTGGAGAGACGTTCGTTCATCCAGCACAAAGGGAACGGGTGGCAGGAGAAACCCTTACTCTGGTTTCTCAGTCTGTTTCCTAGTGCCGGTTTGAAGTGCCTGCCGTTTTCACTGTAAAACCGAGTTGGGGCTTGTACCTCCCCATATATATGTATGGAGTGGAGTTGGGAACTGAAAAGAAACTTTGTGTTCCCTTCAAGCTAGGTGAAGGACGGCTTTCACACACACTTATCTCTCAGAACTGAGCATGTGGAGAGACGTTCGTTCATCCAGCACTAAGGGAACGGGTTGCAGGAGAAACCCTTACTCTGGTTCCTCAGTCTGTTTCCTAGTGCCGGTTTGAAGTGCCTGCCGTTTTCACTGTAAAACCGATTTGGAGCTTGTACCTCCCCATATATATGTATGGAGTGGAGTTGGCAACTGAAAAGAAACTTTGTGTTCCCTTCAAGCTAGGTGAAGGACGGCTTTCACACACACTTATCTCTCAGAACTGAGCATGTGGAGAGACGTTCGTTCATCCAGCACAAAGGGAACGGTTTGCAGGAGAAACCCTTACTCTGGTTTCTCAGTCGGTTTCCTAGTGCCGGTTTGAAGTGCCTGCCGTTTTCACTGTAAAACCGAGTTGGAGCTTGTACCTCCCCATATATATGTATGGAGTGGAGTTGGCAACTGAAAAGAAACTTTGTGTTCCCTTCAAGCTAGGTGAAGGACGGCTTTCACACACACTTATCTCTCAGAACTGAGCATGTGGAGAGACGTTCGTTCATCCAGCACAAAGGGAACGGGTTGCAGGAGAAACCCTTACTCTGGTTTCTCAGTCGGTTTCCTAGTGCCGGTTTGAAGTGCCTGCCGTTTCACTGTAAAACCGAGTTGGAGCTTGTACCTCCCCATATATATGTATGGAGTGGATTTGGCAACTGAAAAGAAACTTTGTGTTCCCTTCAAGCTAGGTGAAGGACGGCTTTCACACACATTTATGTCTCAGAACTGAGCATGTGGAGAGACGTTCGTTCATCCAGCACAAAGGGAACGGGTTGCAGGAGAAATCCTTACTCTGGTTTCTCAGTCGGTTTCCTAGAGCCGGTTGGAAGTGCCTGCCGTTTTCACTGTAAAACCGAGTTGGAGCTTGTACCTCCCCATATATATGTATGGAGTGGAGTTGGCAACTGAAAAGAAACTTTGTGTTCCCTTCAAGCTAGGTGAAGGACGGCTTTCACACACACTTATCTCTCAGAACTGAGCATGTGGAGAGACGTTCGTTCATCCAGCACAAAGGAAACTGGTGGCAGGTGAAACCATTACTCTGGTTTCTCAGTCGGTTCCCTAGTGCCGGTTTGAAGTGCCTGCCGTTTTCACTGTAAAACCGAGTTGGAGCTTGTACCTCCCCATATATATGTATGGAGTGGAGTTGGCAACTGAAAAGAAACTTTGTGTTCCCTTCAAGCTAGGTGAAGGACGGCTTTCACACACACTTATCTCTCAGAACTGAGCATGTGGAGAGACGATCGTTCATCCAGCAGAAAGGGAACGGGTTGCAGGAGAAACCCTTACTCTGGTTTCTCAGTCTGTTTCCTAGTGCCGGTTTGAAGTGCCTGCCGTTTTCACTGTAAAACCGAGTTGGAGCTTGTACCTCCCCATATATATGTATGGAGTGGAGTTGGCAACTGAAAAGAAACTTTGTGTTCCCTTCAAGCTAGGTGAAGGACGGCTTTCACGCACACTTATCTCTCAGAACTGAGCATGTGGAGAGACGTTCGTTCATCCAGCACAAAGGAAACTGTTGGCAGGAGAAACCATTACTCTGGTTTCTCAGTCGGTTTCCTAGTGCCGGTTTGAGGTGCCTGCCGTTTTCACTGTAAAACCGAGTTGGAGCTTGTACCTCCCCATATATATGTATGGAGTGGAGTTGGCAACTGAAAAGAAACTTTGTGTTCCCTTCAAGCTAGGTGAAGGACGGCTTTCACACACACATATCTCTCAGAACTGAGCATGTGGAGAGACGTTCGTTCATCCAGCACAAAGGGAACGGGTGGCAGGAGAAACCCTTACTCTGGTTTCTCAGTCTGTTTCCTAGTGCCGGTTTGAAGTGCCTGCCGTTTTTACTGTAAAACCGAGTTGGAGCTTGTACCTCCCCATATATATGTATGGAGTGGAGTTGGGAACTGAAAAGAAACTTTGTGTTCCCTTCAAGCTAGGTGAAGGACGGCTTTCACACACACTTATCTCTCAGAACTGAGCATGTGGAGAGACGTTCGTTCATCCAGCACAAAGGGAACGGGTTGCAGGAGAAACCCTTACTCTGGTTTCTCAGTCTGTTTCCTAGTGCCGGTTTGAAGTGCCTGCCGTTTTCACTGTAAAACCGAGTTGGAGCTTGTACCTCCCCATATATATGTATGGAGTGGAGTTGGCAACTGAAAAGAAACTTTGTGTTCCCTTCAAGCTAGGTGAAGGACGGCTTTCACACACACTTATCTCTCAGAACTGAGCATGTGGAGAGACGTTCGTTCATCCAGCACAAAGGGAACGGGTTGCAGGAGAAACCCTTACTCTGGTTTCACAGTCGGTTTCCTAGTGCCGGTTTGAAGTGCCTGCCGTTTTCACTGTAAAACCGAGTTGGAGCTTGTACCTCCCCATATATATGTATGGAGTGGAGTTGGCAACTGAAAAGAAACTTTGTGTTCCCTTCAAGCTAGGTGAAGGACGGCTTTCACACACACTTATCTCTCAGAACTGAGCATGTGGAGAGACGTTCGTTCATCCAGCACAAAGGAAAATGGTGGCAGGAGAAACCATTACTCTGGTTTCTCAGTCGGTTTCCTAGTGCCGGTTTGAAGTGCCTGCCGTTTTCACTGTAAAACCGAGTTGGAGCTTGTACCTCCCCATATATATGTATGGAGTGGAGTTGGCAACTGAAAAGAAACTTTGTGTTCCCTTCAAGCTAGGTGAAGGACGGCTTTCACACACATTTATCTCTCAGAACTGAGCATGTGGAGAGACGTTCGTTCATCCAGCACAAAGGGAACGGGTTGCAGGAGAAACCCTTACTGTGGTTTCTCAGTCGGTTTCCTAGTGCCGGTTTGAAGTGCCTGCCGTTTTCACTGTAAAACCGAGTTGGAGCTTGTACCTCCCCACATATATGTATGGAGTGGAGTTGGCAACTGAAAAGAAACTTTGTGTTCCCTTCAAGCTAGGTGAAGGACGGCTTTCACACACACTTATCTCTCAGAACTGAGCATGTGGAGAGACGTTCGTTCATCCAGCACAAAGGAAACTGGTGGCAGGAGAAACCATTACTCTGGTTTCTCAGTCGGATTCCTAGTGCCGGTTTGAAGTGCCTGCCGTTTTCACTGTAAAACCGAGTTGGAGCTTGTACCTCCCCATATATATGTATGGAGTGGAGTTGGCAACTGAAAAGAAACTTTGTGTTCCCTTCAAGCTAGGTGAAGGACGGCTTTCACACACACTTATCTCTCAGAACTGAGCATGTGGAGAGACGTTCGTTCATCCAGCACAAAGGGAACGGGTTGCAGGTGAAACCCTTACTCTGGTTTCTCAGTCGGTTTCCTAGTGCCGGTGTGAAGTGCCTGCCGTTTTCACTGTAAAACCGAGTTGGAGCTTTTACCTCCCCATATATATGTATGGAGTGGAGTTGGCAACTGAAAAGAAACTTTGTGTTCCCTTCAAGCTAGGTGAAGGACGGCTTTCACACACACTTATCTCTCAGAACTGAGCATGTGGAGAGACGTTCGTTCATCCAGCACAAAGGGAACGGGTGGCAGGAGAAACCCTTACTCTGGTTTCTCAGTCGGTTTCCTAGTGCCGGTTTGAAGTGCCTGCCGTTTTCACTGTAAAACCGAGTTGGAGCTTCTACCTCCCCATATATATGTATGGAGTGGAGTTGGGAACTGAAAAGAAACTTTGTGTTCCCTTCAAGCTAGGTGAAGGACGGCTTTCACACACACTTATCTCTCAGAACTGAGCATGTGGAGAGACGTTCGTTCATCCAGCACAAAGGGAACGGGTTGCAGGAGAAACCCTTACTCTGGTTCCTCAGTCTGTTTCCTAGTGCCGGTTTGAAGTGCCTGCCGTTTTCACTGTAAAACCGAGTTGGAGCTTGTACCTCCCCATATATATGTATGGAGTGGAGTTGGCAACTGAAAAGAAACTTTGTGTTCCCTTCAAGCTAGGTGAAGGACGGCTTTCACACACACTTATCTCTCAGAACTGAGCATGTGGAGAGACGTTCGTTCATCCAGCACAAAGGGAACGGGTTGCAGGAGAAACCCTTACTCTGGTTTCTCAGTCGGTTTCCTAGTGCCGGTGTGAAGTGCCTGCCGTTTTCACTGTAAAACCGAGTTGGAGCTTGTACCTCCCCATATATATGTATGGAGTGGAGTTGGCAACTGAAAAGAAACTTTGTGTTCCCTTCAAGCTAGGTGAAGGACGGCTTTCACACACACTTATCTCTCAGAACTGAGCATGTGGAGAGACGTTCGTTCATCCAGCACAAAGGGAACGGGTGGCAGGAGAAACCCTTACTCTGGTTTCTCAGTCTGTTTCCTAGTGCCGGTTTGAAGTGCCTGCCGTTTTCACTGTAAAACCGAGTTGGGGCTTGTACCTCCCCATATATATGTATGGAGTGGAGTTGGGAACTGAAAAGAAACTTTGTGTTCCCTTCAAGCTAGGTGAAGGACGGCTTTCACACACACTTATCTCTCAGAACTGAGCATGTGGAGAGACGTTCGTTCATCCAGCACTAAGGGAACGGGTTGCAGGAGAAACCCTTACTCTGGTTCCTCAGTCTGTTTCCTAGTGCCGGTTTGAAGTGCCTGCCGTTTTCACTGTAAAACCGATTTGGAGCTTGTACCTCCCCATATATATGTATGGAGTGGAGTTGGCAACTGAAAAGAAACTTTGTGTTCCCTTCAAGCTAGGTGAAGGACGGCTTTCACACACACTTATCTCTCAGAACTGAGCATGTGGAGAGACGTTCGTTCATCCAGCACAAAGGGAACGGTTTGCAGGAGAAACCCTTACTCTGGTTTCTCAGTCGGTTTCCTAGTGCCGGTTTGAAGTGCCTGCCGTTTTCACTGTAAAACCGAGTTGGAGCTTGTACCTCCCCATATATATGTATGGAGTGGAGTTGGCAACTGAAAAGAAACTTTGTGTTCCCTTCAAGCTAGGTGAAGGACGGCTTTCACACACACTTATCTCTCAGAACTGAGCATGTGGAGAGACGTTCGTTCATCCAGCACAAAGGGAACGGGTTGCAGGAGAAACCCTTACTCTGGTTTCTCAGTCGGTTTCCTAGTGCCGGTTTGAAGTGCCTGCCGTTTCACTGTAAAACCGAGTTGGAGCTTGTACCTCCCCATATATATGTATGGAGTGGATTTGGCAACTGAAAAGAAACTTTGTGTTCCCTTCAAGCTAGGTGAAGGACGGCTTTCACACACATTTATGTCTCAGAACTGAGCATGTGGAGAGACGTTCGTTCATCCAGCACAAAGGGAACGGGTTGCAGGAGAAATCCTTACTCTGGTTTCTCAGTCGGTTTCCTAGAGCCGGTTGGAAGTGCCTGCCGTTTTCACTGTAAAACCGAGTTGGAGCTTGTACCTCCCCATATATATGTATGGAGTGGAGTTGGCAACTGAAAAGAAACTTTGTGTTCCCTTCAAGCTAGGTGAAGGACGGCTTTCACACACACTTATCTCTCAGAACTGAGCATGTGGAGAGACGTTCGTTCATCCAGCACAAAGGAAACTGGTGGCAGGTGAAACCATTACTCTGGTTTCTCAGTCGGTTCCCTAGTGCCGGTTTGAAGTGCCTGCCGTTTTCACTGTAAAACCGAGTTGGAGCTTGTACCTCCCCATATATATGTATGGAGTGGAGTTGGCAACTGAAAAGAAACTTTGTGTTCCCTTCAAGCTAGGTGAAGGACGGCTTTCACACACACTTATCTCTCAGAACTGAGCATGTGGAGAGACGTTCGTTCATCCAGCACAAAGGAAACTGGTGGCAGGAGAAACCATTACTCTGGTTTCTCAGTCGGTTTCCTAGTGCCGGTTTGAAGTGCCTGCCGTTTTCACTGTAAAACCGAGTTGGAGCTTGTACCTCCCCATATATATGTATGGAGTGGAGTTGGCAACTGAAAAGAAACTTTGTGTTCCCTTCAAGCTAGGTGAAGGACGGCTTTCACACACACTTATCTCTCAGAACTGAGCATGTGGAGAGACGTTCGTTCATCCAGCACAAAGGGAACGGGTTGCAGGTGAAACCCTTACTCTGGTTTCTCAGTCGGTTTCCTAGTGCCGGTGTGAAGTGCCTGCCGTTTTCACTGTAAAACCGAGTTGGAGCTTTTACCTCCCCATATATATGTATGGAGTGGAGTTGGCAACTGAAAAGAAACTTTGTGTTCCCTTCAAGCTAGGTGAAGGACGGCTTTCACACACACTTATCTCTCAGAACTGAGCATGTGGAGAGACGTTCGTTCATCCAGCACAAAGGGAACGGGTGGCAGGAGAAACCCTTACTCTGGTTTCTCAGTCGGTTTCCTAGTGCCGGTTTGAAGTGCCTGCCGTTTTCACTGTAAAACCGAGTTGGAGCTTGTACCTCCCCATATATATGTATGGAGTGGAGTTGGGAACTGAAAAGAAACTTTGTGTTCCCTTCAAGCTAGGTGAAGGACGGCTTTCACACACACTTATCTCTCAGAACTGAGCATGTGGAGAGACGTTCGTTCATCCAGCACAAAGGGAACGGGTTGCAGGAGAAACCCTTACTCTGGTTCCTCAGTCTGTTTCCTAGTGCCGGTTTGAAGTGCCTGCCGTTTTCACTGTAAAACCGAGTTGGAGCTTGTACCTCCCCATATATATGTATGGAGTGGAGTTGGCAACTGAAAAGAAACTTTGTGTTCCCTTCAAGCTAGGTGAAGGACGGCTTTCACACACACTTATCTCTCAGAACTGAGCATGTGGAGAGACGTTCGTTCATCCAGCACAAAGGGAACGGGTTGCAGGAGAAACCCTTACTCTGGTTTCTCAGTCGGTTTCCTAGTGCCGGTGTGAAGTGCCTGCCGTTTTCACTGTAAAACCGAGTTGGAGCTTGTACCTCCCCATATATATGTATGGAGTGGAGTTGGCAACTGAAAAGAAACTTTGTGTTCCCTTCAAGCTAGGTGAAGGACGGCTTTCACACACACTTATCTCTCAGAACTGAGCATGTGGAGAGACGTTCGTTCATCCAGCACAAAGGGAACGGGTGGCAGGAGAAACCCTTACTCTGGTTTCTCAGTCTGTTTCCTAGTGCCGGTTTGAAGTGCCTGCCGTTTTCACTGTAAAACCGAGTTGGGTCTTGTACCTCCCCATATATATGTATGGAGTGGAGTTGGGAACTGAAAAGAAACTTTGTGTTCCCTTCAAGCTAGGTGAAGGACGGCTTTCACACACACTTATCTCTCAGAACTGAGCATGTGGAGAGACGTTCGTTCATCCAGCACTAAGGGAACGGGTTGCAGGAGAAACCCTTACTCTGGTTTCTCAGTCGGTTTCCTAGTGCCGGTTTGAAGTGCCTGCCGTTTTCACTGTAAAACCGAGTTGGAGCTTGTACCTCCCCATATATATGTATGGAGTGGAGTTGGCAACTGAAAAGAAACTTTGTGTTCCCTTCAAGCTAGGTGAAGGACGGCTTTCACACACACTTATCTCTCAGAACTGAGCATGTGGAGAGACGTTCGTTCATCCAGCACAAAGGGAACGGGTTGCAGGAGAAACCCTTACTCTGGTTTCTCAGTCGGTTTCCTAGTGCCGGTTTGAAGTGCCTGCCGTTTCACTGTAAAACCGAGTTGGAGCTTGTACCTCCCCATATATATGTATGGAGTGGATTTGGCAACTGAAAAGAAACTTTGTGTTCCCTTCAAGCTAGGTGAAGGACGGCTTTCACACACATTTATGTCTCAGAACTGAGCATGTGGAGAGACGTTCGTTCATCCAGCACAAAGGGAACGGGTTGCAGGAGAAATCCTTACTCTGGTTTCTCAGTCGGTTTCCTAGAGCCGGTTGGAAGTGCCTGCCGTTTTCACTGTAAAACCGAGTTGGAGCTTGTACCTCCCCATATATATGTATGGAGTGGAGTTGGCAACTGAAAAGAAACTTTGTGTTCCCTTCAAGCTAGGTGAAGGACGGCTTTCACACACACTTATCTCTCAGAACTGAGCATGTGGAGAGACGTTCGTTCATCCAGCACAAAGGAAACTGGTGGCAGGTGAAACCATTACTCTGGTTTCTCAGTCGGTTCCCTAGTGCCGGTTTGAAGTGCCTGCCGTTTTCACTGTAAAACCGAGTTGGAGCTTGTACCTCCCCATATATATGTATGGAGTGGAGTTGGCAACTGAAAAGAAACTTTGTGTTCCCTTCAAGCTAGGTGAAGGACGGCTTTCACACACACTTATCTCTCAGAACTGAGCATGTGGAGAGACGTTCGTTCATCCAGCAGAAAGGGAACGGGTTGCAGGAGAAACCCTTACTCTGGTTTCTCAGTCTGTTTCCTAGTGCCGGTTTGAAGTGCCTGCCGTTTTCACTGTAAAACCGAGTTGGAGCTTGTACCTCCCCATATATATGTATGGAGTGGAGTTGGCAACTGAAAAGAAACTTTGTGTTCCCTTCAAGCTAGGTGAAGGACGGCTTTCACGCACACTTATCTCTCAGAACTGAGCATGTGGAGAGACGTTCGTTCATCCAGCACAAAGGAAACTGTTGGCAGGAGAAACCATTACTCTGGTTTCTCAGTCGGTTTCCTAGTGCCGGTTTGAGGTGCCTGCCGTTTTCACTGTAAAACCGAGTTGGAGCTTGTACCTCCCCATATATATGTATGGAGTGGAGTTGGCAACTGAAAAGAAACTTTGTGTTCCCTTCAAGCTAGGTGAAGGACGGCTTTCACACACACATATCTCTCAGAACTGAGCATGTGGAGAGACGTTCGTTCATCCAGCACAAAGGGAACGGGTGGCAGGAGAAACCCTTACTCTGGTTTCTCAGTCTGTTTCCTAGTGCCGGTTTGAAGTGCCTGCCGTTTTTACTGTAAAACCGAGTTGGAGCTTGTACCTCCCCATATATATGTATGGAGTGGAGTTGGCAACTGAAAAGAAACTTTGTGTTCCCTTCAAGCTAGGTGAAGGACGGCTTTCACACACACTTATCTCTCAGAACTGAGCATGTGGAGAGACGTTTGTTCATCCAGCACAAAGGGAACGGGTTGCAGGAGAAACCCTTACTCTGGTTTCTCAGTCTGTTTCCTAGTGCCGGTTTGAAGTGCCTGCCGTTTTCACTGTAAAACCGAGTTGGAGCTTGTACCTCCCCATATATATGTATGGAGTGGAGTTGGCAACTGAAAAGAAACTTTGTGTTCCCTTCAAGCTAGGTGAAGGACGGCTTTCACACACACTTATCTCTCAGAACTGAGCATGTGGAGAGACGTTCGTTCATCCAGCACAAAGGGAACGGGTTGCAGGAGAAACCCTTACTCTGGTTTCACAGTCGGTTTCCTAGTGCCGGTTTGAAGTGCCTGCCGTTTTCACTGTAAAACCGAGTTGGAGCTTGTACCTCCCCATATATATGTATGGAGTGGAGTTGGCAACTGAAAAGAAACTTTGTGTTCCCTTCAAGCTAGGTGAAGGACGGCTTTCACACACACTTATCTCTCAGAACTGAGCATGTGGAGAGACGTTCGTTCATCCAGCACAAAGGAAACTGGTGGCAGGAGAAACCATTACTCTGGTTTCTCAGTCGGTTTCCTAGTGCCGGTTTGAAGTGCCTGCCGTTTTCACTGTAAAACCGAGTTGGAGCTTGTACCTCCCTATATATATGTATGGAGTGGAGTTGGCAACTGAAAAGAAACTTTGTGTTCCCTTCAAGCTAGGTGAAGGACGGCTTTCACACACATTTATCTCTCAGAACTGAGCATGTGGAGAGACGTTCGTTCATCCAGCACAAAGGGAACGGGTTGCAGGAGAAACCCTTACTCTGGTTTCTCAGTCGGTTTCCTAGTGCCGGTTTGAAGTGCCTGCCGTTTTCACTGTAAAACCGAGTTGGAGCTTGTACCTCCCCACATATATGTATGGAGTGGAGTTGGCAACTGAAAAGAAACTTTGTGTTCCCTTCAAGCTAGGTGAAGGACGGCTTTCACACACACTTATCTCTCAGAACTGAGCATGTGGAGAGACGTTCGTTCATCCAGCACAAAGGAAACTGGTGGCAGGAGAAACCATTACTCTGGTTTCTCAGTCGGTTTCCTAGTGCCGGTTTGAAGTGCCTGCCGTTTTCACTGTAAAACCGAGTTGGAGCTTGTACCTCCCCATATATATGTATGGAGTGGAGTTGGCAACTGAAAAGAAACTTTGTGTTCCCTTCAAGCTAGGTGAAGGACGGCTTTCACACACACTTATCTCTCAGAACTGAGCATGTGGAGAGACGTTCGTTCATCCAGCACAAAGGGAACGGGTTGCAGGAGAAACCCTTACTCTGGTTTCTCAGTCGGTTTCCTAGTGCCGGTTTGAAGTGCCTGCCGTTTTCACTGTAAAACCAAGTTGGAGCTTGTACCTCCCCATATATATGTATGGAGTGGAGTTGGCAACTGAAAAGAAACTTTGTGTTCCCTTCAAGCTAGGTGAAGGACGGCTTTCACACACACTTATCTCTCAGAACTGAGCATGTGGAGAGACGTTCGTTCATCCAGCACAAAGGAAACTGGTGGCAGGAGAAACCATTACTCTGGTTTCTCAGTCGGTTTCCTAGTGCCGGTTTGAAGTGCCTGCCGTTTTCACTGTAAAACCGAGTTGGAGCTTGTACCTCCCCATATATATGTATGGAGTGGATTTGGCAACTGAAAAGAAACTTTGTGTTCCCTTCAAGCTAGGTGAAGGACGGCTTTCACACACACATATCTCTCAGAACTGAGCATGAGGAGAGACGTTCGTTCATCCAGCACAAAGGGAACGGGTTGCAGGAGAAACCCTTACTCTGGTTTCTCAGTCTGTTTCCTAGTGCCGGTTTGAAGTGCCTGCCTTTTTCACTGTAAAACCCAGTTGGAGCTTGTACCTCCCCATATATATGTATGGAGTGGAGTTGGCAACTGAAAAGAAACTTTGTGTTCCCTTCAAGCTAGGTGAAGGACGGCTTTCACACACACTTATCTCTCAGAACTGAGCATGTGGAGAGACGTTCGTTCATCCAGCAGAAAGGGAACGGGTTGCAGGAGAAACCCTTACTCTGGTTTCTCAGTCTGTTTCCTAGTGCCGGTTTGAAGTGCCTGCCGTTTTCACTGTAAAACCGAGTTGGAGCTTGTACCTCCCCATATATATGTATGGAGTGGATTTGGCAACAGAAAAGAAACTTTGTGTTCCCTTCAAGCTAGGTGAAGGACGGCTTTCACACACATTTATCTCTCAGAACTGAGCATGTGGAGAGACGTTCGTTCATCCAGCACAAAGGGAACGGGTTGCAGGAGAAACCCTTACTCTGGTTTCTCAGTCGGTTTCCTAGTGCCGGTTTGAAGTGCCTGCCGTTTTCACTGTAAAACCGAGTTGGAGCTTGTACCTCCCCATATATATGTATGGAGTGGAGTTGGCAACTGAAAAGTAACTTTGTGTTCCCTTCAAGCTAGGTGAAGGACGGCTTTCACACACACTTATCTCTCAGAACTGAGCATGTGGAGAGACGTTCGTTCATCCAGCACAAAGGAAACTGGTGGCAGGAGAAACCATTACTCTGGTTTCTCAGTCGGTTTCCTAGTGCCGGTTTGAAGTGCCTGCCGTTTTCACTGTAAAACCGAGTTGGAGCTTGTACCTCCCCATATATATGTATGGAGTGGAGTTGGCAACTGAAAAGAAACTTTGTGTTCCCTTCAAGCTAGGTGAAGGACGGCTTTCACACACACTTATCTCTCAGAACTGAGCATGTGGAGAGACGTTCGTTCATCCAGCACAAAGGGAACGGGTTGCAGGAGAAACCCTTACTCTGGTTTCTCAGTCGGCTTCCTAGTGCCGGTTTGAAGTGCCTGCCGTTTTCACTGTAAAACCGAGTTGGAGCTTGTACCTCCCCATATATATGTATGGAGTGGAGTTGGCAACTGAAAAGAAACTTTGTGTTCCCTTCAAGCTAGGTGAAGGACGGCTTTCACACACACTTATCTCTCAGAACTGAGCATGTGGAGAGACGTTCGTTCATCCAGCACAAAGGGAACGGTTGGCAGGAGAAACCCTTACTCTGGTTTCTCAGTCGGTTTCCTAGTGCCGGTTTGAAGTGCCTGCCGTTTTCACTGTAAAACCGAGTTGGAGCTTGTACCTCCCCATATATATGTATGGAGTGGGGTTGGCAACTGAAAAGAAAATTTGTGTTCCCTTCAAGCTAGGTGAAGGACGGCTTTCACACACACTTATCTCTCAGAACTGAGCATGTGGAGAGACGTTCGTTCATCCAGCACAAAGGGAACGGGTTGTAGGAGAAACCCTTACTCTGGTTTCTCAGTCTGTTTCCTAGTGCCGGTTTGAAGTGCCTGCCGTTTTCACTGTAAAACCGAGTTGGAGCTTGTACCTCCCCATATATATGTATGGAGTGGATTTGGGAACTGAAAAGACACTTTGTGTTCCCTTCAAGCTAGGTGAAGGACGTCTTTCACCACACTTATCTCTCAGAACTGAGCATGTTGAGAGACGTTCGTTCATCCAGCACAAAAGGAACGGGTTGCAGGAGAAACCCTTACTCTGGTTTCTCAGTCGGTTTCCTAGTGCCGGTTTGAAGTGCCTGCCGTTTTCACTGTAAAACCGAGTTGGAGCTTGTACCTCCCCATACATATGTATGGAGTGGATTTGGCAACTGAAAAGAAACTTTGTGTTCCCTTCAAGCTAGGTGAAGGACGGCTTTCACACACACTTATCTCTCAGAACTGAGCATGTGGAGAGACGTTCGTTCATCCAGCACAAAAGGAACGGGTTGCAGGAGAAACCCTTACTCTGGTTTCTCAGTCGGTTTCCTAGTGCCGGTTTGAAGTGCCTGCCGTTTTCACTGTAAAACCGAGTTGGAGCTTGTACCTCCCCATACATATGTATGGAGTGGAGTTGGCAACTGAAAAGAAACTTTGTGTTCCCTTCAAGCTAGGTGAAGGACGGCTTTCACACACACTTATCTCTCAGAACTGAGCATGTGGAGAGACGTTCGTTCATCCAGCACAAAGGGAACGGGTTGCAGGAGAAACCCTTACTCTGGTTTCTCAGTCGGTTTCCTAGTGCCGGTTTGAAGTGCCTGCCGTTTTCACTGTAAAACCGAGTTGGAGCTTGTACCTCCCCATATATATGTATGGAGTGGAGTTGGCAACTGAAAAGAAACTTTGTGTTCCCTTCAAGCTAGGTGAAGGACGGCTTTCACACACACTTATCTCTCAGAACTGAGCATGTGGAGAGACGTTCGTTCATCCAGCACAAAGGGAACGGGTTGCAGGAGAAACGCTTACTCTGGTTTCTCAGTTTGTTTCCTAGTGCAGGTTGGAAGTGCCTGCCGTTTTCACTGTAAAACCGAGTTGGAGCTTGTACCTCCTCATATATATGTATGGAGTGGAGTTGGCAACTGAAAAGAAACTTTGTGTTCCCTTCAAGCTAGGTGAAGGACGGCTTTCACACACACTTATCTCTCAGAACTGAGCATGTGGAGAGACGTTCGTTCATCGAGCACAAAGGGAACGGTTGGCAGGAGAAACCCTTACTCTGGTTTGTCAGTCGGTTTCCTAGTGCCGGTGTGAAGTGCCTGCCGTTTTCACTGTAAAACCGAGTTGGAGCTTGTACCTCCCCATATATATGTATGGAGTGGGGTTGGCAACTGAAAAGAAAATTTGTGTTCCCTTCAAGCTAGGTGAAGGACGGCTTTCACACACACTTATCTCTCAGAACTGAGCATGTGGAGAGATGTTCGTTCATCCAGCACAAAGGGAACGGGTTGTAGGAGAAACCCTTACTCTGGTTTCTCAGTCTGTTTCCTAGTGCCGGTTTGAAGTGCCTGCCGTTTTCACTGTAAAACCGAGTTGGAGCTTGTACCTCCCCATATATATGTATGGAGTGGAGTTGGGAACTGAAAAGAAACTTTGTGTTCCCTTCAAGCTCGGTGAAGGACGTCTTTCACCACACTTATCTCTCAGAACTGAGCATGTGGAGAGACGTTCGTTCATCCAGCACAATGGGAACGGGTTGCAGGAGAAACCCTTACTCTGGTTTCTCAGTCGGTTTCCTAGTGCCGGTATGAAGTGCCTGCCCTTTTCACTGTAAAACCGAGTTGGAGCTTGTACCTCCCCATATATATGTATGGAGTGGAGTTGGCAACTGAAAAGAAACTTTGTGTTCCCTTCAAGCTTGGTGAAAGACGGCTTTCACACACACTTATCTCTCAGAACTGAGCATGTGGAGAGACGTTCGTTCATCCAGCACAAAAGGAACGGGTTGCAGGAGAAACCCTTACTCTGGTTTCTCAGTCGGTTTCCTAGTGCCGGTTTGAAGTGCCTGCCGTTTTCACTGTAAAACCGAGTTGGAGCTTGTACCTCCCCATACATATGTATGGAGTGGATTTGGCAACTGAAAAGAAACTTTGTGTTCCCTTCAAGCTAGGTGAAGGACGGCTTTCACACACATTTATCTCTCAGAACTGATCATGTGGAGAGACGTTCGTTCATCCAGCACAAAGGGAACGGGTTGCAGGAGAAACCCTTACTCTGGTTTCTAAGTCGGTTTCCTAGAGCCGGTTGGAAGTGCCTGCCGTTTTCACTGTAAAACCGAGTTGGAGCTTGTACCTCCCCATATATATGTATGGAGTGGAGTTGGGAACTGAAAAGAAACTTTGTGTTCCCTTCAAGCTAGGTGAAGTACGGCTTTCACACACACTTATCTCTCAGAACTGAGCATGTGGAGAGACGTTCGTTCATCCAGCACAAAGGAAACTGGTGGCAGGAGAAACCATTACTCTGGTTTCTCAGTCGGATCCCTATTGCCGGTTTGAAGTGCCTGCCGTTTTCACTGTAAAACCGAGTTGGAGCTTGTACCTCCCCATATATATGTATGGAGTGGAGTTGGCAACTGAAAAGAAACTTTGTGTTCCCTTCAAGCTAGGTGAAGGACGGCTTTCACACACACTTTTCTCTCAGAACTCAGCATGAGGAGAGACGTTCGTTCATCCATCTCAAAGGGAACGGGTTGCAGAAGAAACCCTTACTCTGTTTTCTCAGTCTGTTTCCTAGTGCCGGTTTGAAGTGCCTGCCGTTTTCACTGTAAAACCGAGTTGGAGCTTGTACCTCCCCATATATATGTTTGGAGTGGCGTTGGCAACTGAAAAGAAACTTTGTGTTCCCTTCAAGCTAGGTGAAGGACGGCTTTCACACACACTTATCTCTCAGAACTGAGCATGTGGAGAGACGTTCGTTCATCCAGCACAAAGGGAACGGGTTGCAGGAGAAACCCTTACTCTGGTTTTTCAGTCGGTTTCCTAGTGCCGGTTTGAAGTGCCTGCCGTTTTCACTGTAAAACCGAGTTGGAGCTTGTACCTCCCCATACATATGTATGGAGTGGAGTTGGCAACTGAAAAGAAACTTTGTGTTCCCTTCAAGCTAGGTGAAGGACGGCTTTCACACACACTTATCTCTCAGAACTGAGCATGTGGAGAGACGTTCGTTCATCCAGCACAAAGGGAACGGGTTGCAGGAGAAACCCTTACTCTGGTTTCTCAGTCGGTTTCCTAGTGCCGGTTTGAAGTGCCTGCCGTTTTCACTGTAAAACCGAGTTGGAGCTTGTACCTCCCCATATATATGTATGGAGTGGAGTTGGCAACTGAAAAGAAACTTTGTGTTCCCTTCAAGCTAGGTGAAGGACGGCTTTCACACACACTTATCTCTCAGAACTGAGCATGTGGAGAGACGTTCGTTCATCCAGCACAAAGGGAACGGGTTGCAGGAGAAACGCTTACTCTGGTTTCTCAGTTTGTTTCCTAGTGCAGGTTGGAAGTGCCTGCCGTTTTCACTGTAAAACCGAGTTGGAGCTTGTACCTCCTCATATATATGTATGGAGTGGAGTTGGCAACTGAAAAGAAACTTTGTGTTCCCTTCAAGCTAGGTGAAGGACGGCTTTCACACACACTTATCTCTCAGAACTGAGCATGTGGAGAGACGTTCGTTCATCGAGCACAAAGGGAACGGTTGGCAGGAGAAACCCTTACTCTGGTTTCTCAGTCGGTTTCCTAGTGCCGGTGTGAAGTGCCTGCCGTTTTCACTGTAAAACCGAGTTGGAGCTTGTACCTCCCCATATATATGTATGGAGTGGGGTTGGCAACTGAAAAGAAAATTTGTGTTCCCTTCAAGCTAGGTGAAGGACGGCTTTCACACACACTTATCTCTCAGAACTGAGCATGTGGAGAGATGTTCGTTCATCCACCACAAAGGGAACGGGTTGTAGGAGAAACCCTTACTCTGGTTTCTCAGTCTGTTTCCTAGTGCCGGTTTGAAGTGCCTGCCGTTTTCACTGTAAAACCGAGTTGGAGCTTGTACCTCCCCATATATATGTATGGAGTGGAGTTGGGAAATGAAAAGACACTTTGTGTTCCCTTCAAGCTCGGTGAAGGACGTCTTTCACCACACTTATCTCTCAGAACTGAGCATGTGGAGAGACGTTCGTTCATCCAGCACAATGGGAACGGGTTGCAGGAGAAACCCTTACTCTGGTTTCTCAGTCGGTTTCCTAGTGCCGGTATGAAGTGCCTGCCCTTTTCACTGTAAAACCGAGTTGGAGCTTGTACCTCCCCATATATATGTATGGAGTGGAGTTGGCAACTGAAAAGAAACTTTGTGTTCCCTTCAAGCTTGGTGAAAGACGGCTTTCACACACACTTATCTCTCAGAACTGAGCATGTGGAGAGACGTTCGTTCATCCAGCACAAAAGGAACGGGTTGCAGGAGAAACCCTTACTCTGGTTTCTCAGTCGGTTTCCTAGTGCCGGTTTGAAGTGCCTGCCGTTTTCACTGTAAAACCGAGTTGGAGCTTGTACCTCCCCATACATATGTATGGAGTGGATTTGGCAACTGAAAAGAAACTTTGTGTTCCCTTCAAGCTAGGTGAAGGACGGCTTTCACACACATTTATCTCTCAGAACTGATCATGTGGAGAGACGTTCGTTCATCCAGCACAAAGGGAACGGGTTGCAGGAGAAACCCTTACTCTGGTTTCTAAGTCGGTTTCCTAGAGCCGGTTGGAAGTGCCTGCCGTTTTCACTGTAAAACCGAGTTGGAGCTTGTACCTCCCCATATATATGTATGGAGTGGAGTTGGGAACTGAAAAGAAACTTTGTGTTCCCTTCAAGCTAGGTGAAGGACGGCTTTCACACACACTTATCTCTCAGAACTGAGCATGTGGAGAGACGTTCGTTCATCCAGCACAAAGGAAACTGGTGGCAGGAGAAACCATTACTCTGGTTTCTCAGTCGGATCCCTATTGCCGGTTTGAAGTGCCTGCCGTTTTCACTGTAAAACCGAGTTGGAGCTTGTACCTCCCCATATATATGTATGGAGTGGAGTTGGCA